>NC_088683.1:310606101-310909131 GCF_028017835.1 Emys orbicularis
GAGAGGAAGTTCCAGAAGTACCCATACTTCCTGCCTGAAGAGAAAGCAGAAGTGTTTTGGGGTGAGCAACACCAGCAGTAGGTCAGGAGGAGCTTCTTCTATCCCCTTTCCAATAATAAATGCATAGTCTGTTCCCTGAGCTCCTCCTTGCCAGTGTCATCACTCCTAACAAACAGACTCTGCTTTTTTGTGTTAACCTGCCAGTAAGGCCACGGAGTCAAGAATAACATACGAGCCGCTCCAGTGCTGACTGAGCTGGGTTTAAGTGGCCCTTAGCTGAAGACTGTGGCCTCTGTATATGTATGAGACCATGGATCTTAACTTGCAGAGTCTGTGAATAGCTTTGCCAGACTACTTAACACTAATTTTCTACTCCAAAAATACTGTTAATTTCTCAATTAAGGATTTTAAAAATAAATTATATACAGAATCCATTGGTCATTCTCCCCTCCCACTCTCGACCCCCAGCCAGATTGTAATACCTTTAAGGTAGGTGAAACTGTGGCCCTTAATTTTTGTACTTAAGATTGTGCCTTCAAGATTGAAAAAAATCACCTCTCCTTTATAGTTTGGTAAATTTTACTTAGCATTTGGTTAATGAGCAAAGTTCCACACTCAGTTTCCCCCGTGCCACACCATTAGCTATAATGTGGCACTTGGACATTTTGAGCAGCTACTTTGTTTAAAAAAAAAAAAAGTTAAAAAAAAATGTGCAAAATATTTCAAGCAGCTGTAGTGACATGAGTGAAACTAGAACAGATTTTGGCCAGCTATCTATACAATAAAACCCAGCTTCCTGAGGGCAAGCTGAAATTAGGTATGAAATCCATTGTGCACAAAAAGGTGCCCAAACAAAGATGAAGGTTGAAACTTTGGCTCTTAGAAATCACACCCACTCACAGTCGCTCACTCTCTCTCTTCATGACTGCCAGAGCATTCAGTTTCACTGCAAGAAAGATAAGATGATTTAACAAAAATTCAGTGACTTCAGTACTATGCTAAGAAAAATAAGAGTGCTAATAAAACATTCAGAACTTTAACCTTCATATACCCACCCCCGACTGCACCAATGTTCCCAGTCATAACTAATTTGGAATTGTCCTGACTCTTCCCTGTGTTTTCAGTTTCTAAACTAGATTAAAAAGATGAAAATCTAATCCCCCAAAGTAAAAAGCACAATAAAATTATACTGAAGACTCAAGAGAAATTGAAATTGATTTCAAGGCAAATATGATCTTCGTCCAGTAGAAGATATTAGAGCCTCTTGCCATATACAAATGTGTAAGAAGCAATCATGTTTTATTGTTTCAGAAGAAGATATTCCTTAAGTGGAAGCGGTAATGGAATGCAGTAGAATTGTTCTGCTCCTCTGGGGACTTTGGGTCATACATTGTGAAATTGTCCAGATTCTAGCAGCTTTTTAAAAAAAGGTGTAAACTTCACTGCATATATATATTTTTAAACCTGAAACCATACCGGAAATAAATGTTAGACAAGTAACACAAAACAGGATGTTGATAATGTGGTATCTGTCAGGGCCAACTCCAGCTTTTTTGCCGCCCCAAGCGGCGAAGCGAAAAACAAACAAACAAACAAAAGTCGATTGGCAGCACTTCAGCGGCAGCTCAATTGCACCGCTTCATTATTCTGCGGCAATTCGGCGGCGGGTCCTTCGCTCCCTCTCTTCCCCTTCGGCAGCACTTCGGCGACAGCTCAAAGAGGAAAAGAGGGACTGAGGGACCCGCCGCCAAATTGCCGCCGAAGACCCAGACCAGCTTCCTTCGCTGGTGCCTGGAGCCGGCCCTGGTATCTGTTATGTTAGGAGGTGTAATGGGGTCTACGACCATACTGAGCAGAGACAGAAGGAGGAGGGGAGCCTCTCCGGCTACAGGCAAGCAGCCTGACCATGCCCCCACGCAGCTGCCACAACTGCTAATCATGGAGCCAGGCACCTATAGCTGCAACCAATAGGGGAAACAAGGCCTGCTATAAAAGGAGAGAGCTGAGAGAAGGAATGGGGTAGAAAGGCCTGGGACAGTGAAGGGGCAACAACCTGTACCAGGCTGCCTCCAGAAGCACAGCCCAAAGGAACTGAAGCAGACCACTAGGCCTAATTAGAGCAAGGTCAAGGACCAAGAACTGTCCTGACTGGGGCTAACTAAATAAAACCAGTCAGGGGGCAGTAGAGACCCCTGAAACACCATATCCAGGACCAGTGACAGGAGGTAGAATAGGGTTGCCAACTTTCTAATTGCAAAAAAACGAACACCCTAGCCCTTGCCCCACCTCTTCCCTGAGGCCCTGCCCCCACTCACTACATTCCCCCCACCTTGATGGCTTGCTCTCCCTCACCCTCACTCACTTTCACTGGGCTGGTGCGGGAGGGGGTGAGGGCTCTGGCTGGGGGTGCAGGCTCTGGACTGGGGATGAGGGGTCTGGGGTGCAGGAGGGGGCTCCAGGCTGGGGGGTGAGGCCGAGGGATTTGGAGTGTGGGACGGGGCTGTGGGTTGAGGCAGGGGGTTGGGGTGTGGGAGGGAGTATGGGCTCTGGGCTGGAGGTGCAGGCTCTGGGGTGGGGCTGTGGATGAGGGGTTCAGGGTGTGGGAGGGGGCTCTGGGCTGGGGTCTGGGGGGTGAGGGCTCCAGCTGGGGGTGCAGGTTCTGGGGTGGGGTTGGGGATGAGGGGTTTGGGGTGCAGGAAGGGGCTCCAGGTTGGAGAAGGGCTCAGGGCTGAGGCAGGGGGTTGGGGCTTAAGGTTGGGGCGTAGACTTACTTTGGGCAGCTCCTGTGCAGCGGGGCTAAGGCCCGCTCCCTGCCTGTCCTGGCTCCGTGTGGCGCTGCACCCTGGAAGCAGCCAGCAGGTCCGGCTCCTACGCGGTGGGGCCAGGAGGCTCCATGCACTGCTCTCACCCACAGGCACTGTCCCCACATCTCCCATTGGCCGTGGTTCCCGGTTGAGGAATGCAGTTTCAGAGATTTTCAGATCCATTGTAGTGGTTAGATCAAAGGTGAGGTTCTGTTTGGCTTTGCTGCTAAGCTCCACTATCTTGGAGTGCCTCTGGTTAGGGACCAGCTTTCTTTGCACTTTGTGTTTTAGTGTCTGATTTTGCTGTGAGTTCTCTTCTAGAATTCAAAAAAGCTGCTAAGAACACTCCAACACTCCTGTCCTTTTGTATAGCATGGAGATTGGCTGATGGGCTACTGCATACCAGACTAAAGGATTTAGGCCAGGAGTGGGCAAATATTTTGGCCCCAGGGCCACATTGGGGTTGCAAAACTGTATGGAGGGCGGAGTAGGGAAGGCTGTGCCTCCCCAGACAGCCTGGCCCCCACCCCATCCGACCCCTCCCACTTCCCGCCCCCTGACTGCCCCCCCTCAGAATCCCCAACCCATCCAACCCCCCCTGCTCTTTGCCCCCTAACCGCCCCGGGACCTCCTGCCCCTAACCGCCCCCCGGGACCCCACCCCCTATCCAACCCCCCTGCTCCCAGTCCCCTGACTGCTCTGACCCCTATCCACAGCCCCACTCCTTGACAGGCCCCCCCCAGACCCCACGCCTATCCAACCCCCCCTGTTCCCCATCCCCTGACGCCTATCCACACCCCCGCCCCCTGACAGGCCCCCCTGGGACTCCCATGCTTATCCAACCCCCTCGTCCCCTGACCGCCCCCCAGAACCTCCGCCCCATCCAACCGCCCCCTGTTTTCTGTCCCCTGACTGCCCCCCCTGGGACCTCCCACCCCTATCCAACCCCCCCGGCCCTGGCCCCCTTACCATGCCGCTCAGAGCAGCATATCTGGCAGCCGCGCTGCCCGGCCAGAGCCAAACACGCTGCCGCGCTGCTCGGCAGGAGCGTGCCGCTTTGCCGCCCAGAGTGCTGCCCGTGCAGCGGCGTGGCTGCGGGGGAGGGAGGACAGCGGGGGAGGGGCTGGGGGCTAACCTTCCCAGCCAGGAGCTCAAGGGCCGGGCAGGACGGTCCCACGGGGCGGACGTGGCCCGCGGGCCATAGTTTGTCCACCTCTGATTTAGGCAGTAGTTCATTGGTAGCTTACTCAGAAATGTCTCAGCTGCTACTCTGCACCATGAAATTTCTCTGCCACTTGCTCGTTGCATGACCTTGGACAACTCATTTCACTCTTTGGCACCTCAATTTCCCCATCTGTAAAATGAGGATAATAATAACCACTTCCCTAATTTGCAGGAATGTTGTGAAGACTAACTTTTAAAAAAGTGCTTTGAGAGCCTCAGCTGAGAAGCCAACTGTAAGTGTGAATTATTTTGCTCTGTTACAATGGTGTAAAGTCGGAGCTGCTCCATTGAAGTCAGTGGGGTTACTCCATATTCCTGCAGATGAAACTGAATGCAAAATTTAGCTTGCTTTATAGCACTTTGAATAAATATGAGAGAAACTCTGATCCGGTACTTACCTCCATCATTCAGACATGCTAATATACTAACAGTTAATAATTTAAAGTCTATTTAGAAACATCAAAGTGCACATATTTTTAATAGAACAATAAAGTTATTTAAAATACAGCCATCAGATGGCAGCAGACACAGCCAGCTCATAAAGCTAAATTTATGGGTAGAGATACCATCTCCAAGCTTTCTAAATTATAAACACTTATATTTCCTTTATATTGGCTCAGAAAGCTATCTGGCTTGTCAACCTACGACACTTGGAAATTGCATGTGCTTAAAATACATAGTGAAATACAAATAATAGGGCACTCAAGAAATCTAGATTTTAGCTGACAAATATGGCCCTACAGTGGATGTGAATTATTTAAGACTACTGTAATGAAGTTCTTAGACAGTTAAAAATAACATTATCTTTAAAAAGGCTGAGAGCCCCTCCAGGAGTTTCTAGTAAATGATTGGTGCCTAGACTGGTGGTGTTTGATGTGTTAGGTTCAGAAAGAGAATACAATGATATGCTATATATAGGCTGACATCAAAATGTTTGGAGCCTGATTCGCCATTTGGTCACACTGGAGTTATGATGGTGCAAAGCTGAAGTGGCCAAGTGGAGAGTCAGGCGCTTGCTTTTTTGACACAAGAATTTCAAGTCCCAGACACACTACAAAAGAACACCCACAAGTAACGGCCTTTTTTATTTATCAGTTGCGACACTCCAGTGAGAGATGAGGCCAGGCTGAGCTGTGTTAGATAAGATTAAAAAAACAGTAACAGCTTCACTGTATTTGAGATGATCCATAAAAAGAAAAATGAGACTCAAAAGTGACTCAGAGATTATTACAAACTTTTAGAAAGGGATAGAAGAGTCCTTCAAGGTAGCCAGCAGGGAAGAATGTGACGCTATCCAGTGGCCGGGCATCGGTCCACAATAGCTCAGCTTTATAAGCCTCTACTTTTAGAAAATTGGTCCACATTCAAGGTCTTAAAAACAACCATGTCGCACTGCAAGTGGCTTGCAAGGGTGGATAAGTTGGTCAGTCCAGTAGTCCTGCTGGACCCTGCTTCAGGGATGCCCTAAGAAAAAGCTCTGCCAAAGCAGACAAGATGTGAAGTTTTATTAGGTTAAATCCCAGCAGGGGTGTTTGGAGTCCCAGCTGGCAGTGCCTGCCAGAGCAGAGGGAGTCCAGGTGCAGCTGAGCCTAAGACTAAAATGGGGTTGGGCTAATCTCATGAGAGAGCATGAGAGTAAGCACCATGGGACTATAGAGAGTTAAAAGCTGCCCTGTGTGTTCTCTCTGTGGTTGTTTAAAGTTGACAGACTCAAGCTGCCTGAAGGAAATGTGGCCAGAGACTCTACTTGTTCGTTATTTTGGTTGAACAAGAACCTTGTGACTAAACCACCACGTTTTTTTTAAATGCTTAACCTTCACCTCCTGTGACCATTCCAGTTTCTCAGCACTTGGCCCTACAATACATGGAAATATACAGACAGTTGTCGGACTTAACGACACAATTGGTGTCTTAAAATCATGTCTTAAGTAAAAACATCATAAGTCAGAACTGATTTTCCATAGGAACAATGTTATAAATGGGGGATTGGTAAGTGAACCAAGGCCCGATACACTATTTTCACCAAAATAACCCAGATTTTTGTACTCAATTATAGACGAGTAATATAGCTACATTAATGTATTTATATTGTAAATAGCAATCATATTGACATTTTAAAAATCACATATGTTAAAAATACATAAAGAAATATAGTACTGTACATTGCCCGTACCTACAAATGATCTAAAAAGCATAGACAAATTTTAAAGCTTTAAATTTTTTTTTACATACCTTGTCTTCATCATTCCTGGGTGTTGGTTCTAATTGGGTTGGGATTGCAGGGGGTTTTGAGGTGATTTGGAAGGACTTCTTTGAGGTGACTTTGCTGGACTTTTTGAAGGGCTCTTGTTTGGACTTTTTGAAGGGTTCTTGGCTGGAATCTTCTCAGGAGTCTTGGCTGCAGGTTTTTCTGGAGTCTTGTCTGCTTTCTTAAAGAAAGTGTCCAAGGAATTTTGGACAGAAGTTCTCATCTTTTCCTTGTAAATTTCTCTGTAGCAGCTGTACATGTTGGATATGCCCCTATTCACAGATGCACTGTGTTCAATGTTGGGGTCATGTTCCTCAAACAGGGACATGGCAGCTTCCAAATATTGAAATGCTTCAGCCAACACTTCTGTTGTCAAGACTTTACAAGGAGGAGTCTCTTCAACAATGGGTGCATCATCTTCTTCCTCTGTCACTTTTTGCTGTTCCAGTTCAGTGAGGTCCTTATTAGTTAATTCTTCAGAATGTGATGCCAGCAACTCATCAACATCCTCTGGTACAACGTCTAAGTTGAGTTCTTTTCCCATTTCAGCAACATTTTTGGTCACCTCTTCAACAGTGTCTGTAAAGCCTTGGAAGTCAGACACAAACTCAGGATACAATTTTCTCCAAACACCATTCAAATTGGATTGTTTGACTTCATTCCATGCCTCTCCAATGTTCTTAACTGCATGGTAAATGTTGAAGCCCTTCCAGAATTGCTTCAGAGTTGGTCTACCTTCCTTCTCAGTTGCCCTGATGGCCTGGGCGAATGTGCTCCTAAGATATGTGACAGACCCAGACCAGTGGGGTACAGGAGTCTGGTAGAGGGCAAATATACTGGTCACTGGATGAGTAGTTTTCTGTTCCCTGAGTGACCAGAGAAGGGGCTGCACTAGAGTAATCAGGAACCGGCTAGAACCAGTTAAGGCAGGCAGGCTAATTAGGACACCTGGAGCCAATGAAGAAGAAGCTGCTAGAATCAATTAAGGCAGGCTAATCAGGGCACCTGGGTTTTAAAAGGAGCTCACTTCAGTTTGTGGTGCGAGTGTGAGGAGCTGGGAGCAAGAGGTGCAAGGAGCTGAGAGTGAGAGGGTGTGCTGCCGGAGGACTGAGGAGCACAAGTGTTATCAGACACCAGGAGGAAGGTCCTGGGGTGAGAATAAGGAAGGTGCTTGGAGGAGGCCATGGGGAAGTAGCCCAGGGAGTTGTAGCTGTCATGCAGCTGTTACAGGAGGCACTATAGACAGCTGCAGTCCACAGGGCCCTGGGCTGGAACCTGGAATAGAGGGCGGGCCCGGGTTCCCCCCAAACCTCCCAATTGACCTGGACTGTGGGTTCTTCCAGAGGGGAAGGTCTCTGGGCTGTTCCCCAACCCACATGGTGAATCTCTGAGGCAAGAAAATCCGCCAATAAGCGCAGGACCCACCAAGATAGAGGAGGAACTTTGTCACAGATAGTAGGCCTTGAAGGATGCAATTATCCCCTGGTCCATGGGTTGCAACAATGAGATGGTATTGGGGGGCAGAAACACCACTTTGATGTCAGGATGCATGTAATCAAGGATGGTTGGATGACCAGGAGCATTGTTGAAGATTAACAATTCTTTAAATGCAAGACTGTTTTTGCTGCAATAATCCCTGACACTTGGCACAAAATGATGATTAAACCAATCCTCAAGAATGTTCTTATTGACTCCCGCTTTAGGATTGGATTTCCATACCACTGGGAGAAATGCCTTGGAATATCCCTTGAAAGCCCTGGAGTTTTCCAAATGGTACACAAGCAAAGGTTTAAGTTTAAAGTCTCCTGCAGCATTTGCACAGAGCAAAAGAATGAGCCTATCTTTAGCAGCTTTATACTCTGGCATGGATTTCTCCTCTTTGGCAATGTAGGTTCCCGATGGCATTTTTTCCCAAAAGAGCCCAGTTTTGTCAACGTTAAAAACTTGCTGAGCACAATACCCATCCTCGTCAATGATTTCAGTCAATGTCTCAGGAAAAGCACGAGCTGCCTCCTCATCAGCACTGGCAGCTTCACCTGAGACCTTGATGTTATGCAAATTGGCCCTGACTTTAAAATGCATAAACCACCCCCTACTTGCATTAAAAGGCTGAGCATTAGAATTCTCCCCCTGTTCTTTCTTTAGATCACCATAAAGACACCTAGTCTTTTCCTAAATTAAGCCTAAACTCACAGGAGCATGGCATTGATTTTGATTCTCCAGCCAAATGGTTAACAGGTTCTCAACCTGAGCAATAAGTCCAACACGCTGCTTAGTTATCTCAGATGATTGCATAGGAGCCAAGCCCTTGACATGTTCCTGAATCCTTATCTTGTCATTCATGATGGTCATAATAGTTGTTCGGGGATATCCAAAGCTCTACTGATTTCAGTTGGCGTCTCACCTTTTTCAGACCTCTTAATTATTTCCATTTTTGTTTTCATAGTAATTGTTCTGTGGTTCTTAGAAGAAGAAACATCACTTGCACCAGATTTATGCTTTTCTTCCATTATTATGGGCAAAGAAACACTACATTTTAAGAAAAAGTTTGGAAACACAAAGATTCACCACGTAAATATGGCGTCAGAACAGCAACTGAACATCTTGAGTCAGGAGATGGGAGGTGCAGAACGTCGATGCGCACATATGAACTTGTTCGCTGGTGTGGCGTTGCATCGGGTCGAGCATCGTAAAGTTGAAACCAACATCGGAAAGTCGAAACAGGATTTCAATTTATAAACGTAAGTGCTGTTCATCATAACTCGCATGTCATAAAGTTGACGACTGCCTGTATTCTGATCAACCCATGTATAACAGTGGTATTTATACATTTATATTAGTGATACTCAGACTGAGCCTCTTGAGAGGCAGGTGGCTCTTTAATGTGTCCCTTGCGGGTCTTTGCAGCACATGATATCAAAACACTGTGTGATTTAATTATTAACCAATCTAAGTTATTAACCAATCAGAATGCTTTAACTATGTTATTAACCAATTGTAGTTGATATTATAATATTTGGTCAGTCATTTTGCTGTGAGAATAATAAAAACTAAATATTTCCCATCACATTGTTTAAATATGAATATAAATAGTAAATAAAATCACACTACTGTGGCTCTTGGATAATGTTGATCTCTAATTTGGCTCCTGAACCACTGAAGTCTGAGTATCACTAGTATAGATCACTAGCCTTATGTAATAGCAAAGCGCAAGCGGTCCAGGTTAATTGAGCAATAACTTTTGTAGCATTGTTAGGAGTGCATGGTGTTGCTGTTATGTGGCTTTAGAGGAAGTGTGTAGAATTGCAGTTCCTTAACCATTTCTCCACCAGCAGGTTCCTAGCGCTCACTTCCCCTCCACATGAGGCCCCTGGCATTCCCACCACTTCTTTGTACATACAAAAGTAAATTATTTCTTTGTTGCTTCTGCTCCCAGCCATTTTGATTTAGCTACCAAGGAGCAACAGAGGCAAGGAGATATTACCTGTAATCCGTTTCTTAATGTATTAGGCTTAGACTTGCGTGTTTTGTTTTATTTTGCTTTGTGACTTACTTTGTTCTGGCTGTCGTTACTTGAAACCACTTAAATCATACTTTTTATACTTAATAAAATCACTTTTGTTTATTAATAAACCCAGAGTAAGTGATTAATACCTGGGGGAGAAAACAGCTGTTAATATCTCTCTATCAGTGATATAGAGGGCGAACAATTTACGAATTTACCCTGGATAAGCTTTATACAGAGTAAAACGGATTTATTTGGGGTTTGGATCACATTGGGAGCTGGGTGTCTAGGTGCTGGAGACAGGTAACCTGCTGAGCTGTTTTTAGTTAAAGTCTGCAGCTTTAGGGGTGTGGCCCAGACCCTGGGTCTGTGTTGCAGCAGGCTAGTGTGTCTGGCTCAACAAGGCAGGGTTCTGGAGTCCCAAGCTGGCAGGGAAAACAGGCTCAGAGGTAATTTCAGCACATCAGGTGACAGTCCCAAGGGGATCTCTGTGACCGAGCCCATCACAGTCACCATCAACAACTCAATTATCCTTCCTATTTCCCAGGCCTACACTCTTGTAATCTTGATTCTTCTCTCTCCTTCCCCATCCCCCAGCTGTATCCAGACTCTCTGAGTCCTGTCATTTCTTCTTTAATGTAATCAAAAACTGCCCCTTGATCATAATCTCCAATCTTTGTCCACACCTTATTAATCTTACACCCTCACTATTGCAAACTCTGTTAGTGGATGGATAGTGGGGATGCTGCTTGTGTGTTTTGATAACAGAATAAAGATGATTTGTCCGTACTTTCTGTCTGATTCAAAATACCTGTTTGCGTGTTATGAGTGGTTTGTTATTCCATTAAGTGACTGCTCAATGAACATAATTTAAGATGCAGTACTGTACTATATATTAATTATATTTTAACCCCTCTTGACCTGAGCTGCTATTCTTGAACAGAATTTTTGCATGGTATCTTGGATTTCTTTTTGGCACTAATAAGAGTGCTCTATGTTCTGTTTGCATCTTATTTATTTATTACAGTATATTAATACATTTCACGCCACCTCCTAAGACTGAATAGCCTCCTTCCTCCTACACTACACACAAGATGCCTCCTCTGCTTTAAATCCCTTCTCCAATTTCATGACTTCTGGCTGGCTTTCCACTGCTAATCACCACTTGGATACTGCTACAGCTGCCTGTGATAAGAGATAACTTTTTTTAATTACAAGACTATTCAATAAAAAATTCCTTGGTAGTACACTTTTCCATCTCCTTTTGAGTTCTTCTCCTTGTATTCTCAACCCACTTCTTCTCCATTCCCTTCTTCTGCTTTGTAGTCATGTCTTGCTTGAGTGCTGTCTGTTTAAATGCCTGAGCCTACACCTATCAAAAGCAAGTTTAGCTGTTAAATTCAACTGTAGCAGGAGCAAATCCAGACTGGGAGATGTGCCAATCAGCCCCAACTCCCATTGTCTTCAGTGAGACTAGTCTGAGTTTAAGAGCAGACCCTTACATTTAAGCTCGTAGAAGCCCAAGGATCACACAGTCTTTGTCTGTAAAGCTCCATGTGCACCGATGGTGCTGTACAATAGAGGAGCTGGTAGTTAATCCTGTATTTAGATGGCTTAATACTTCCCATTATAAAAATCCACCTGTTTTTGAAGATCTCCAATGGTTGTTACTGTGCTTCACACCCTGATGTTTGGGATATCTTGGTGGTAACAGATATAGAACACAGATCCCCCTGCTCAAAAATAAAATAAAAATAAAAAAGCCCCTACTAATTAAGTAAAAAGGGACTCTCCATTAGATATTTGCAATATAGGACCTATGACACAAAGTCGAACATTTCTGGTTCCATCCAGTAAAGGACAGTGGACCTATTCATTACAACACATTTCTCTATGTCTATAATTGAGACTAAAGATCACTGAGCTCTACAAAGGGGGGGGGAACATTGCACAGACACAGTTCAGGCAAATCTTTGTTCTGACCTGAAGGGGGCTGGGAAATCTGACAACTAGTATTTTTTCAATTATGTGCTGTGGGCATTTTACACACGCAATACTATATCAGCATTTTTCTGACACATGCAGACTAGACCTTTCATTTTAGTAAACTGCATTTGTGAACCTAGAGCACCTTTTCTTTTTCATTGGTGTGTGATGGTTGTGTTGGTTTTTTGTTTTGTTTATCATTGTGTTGTAAATATCACCTTGGCTAGTGTTCTTTTAAAATAAAACTTGAGAACATGCAGAACAGTTTACTTGCCACGGAAGATGGCACTTTTAGTGAAAAAGCCATTTAATTTCATACGCTATTTTACTTTCCCTTTCAACGGAAATGAGAATTATGTAAAACAGATCTTTTTTTCCTTCTCTCAGGCCCTTTTAAGACTTATGCTGCTTGTATAAATTATATCTCACATATAACAGGTTTGATTATATTATTTAATCTGCAGCACAGAAGATAATTGTATATTGTATTTTTCAGCATCTCTTTTCACCTTTATATTTTTTCTTGAAATAAACTGCATGCTTTTTTGAGGTTGGCTCTGATGTCTTCATCACTAGCTGCTGGATCCATACATTTTATAACAGAAAAATATAGGCAATTCGGGAACAAACCTATAATTATAACTCAGGATTGACTTTGTTAATTTATTATAAAGTTACCAGTCCTGAGCCACTTGGTATATAGTAATGATAGCTTTATAATTCACAATTACCCATCATTTATGTAAACACTAATGATAGAGACACAGGACATTTCATAGAGATTAATGACCAGCTGGAGAGCTCATAACCTGAGGTAAAGCCAAGGTCCATTAACCCCAGCTAGTCATAAATTCCCCAGCACATGCCTTGGGCAGAGGTAATTATTGCTACTAGAAACTGAAATATATGGAAGAAAACGTAAGGCACTTCTTTTTTCCTGTCTCACAATTTCTCTGATATGCATATTCTAGTTGCACAGGAAGTACTGAGCATTGCCAGGGAATTAATACCTCTTATATTATCAAGATCCATTTTTCCATTCTGACTAATCCATTTATCTTACTTTATAGATAGCAAGATGCAGCCACCTGTAAAATAATTTAGTCTCTAGTTTTACCATATCTTGCTAGTGACAATATAAAGAATAAAAATGCAACATATGTATAATAAAGATTCCAGGAGTATCAATCTGTATCAGAGTATCACTCTGATGCCTAGAATGTCTGAGTCAGTGTGAAGTGATGGAAGCAGCTACAAGCATGATTGAGAGCTCTTTTTGTTCAGAATATCACCAGTTTGAATCATCATTGGTTTCTGTGGTCTGTTACCATCCAATTGCTATTTGGTATAGTGTTGCTACCATGAGTACTCCCACACTGAAAGCTTTAATGGAACTGCTCATGGTAGAAAGCATTGTAATGAGTCTGCTGATCAGCAAACTCACCACTGTTCTCGTTCCTTCTCCCCTTCGGGGGTGGAAAAGCAGAGCTGCAGTGGGAGCTGGAGAGTCATGCAGGGAGCAGACAGCCCAGTGAGGGGGCAGGTTGTGACTGGCACACATTGCAGGAGGATACAGGTCTGTGGGGAAAACAGAGACTGACTTGGGGCCTGGCAGATGAAGGCTGAGTAAAGGGGGGGTCTGAAAGCAGCTATTGTGGGGGGGCGGGTGGAGTGGAGGGGGTAGCCAGCAGCAAGCCCAGGCTCTTAAAGGAGCTGGAGCCTGAAGAAGGCTCTTGCAGTAAAAGTGACACAATCACCAAGGGAGCAGCCTGAGAAGTGGTCACTGTGCTCTGACTGGGCATGGGGACCCAAAGAGAAGGTGCTGCTGTTTTTGTAAAAGGCAAATGCATTCGAACACGGACTTGAGCTGGGGACTGTAACCTACCTGCTGTTCACAGGCGGGGTAGCCAGCTAGGAGGAGTTGGGTGGAAATCATGGCAGCAACAGGAGGGCCACAATACAGAGGGGCCCCAACAAGACACACCACAGACTGAGTCTGACCAGGAAGCCTGCAAGTTACCTACTTGCCTGTAATAGAGGAATGCACTGGAAAGTGCACCCCAGGCACTAGGCATGAGGAGCCCTGACCCTCTACTGGACTGTCCCTATTGGAATGAAGAACAGGAGTACTTGTGGCACCTTAGAGACTAACAAATTTATTAGAGCATAAGCTTTCGTGGGCTACAGCTCACTTCTTCGGATGCATCCGAAGAAGTGGGCTGTAGCCCACAAAAGCTTATGGTCTACCGGCTGCTACTCTGAAACCTATTGGAATGGAAGGCTAAACTATATTATTATGTTCACCCACTAGGTGGCACTGCGCATAAAATACAGTATCTTATTTAGAGGATCCTCAGCCATGCCTGGCAGAGCATTAAAGGGTCTTATGATGAACACATCGGGTGTGTATATAACCAAGCTCGGTCGCCAGTCAATACTTGGTACAGACAAACATGACAATTCCCAGGTTAGGAATTGCTGAGTTTTAACTTGAAATATAACTCCATAAGCTATGGTGCCTAGCGTATTTGTAGCCTTTCCTTGCCTGCCAGCCCTACTAATATATCCTTTCACTTTAGCTTTTTGGGGGATTATTGGGACCTACTAGGCTAGAGTCTATAGTACAGCTTAGCTGCTAAAGCATCTTCGCTGTTTGTCTTGGAGTCATGGTACAAGCATTGCCAACCCCAGCATTCAAAAATCATGATTGATTTTTAAAAAATAATAAATTTTGGACTCTTTGTATTTGCCTTCTGGGTTTTGAGCCATCAGGGAGCACTCAGGTCATGTTCTTCTGTGTAAGCAGGGGGGCTAGAAACGGACATTATTTTTTAATGAAAGCTGAGGTTCTCGGGTAATTTTATTACTCTTAGCAACTGGGGCTTTAAGAAGAACACCAACTATTGAGAGACTCATGATACAGTAGCAAGGGCTGGAAATGCTGGTGGCCCACCTGACAGGCTACCAAGCACCGTAAGAGATCTGGAGTACAAGAGCACTGAGCAGCCACATTAATAACAGCACTGCATCATGCTTGCAGGACCTGGCACTTCCTGGACAAAGGGAATGCAGTAGATTTAATTTACTTTGATTTTGGAGAAATTATTTCATATTGTGTGTCTCTGAAAATCATACTTGGAAACTTAATTACAATTGAAATGAAAATGAGCACTGTCAGATGGACTGAAAACTTGCCGAAGGACCATAAAGAAGGGGTAATAAAACATGACAATATATCAAATTAGGGGAAGGTGTCTAGCAGGATTGGTGTTAAGTCCAGTTTTTTTTTTATCATCAGCATTAATGATCTGGAAGAGTGAATAACCAGCATGTTAATTAAATTAAAGGATGATACTAAATTGGGAGGCATGAACACCACCAAGGACAGAGACATAATGACAGTGGACAAGCAATTACATAAGAGTTTGCAAGGCGCTATCACAGTGAAAAACAGCAATGTGATTTTGGTTTTTTGGGCTGTGCATACAGAGGTATCACGTCACAGAGTAAGGAGACTATCATTGTCTATGTGGGTCTCATGAGACTGTACCTAGAATGCTGGTTCAGTTCTGGGCACTTTACTAACAGAAAGATCTAGAGTCTAGACAACTGAGGAAGTTCAGAGAACAGTAACAAAAATAATTAAGAGACCAGAGGGATTGACTTGTGAGGAAAAATTAAAAGAACTAAATATGTACAGTGCGGGTAAGCAATGATGAAGTGGGCGGGGGGAGAGACATGAATAGCCCAAGGCTGGAGAGGTTTTGTCTGGCATGTAAGTGGGTGTAAGTGGAATGATGGTATCCCATGTCATACCTCAAGCTCATATCCAAAAGGAAAATTTAGGCTCATTGGCAGGAAATCTCTGTCAGCTCCCGTTTCTATGAGTTTATGATCTAGATTAGTTAGAAATAGGGGCAGGAAGTAACAAAAATGAGAGTCAAGGTCAGACACTTGCAAGCTGATATGTCTGAGGTGAAATAAACCAGCACAAATATATTTAATGGGGTAATAGTTGGCAGAGATGATGGTATGGGGTGGTGTGGGGGAACAAGGCAATTCTGGGCTGGGTCTCCAGAGGAGGGAGATTCTGGTGAGACTGCATTTAGAATCTTTGTTAAAGATTCCACACCTCTGTTTCCTCAGCTGCCCTGGTAATAGGCATGGTGTAAGCACCTAGACAGATAGATAAAGCTAGCCAAGAAAGCTCCCATTCCAGTTCCCAGCGCCTCCAAACAGACCAGGAAAATCAGTGAAGGTGAAATCCTGTCTCTCTGAGGTCAATAGGAAATTTGCAATTGACTTCAGTGGAGTCAGGATTTCACCCCAAGAATCAGAGCAAGGAACCTCAGTGCTGGAAGGGAGATATGGTCTACGGACACATTGATGACAGCATGAATATGAGGGAGGGAGGGACACAAAGGGGCAGTCGCATGTGCAGCTTGGGCAGAGTGAAGGGCACAATGGGACAGTAGTAACACGCAAAGTGGACCATGCAAGGTCAGGTGTTGATGCTTTTAGGTCATTTATTTGTGTTTCTTGATTTTAAAAACAGGCAGATTGTAAATAAAAACCTCTTTGGGAAGAAGAAGTATAAGAAAATTCAACCCTTTTTTTGCTGGTAATGTGTGATTAGCTGCCTTTTCTGGAAGCCTTGTTTTCTTGTACCTGATTGTCATGTCACAGCTGTCACTGTATCCCCAGATTGAAGTCTCAGTCCATTTAATTGTTAGTAAGTGTTTAATACTCCCTTACTGATTTGAGGGCTTGCATATTTAGGTTGCCAAGTCCTCTCTAGGTCTGTGTCTGACAGTTATTGTCAGTGAGAAAAAGTCACTCCTCCCCCCTGCTCAGTGTCTCTTCTTCCTCTGCTCCCCCCCAAACTCCTTGCTCAGTCTGAGTAGCTGTGGGTGAGGAAGAAGCTTATTTCTCCCCTCTCCCCCATCTTGCACCCCTCAGAAATGAGGGGAGAGTGAAGGGTTGAGCAGCAGCTGGAGGGATGGGGTGGGGTTAGGAAGGCTGAGGAAGTGAAGGGTCATTAGGAAGCTGGAGGGCGCCTGGGGCAGCGTGACGGAGGGATGGTGAAGAGAATGTTGGGGGCAATGGTTATGTAATTGAAAGAGGAGGGGGAAGTGTGTGGAAATGCTTAAAGCCATGGAGAGCAGCAGGTACTGTGCTCCCTCTCAACTCCCCTTGCTTTAACTTCTGCCTGGGGTTATTATGAGAGTCAGGAGCCGTTCTCCCCCATTCTGCCCCTGTCCTCCTTAGCCACCTGTCCTCTTTGAGCCCCAGCTGCTCTATTCTGTTCCCCCTGGTGTTCTCCACCCTTCACCTCTGCCCCCATTCTCTCTCCCCCTCCTGGTTCCCTCATATCCCTTGCCAGCAGGGCACTGGAGTAGCCAGCTGCACCAGCTGCCTCTCCTTTCCAGCTGCACCAGTGCTGGCTTGGATCCAGCTGGAGGAACAGCGCAGATGAAGAAAGTGAGGTCACTTGGCTGCTTGCAAGGTGAACAGAAATTAATAGGAGACTGCTTGGTTGTCCATAACACGTGTGTGATATATCTCCAACGCCCTCTACTGGTTAGGATTAGAACTGCTCAATGTCAAGGGCTCTGTACAGATAAAAGTTAACGGAGATTTTTCTTTGGCCTAATTTTTGGGGGGTCTTTGCTTTTGGATTAGAAGGTTCATTATGAGTCCTATGCCACCTCTGCTACTCCTATGAAGTTCTGAGTGGCTATGATGCATATTGGAGCTGTGTGAATCAGTCATAGGCAACAATTCATTTGACAAATTTAGCTTATTTTTTTCTGTTTGTGGAATATACACAAGGAGCTCGCAGTTTCTTTTAATGTAATCATTATTAACATTTAATTAACTGTCTTTGTGGGGTGTCTTTCCCCTCCCCATGGATTAAGCCAACAGTTCTCTGCACGTATTTGATACTCTATTGGAAATTTGGACTGTGTTGATCGGTTGTTTGGTCACATGATATTATTTCTGTTCTAGCTCTTATAATCAGGAACATAGCCTGAAGATGATACAGGGGTTTTGATTCTCTCAGACAACAAGATCAGTGAATTTTAGAAGACTTTAAACCTTTTCCTTTCTGGGCCAAATAGGCCTTGCCCATGGCTTGATTTCTACAAAAATCAGGGTACTGTAAGATGTCTTAGTTTATTGCTGAACTGAAATTGAAACTTTTCTCTGTCCTATTCACACACAATAAGTGTGTGTAGCAGAAAAGGAAATGGTTGGATGCGTGTCTGGCTCATTTAATTACCTTTTTATCACGGCTCTGGCAAAGGGTTCTGGGACCCTTGTTTCCGTGCGGTGTTGAGCAATGTTCCATACCATTAGCACTTCTGGTGCTAATATTCAAGCACTCAACATTAAAATTCACTTTCCTTGGTCACTAGTGTGAGTAAAACTTGGTCACTCAAATGTTTCCAGGAAGGAAAAACACACAGCAAAAGTTTCAAATTTGAGCTAACAAATATGCGGGGAAACATTTTGCTCTTGTGTGCACTGCAGAGAACATTTTGACTACAAAGTGACCATTGATTTATTACAATAAAAAAAATGTGTGCAGTTTGCCAAATTACGAATCATAGGACTGGAAGGGACCTCGAGAGGTCGTCTACTTCAGTCTCCTGCACTCAAGGCAGGACTAAGCATTATCTAGACCATCCCTGACAGGGGTTTGTCTAACCTGCTCTTAAAAATCTCCAGTGACAGAGATTCCACAATCTCCCTCTGCAATTTATTCCAGTGCTTAACCACCCTGACAGCTAGCAAACTTTTCCAAATGTCCAACCTAAACTGCCCTTGCTGCAATTTACGCCGACTGCTTCTTGTCTTGCAGTTCTGGACACAACTGATACAAATTAGCTACATTTTAAACAAATTGAACAAATATATTTTCAGTCTTGTAAAGCAGACCAAATTGCTCATTACCTGGAAATGTTCCAGAAAATAATGAACCGGATGGGGGGAAATGATGGGACATGGATTGTCACGACAGGATTAACATTTTGCCTCTCGGTTTTATGCCCACTCTACCCACTGTTTTTATACCAGTGTAACTATGTCAGTTAGGAGTGTGACTTTTTAACCAATATAATTAAGTTATACAGCCCTTAGCGTGGACACAGTTATACAGGCATAAGGCACCTTTATATCTGTATAACTGTATCCCACACTACTGGGTTTGCACTGGTTTAACTATACTATGTAGACAAGGCCTTAAATGGAAAATGGATCTGGGAAGGTGAGGTCTCTGAGGCCCAAGATGGCATAGAGGGTTCAATTTCTTTTAACTCCGAAGAATTTCTTCTCCAGCTCATCGATGAGATCATTAAGGAAGGCACTGGAAAGTTCAAAAAGCAGCTGCCTGTGTGACATGTAGGCTGTAGACAAACCTGTTCCTTTTGATCTCGGCCCTTTTAAACATGGGGTTCATTAAAATGAGATAATGTCAAGCACTGAGAATCAATGTGCTTTAACTATCCTCTTTTATTTTTACATCACAAGAAGAATAGCTAACAGGAGTGATGAAGTGACAGGAGCCTGTGGAAAGGGTGCTGTGACCAGATGGCAAATGCTGTACAGTAAATTATCACTCACAACACTGCAAGACTTTGAAGATGTTTCTTTTGGTTTTGGAGAAGAAATCAAATACCCTGAGAATGTTCTGTAATCAGTGACAGGAGGAGCTCACAAGAGACTAGTTCACAGAGACACTTTTTTTTTTTTTTAACTCAGATGCTTTTTTAAAATTCTGGAGCATAATTTCTACACCCAGATCCTAAACTTTCTCCTGCAAAAACTTAATGTACACGGGTATATACGTTCTCAAGCAAATCCTTCATTTGCCTGTTCAGATACCTGTGTGTGAGTACAATTAACTGATTTCTACCCACAAATACAGATTTGAGCACAATATATACATACCTCACTTTAAAAAAACGATAGTAATGAGCAAGATCATATACACATAGTATAAGGAGTTCCTTTCTTAACTCTTTCACTGCCTTGGAGCCAAAATTCCCACTGATGTCAATAGGGCCAATATATTGGCTGCTAGGCTATATATCACTTAATAATTGTTATGCGCTGCAGTTGTACAACCCTTCTGGTGTTATGCTGTCATAAAACTGCTAAACCCAGGCAGCAGAGTAACATATTTCATGTAGGTTCCTTCCAGAATTGCTTGTAAAGGTTAAAACAGGAGACTAATGAACCAGGTTGATGCCCAAAAGGATTTAGGTAGTCAGAATTATACTCTGAGTTATAGTATAGTGCAACAATAGCCAGTAGCAATCCTATTCCAGTAAGTGGGAAATAATAAAATTGTAGTTAAATATATGGAACTCACTGTAAGAAATAAAATGAATTCAGTATCATACTTACTTTGCATTGCTATAGCTCCTTCCAGTTGAGGATCTCAGTACTTTCCAGACATTAATGAGTTCATCCTAACAATTTCCATGTGAGGTAAGGAATTATTATCCCCATTTTACAGACTGGGAAACTGAGGTGCAGATGCTGAGATCTATTAAGGGACTCAAGTGTTGCAATGACAACATGTAAGTGGAGGAACTCTTATCTTCACCTGGTTTGCAGATCTCACTGGGGTTAGGTAGGAGAGAGCCATCTAGCCATTTACAGTTAGGCGTTGTGCCCATGCCCAGAGGCAGAAGCCTAGGCACATGGGGAACTTTTACAGCCAAAATGTAGGCGCTGATGAGTTTAGATCCCTATAGATAGGGTTACCAGAGGTCCCGTTTTCAAAGGGACAGTCTCGTATTTAAGCCCTCCTGCTGGTGTCCCGACTTTTTCTTAAAAACAGGCAAATTGTCCCATATTTTCTGTCTTCCCCCTCCTCAATACTGGCAGGTCCTGCTGCTGGCCAGATCCCTGCTCGCCAGCCACTCACCTATCAGTGGTGAGTGGGGGGGGTCCAGTGGCCAACGATGGGGGTGGGTGTGAAAGGCTGGTGGCGGAGCGAAGATGCAGCGTGTGGAGCCGACCACTCCCCATGCTGGTCCATCAGCGCAGCCCCTGCTGTGTGCCGGCTCTCAGCCAGCAGGGCCCTGCCCCCTTTCCCATTTTCGGCTGGTGCTGGCTACGCAGTGCAATGATTGGTAAGTGCGGACAGGCACCAGGTAGGGGCCAGTTACGTGTCACCTCTGTTCCCCACCCATTTGCCCCTTTGTCCCCGCCCCCCTCAGCCCTGCTGCTCCTCCATATTCCCACTGGTGGGGCGCGTCCTGCTCCCAGCACTGTGCAGAGAACCAGCCCCTGGTTGGAGCGCTCAGCTCACCAACAGCCTGGCTGAGAGGCTCCTTCCTTCCCCCACTGCCTCTGGCTGGGCCGGTGCCCTGGAAAAGCCCAAGACCTTCTGGCCTGGGGCACTGGCCAGGAGGAGACAAGCCCTGCACAGCACTGGAACTTGGTAACTCGCTCCCAGGGCGGGTCATTCAGCAGGAATGTTGGATGTGCATAGAACACAGACAGGATTGGTTCCCATATGGTTACAGAACTGCAGAAACAATTTTCAGCTTGTGTGATTGAAGGATATCTGGATGCATATTATAAGATTGTCCTACATAAATGAGGAAAAGTTGAGGTGCCTTTATTATTCTTTTGTTCCATTCTTTGTTTCTATGGGCAATTTGCCAATGCAATATCACTGTCTTCCTTTTAAACAAATAAAACTAAAAAAAAAAAAAAAAAAAAAAGCGCAATGGCTGTTGAAAATAGCAATTCCAGTCCTAATAACCACTGGGAAGCATTTCTTGGTCAATTTATTCTACTTTTTCTACAGCAAGTTATAGTGGAGCAGTATATTTGATTTGGGAGAAATGAAGTAACAGCTGCCCAAATTGAGCTTGAGCACTCCTGAATTTTGAGGGTGTTCAAATCTGGAAGGCAGGTGCTAGATTCCCTTTCTGAATATTAGCTAAATCTGGAAAGGAAAAGTCAATTTCTGCTTCCATGGCTCAGAAGTGGAAATCCTCCTATGTGCCTGGTACTGTATCTAAAGCTGCCCAGGTCCTAGTAGAGCCTCCCCTCCCTTACTTTTCATTTTAAATTCGAGTAGGATCCACGTACCTCCCTTACTAGGCTTCAGATAGAGAGGTGCACTGTCCATTTAGTCCACCCAATTCTTTCTTTGGGGGACAGCCCAGGGCTGGGGCGGCAGGAGGTGCGGGGGGGGGGGGGAGCCCAGGGCTGGGGCGGCAGGAGGTGCAGGTGGAGGCCAGAGCTGGGGCGGCAGGGGGTGCGGGTGTGTGGGGGGGAGAAGAGCCCAGGGCTGGGGTGTCAGGAGATGCGGGTGGGGGGAGAGCCCAGGGCGGGGCAGCAAGGAGGTGCAGGTGGGGGCCAGAGCTGGGGCAGCAGGGGGTGTGGGCGGGGGAGAGTCCAGGGCTGGGGCAACACGAGGGTGCGGGGGGAGCCCAGGGCTGGGGTGGGGGGCGGCAAAAAACCTAGAGCTGGCTCTGTCCTTACCATTCACAGCAAGCTGCAGCATGAGGTTTCAGTTCCACACTCCTTCCCCCTCCCTTTCCTGTTAATTGCGGCCGAGGGACTGCTGGGAAATGTAGTTCTTTCCCTGTTCCAGGGCTGGCTCTATAGGCAGGGAGCTAACCAAGGAACTACAGCTCCCAGGGCCCCCTGTTAGTTCTCAGCTCCCATGCTGGATTCTTGCACCCCTGAAAATTTGCCGCCCCAAGCAACTGCTTGCTTTGCTGGTGCCTAGAGCCGGCCCTGAATATGAGTCAACAGTGTAACACTGTTTCAAAAAAAGCGAACTTCATTCTGGGATGTACTAGCAGGAGTGTTGTAAGCAAGACACGAGAAATAATTCTTCCATTCTACTCTGTGCTGATTATGCCTCAACTGGGAATATTGTGTCCAGTTCTGGGCACCACATTTCAGGAAAGATGTGGACACATTGGAGAAAATCTAGAGAAGAGCAACAAAAATGATTAAAGGTCTAGAAAACATGACCTATGAGGTAAGATTGAAAAAATTGGGTTTGTTTAGTCTGGAGAGGAGAAGAGAAAATTAAGAGGGGACATGATAGCAGTTTTCAAGTACATAAAAGGTTGTTACAAGGATAGGGTTACCATATTCAAACATTTAAAAAAGAGGACACTCCACGGGGCCCCGGTCCTGCCCCCAGCCCCGCCCCAACTCTGCCCCTTCCCCGCCCCCGGCCCCACCCCCGGCCCCACCCAACTCCACCCCTTCCCCACCCCCACTCCAACCCTTTCCCCAAAGTCCCTGCCCCAACTCTGCCCCCTCCTCTGAGCACCCCACATTCCCCCTCCTCCCTCCCGCTCTGATCTTGGTTGGGGGTTGCTAAGTGCTTCCCTGCTCCCCACTCGCCCTGCAGCCCCTGCACCCCCCCCCCCCGCAGCCTCTGTGCCCCCTGCTCCCCACTGGCCCTGCATCCCCTCCCGCCCCTGCAGCCTCTGCGCCCCCCACCTGCCCTTCCCCTGCGCCCCCCTGCCCCTGCAGCCTCTATGCCCCTGCCTGCCCTGCTCCTCCTCGCCCTGCAGCCTCTGCACCCCCCCGCCTGCCCTGCTCCCCCGGCAGCCTCTGCCTGGCGGGGGCTTCGGATGCTCAGCGGCGACCGGGGCAGCGCGGGTCCCTGCAGCCCCGGCACACGCCGCACTCCCTGCCCCGCGCCGCAGCCTCCTTCCTGCCGCATGGGGTGACAGGGCTGCAGGAAGGGTCCCCCAGTGGCCGGGGAGTCCCCGCCCACGAGGGAAGCCTGAGCCGTTGGCTGGGCCCGGCCTCCCCGTGGTCTTGCGGGCTCGGCTGGGGCGCACGGTCCGCCCGGCCTCCGGGGGCAGCAGCGGCCCCTTCGCCGCCCTCTGCGGCTGCGCCCCCCCCCCTTCCCCCGCCCGAGCTCGCTACAATGTAGCCGGGCGGCTGGGCTGCGCTGCGGACCTGGCGGGTTGTGCTGGGGCCAGGTGGACCCTGGCTTATGCTGCCTCCCTATTTCCCCGGACATGTCCGGCTTTTTGGCAATTCCCCCCGGACGGGGATTTGAGTACCAAAAAGCCGGACATGTCCGGGGAAATCCAGACGTATGGTAACCCTATACAAGGAGGAGGGAGAAGAATTGTTCTTCTTAACCTCTGAGGATAGGACAAGAAGCAATGGGCTTACATTGCAGCAAGGGACGTTTAGGTTGAACATTTAGGAAAAACTTCCTACCTGTCAGGGTAGTTAAGCATTGGAATAAATTGACTAGGAAGGTTGTGGAATCTCCATCATTGGAGATTTTTAAGAGCAGGTTAGACAAACACCTGTCAGAGATGGTCTAGATAATACTTAGTCCTGCCATGAGTGCAGAGGAGTGGACTAGATGACCTCTCGAGGTCCTTTCCAGTCCTATGATTCTATGATTGTAGGCAAACTTAACTAGAGTGCTACAAGCTACAATGATGATTCTACTCACCTAAAAGAAAAAATATCGATCTGTGACATTCTGCATGCACCTGGGAATGGGAATCTTTCAGCCTTCATCTAAATAAAATTGTGCTGAGGCACTATACTTTCGTGAGATCAGAGTAGGCCTACTTGTGCCTAATGTTTTGAGACGAATACAAAATGAAATCATTTGACAGACTGCTGGCTATATTACTGTACAGGTGGGATAACCACCTCAGAGGTTGTAATTCACTTGTGCAGCTTTATTAATATTTTTATCTGCAAGAACGCAGCTCAACAATTTATGAAGAGCAGCAGAATTGTGAATTTCACGTGCCTACGGTAAGGGTGTCTACTGTTGTTATGTATTAGATACCATGCAGAAATTGAACATGCCAAAGTAACATGAGTGGATTACTGCTCAGTTGATTGACAGCTCTGAAAAGGCACAGCTCTGGAATACCAGAGTGAATTGCTCACTGGTGGAGATGCAAAGGCACCTTTGAGCACTTATCCTACAATTTACTTTTCACGGCTGGACCCCCAAGACATCAGTGGGGCTCTGGTGAGTCTAGAGCAGATTTCATTGCAGGATCAGGGCCTTGATCAACCCCTGCTTGCACTATGCCTGTCTCTAACCTTGCTTGTGTTATTAGTTTATCACTTTCACTGTAAAAAGCAAAATTGTCTGGAAACTATTAGTCAAGGTTTTGCAATGGAGAAAATATGAACAAAACCTAATTTTGTGGATTTTTTTTCACATTTTTCAACCAGCTCTATTATGAATGTTGCATCCATTTATTCTGTATGGACTGAGCCGAGCAAATAATTAAAACTAATACTTTTATTTGATTTGCATCTTTTTCTGTTGGCAGATTGTCTGTGAAAAGATGAAATAATTAAATATATTTATTGAAATTCTGCATCACTCACAGGAATAATTTGTCTGCAGCTCACTTGCAAATGTTTAATATTTGTAATTAATGCTGTGTTGATCACTTACAGTAAATAAGTTGTGCAACATCAATTCTTACTGGATGGCTTATGTAACAAAGCAGCGCAGCAGGGACTGTGAACTGCAGCTATTACAGTTGTATTTGCAAATCGCAGATATATTATTTAGCTGTAATAGTTGAAATTCACAGTTCCTGCAGTGTTGGTTACTTAAATAAGTAATCCTATCAGTGAACATAACCAAAGTCATTTGACTTATTTAACTAATACAGTAACTCCTCACTTAACGTTGTAGTTATGTTCCTGAAAAATGCGACTTTAAATGAAACGATGTTAAGCGAATCCAATTTCCCCATAAGAATGAATGTAAATGGGGGGGTTATGTTCCAGGGAATTTTTTTTTTGCCGTACAGTACTATAGTTGGGAAGTGCCCCCGCCTTACCCCACACAGGCACAGCCCACTGGCACTGGAGACAGTGAGGCAGGCAAGGAGGCTGAAGGTGCTGTAGGCTAGGAGAAGCACATTGCACTGTGCAGCGGCAGCTTCCCCTACTCTGCAAGCACCAGGGGCGGGGGGCTCAACCCTCAGCCTGCCCACGCCACCCCTTCCCCCAAGCCCCCACCCTTAACCTGCCTCTTCTTCCCCCCTCCCCCTTTAGTCTGCACACCACATCCTCGCTCCTCCCCCCTCCCTCCCCTGCCTCCTGCCTGTGGCAATCAGCTAGCTTGCAGCGTTCAGGAGGCAGGAGGGAGAGGGGAGGAGCGAGGACACGGCGCGCAGGCTCCGCCTCCATCCCCTACCTCCTGAACACCGCAAGCCAGCTGATTGCCGTGGACAGGAGGCAGGGGAGGGAGGGGGGAGGTGTGCTGCGTCCTCACTCCTCCCCCCTCCCTCCTGCCTGTGGCAATCAGCTGGTTTGCGGCCTTCGGGAGGCAGGGGAGGGAGGGGGAGCCTGCGCGCTGAGTCCTCGCTCCTCCCCCCTCCCTCCTAAATGCCGCAAGCCAGCTGATTGCCGCGGGCAGGAGGTGGGAGGATGAGGGGGAAGGCGCTGATCCGCGGGGACTGCTGGCGGGCGGGAGGCACTGGGTGGGGGCATAGGGGAGCTGATGGGGGGCTGCCAGCTTTGGACAAAGCAGGCAGACAAACGATGTTATAGCGAAGCATTGCACAACTTTAAATGGAGCATGATCTGTAATTGCAGGGATGTAAGATCGAAATAACGTTAAGTGAGAGGACGTTAAGTGGGGAGTTACTGTACAGCACAAATTTTGAATTATGTATTGGAATATAAAATTTGCAATACAACACTGTTAAGTTATGCATCCAACCAACTCAATGCAAACTGTGAATTTTTCAATCCAACATAGAAATCATAGAATCATAGGACTGGAGGGACCTTGAGAAGTCATTTAGTCCAGTCCCCTGCACTCATGGCAGGACTAAGTATTATCTAGCCCAGGGGTCGGCAACCTTTCAGAAGTGTTGTGCCGAGTCTTCATTTATTCACTCTGATTTAAGGTTTCGCGTGCCAGTAATACATTTTAACGTTTTTAGAAGGTCTCTTTCTATAAGTCTATAATATATAACTAACCTATTGTTGTATGTAAAGTAAATACGATTTTTAAAATGTTTAAGAAGCTTCATTTAAAATTAAATTATAATGCAGAGCTCCCCGGACCGGTGGCCAGGACCCGGGCCGTGTGAGTGCCACTGAAAATCAGCTCATGTGCCGCCTTCGGCACGCGTGCCATAGGTTGCCTACCTCTGATCTAGCCCATTCCTAAGAGGTGTTTGTCTAACCTGCTCTTAAAAATCTCCAATGATGGAGATTAGATTCCACAACATCCCTAGGCAATTTATTCCAGTGCTTAACCACCCAGTGCTTAACCACTCCTCCTTGTAACATGTAACATGATATTTGCTGTTCACAAATATTATAGCTTAAAGTCAGCTTTTGGTGACTCTGCAAGCTATTGGTGTATTGTATCAATTAAAGTACTGGATGCTCAGATGTTTGCAGAAAGCAAATGTGAAAGGATTGTGAAAAAGGCTGCAATTCTGTCATGGAAATCACGGATTCCATGACGTTCCATGACCTCCGTGACTTCCGCAGCTGCAGCGGCCAGTGCAGCTGACCCCAGGGCTGCCTGAGCAGCTCTCCCAGAAGTGGCCCCAGAGAGCACTGGAGCAGCAGCAGCAGCAGCCCAGGGAGTGCCCGAGCATTGGTCTTGGGGAGCACCACGAGCAGCAGCGGCCCCGGAGGCCGTCGGGAGAGCAGTCCCTGGGGGTCTTAGAGCACCGGGCTGCCAATGGCAGTCAGCCCCCACCACTGGAGCAGGGACCCCCCAGAGCAGTGGGGCCCCAGGAGCAGCGATTTAGACTTTTATAGTACAAGTCATATTATAGAATCATAGAAATGTAGGACTCTAAGGGACCTCAATAGGTAGTCCAGTCCCCTGCACTGAGGCAGGACTAAGTATTATCTAGACAATCCCTGACAGGTGTTTGTCTAATCTGTTCTTAAAAACCTCCAGTGACAGAGATTCCACAACCTCCCTAGGTAACTTATTCCAGTGCTTAACTACATTTATGGTTAGGAAGTTTTTCCTAATGTCTAACTTAAATCTCCCTTGCTGAAATTTGAGCCCATTACTTCTTGTCCTGTCCTCAGTGGATAAGGAGAACAATGTATCACCCTCCCCTTTGTATCCTTTTATGTACTTGAAGACTGTTATCATGTCCCCTCTCAATCTTCTCTTCTCCAGATTAAACAAAAAAAGTTTTTTTCAATATTTCCTTGTAGGTGATGTTTTCTAGACCTTTAATCATTTTTGTCGCTCTTCTCTGGACTTTCTCCAATTTGTTCATATCTTTCCTGAAGTGTGGTCCCCCGAACTGGACACAGTACTCCAACAGAGGCCTTATCAGTGCTGAGTAGAATGGAAGAATTATTTCTCATGTCTTGCTTTACAACATTCGTGCTAATAGATCCCAGAATGATGTTTGCTTTTTTTGCAACAATATTACATTGTTGACTCATACTTACTTTGTGAGCCACTATAACCCCTAGATCCTTTTCTGTAGTACTCCTTTTAGGCAGTAATTTCCATTCTGTATTTGTGCAATTGATTATTCCTTCCTAAGTATAGTCCTTATTGAATTTAATTCTATTTACTTCAGACCATTTTTCCAGTTTGTCAAAATCATTTTGATTTCCTATGCTGTCCTCCAAAGCTCTTGCAATCCTTCCCAGCTTGGTATCATCTGTGAACTTTATAAGTGTATCCTCTATGCCATTATTCAAATAATTTATGAAGATACTGAATAAAACAGGACCAAGGACAGATCCCTGCAGGATCCCACTCAATATGCCCTTCCAGCTTGACTGTGAACTACTCTCTGAATATGATGTTACAACCAATTGTGCAACCGCCAGTTAATAGGTTCATCTAGGCTATATTTTCCTAGTTTGCTTATGAGAGGGTCATGTGAGAACATATCAAAAGCCTTACTGAAGTTGAGGTATATTACATCTACTGCTTCCCCCCATCCACAAGGCTTGTTACCCTGTTGTGACATTGCACTCCATATGTTTTATGGAAATATGCTAATGAGTGTGAATATAATGTAACTGGAATATGCTTCATGCAAAAGGTCTCTTGTAAGGTATCATTACAAAGCTTATAATCTACTGAGTGTGTTCATTCTATTTGTATGAATGTATCGTTCTTGTATCTGAAACTAGAAATATGAAGTATTACTCTAAAGTCCTATTGTAATTATGCAAAATGTGGGCCATTAATGGTGGTTTAGAATCTTGATGGCTCCCATTAACCAGGACAATTGGTTGTAAATGGCTCTATTTACTTGTAAGCCTTCCTGTGTTCATGTGAGTCAGGCCGGAAAGGATGGAGGCTTGGGGATCTCACAGGACATGTGACCATGTTAGCTGGTACTGGAATCTATCTTAAACCTGATGCTTTTCCATTTAGAAGAAGAGGTGGGGACCCAGAGAGACAAAAGATTCCCGCCTAATGCCAAAGATATAAAAGGGGGTGGAACAGAACAAAGGGGGCTGCAGTCATGAGAAATCCCCTAGTTACCACCTAAGCTGGAACTAACAAGAACTGTACCAGGGGAAAGGATTGGGCCCAGACTAAGCAGGAGCCTAGTCTGTGAAAGAAGCTTATTGGAACATCTCTGAGGGTAAGATTTACCTCTATTCAGTTTCTTAAATGTATTAGGCTTAGACTTGTGTGGTTTGTTTTATTTTGCTTGGTAATTTACTTTGTTCTGTCTGTTATTACTTGAAACCACTTAAATCCTACTTTTTTATACTTAATAAAATCACTTTTGTTTATTAATTAACCCAGAGTCAGTGATTAACACCTGGGGGAGCAAACAGCTGTGCATATCTCTCTATCAGTGTTATAGAGGGTGGACAATTTATAAGTTTACCCTGTATAAGCTTTATACAGAGTAAAACAGATTTATTTGGGGTTTGGATCCCATTGGGAATTGGGTGTCTGGGTGATGGAAATAAATGACTTGCTGAGCAGTTTTTGGTTAAAGTCTGCAGCTTTGCGGACGTAGACCAGACCTGGGTCTGTGTTGGTGCAGACTAGCATGTCTGGCTCAACAAGGCAGGGTTCTGGAGTCCCAAGCTGGCCGTGGAAAACGGGCTCAGAGGTAATTCCAGCATGTCAGGTGACAGTCCCAAGGGAGTCTCTGTGACCGAACCCATCACAGTCAAAGGATATTAGGTTGGTTTGATATTTGTTCTTGACAGATTCATGATGATTGTTACTTATCACCTTATTATCTTCTAGCTGCTTACAAAATAATTGTTTGATTACACTGCTCTACTACCAAAATGCTTCTGAAATAAATGTAGTCAAACTTTACTAATTCTGGGTCACTGAGAACGAAAATGATGCTTAAAATTGTTGATTGGCTCTAGTTTTCAAGATATGCTATTGGGTCAGTATATACGACCCTTGACTTGGGAATGGCGGAGGATAAGTGAGTTATAAAGGGAAGGGATCTCAATTTAAACCAGAATTGACTAAAATACATCTTTGACTGGATCTATGAATAAATCTATGACTGGGTTTGGACAGTACTTGCTTTTTAGGCAAAACAATGAATGATGCAATCTGAAGCTGGTATTGCGTCATACATGAGATGAATTGCATCATGTTATTCCTAGAAGTCATGGATGATGCAATCATAACGAAGCTTACATCACTCTGCTGAACAAATTGCCCTATATCAGCTCTAGAAATCATACAGTGTCGTGCTCTCTTATTTGTCAGTGTTTGATTTTGCAAAGGGACACATTTCTGTTTAGTCAAAGTGAGCAGAGATGCCTCGTACTTGTGTGAACAGTGCAGATAACTTCTGCTATGTTTGTGGTGAAGTGACTTTTGCATCACAAAAGCGCAGTATAACCACTATGGTTAAGAAAGCCTATCACCTTTATTTTGGCTGCAAAATTGGAGATCAGGACAAGAGGTGGGCCCCACACATATGCTGCAACACTTGTGCAACAAATCTTCGCCAGTTGTTGAACAAGAAAAGGAAATCTATGCCTTTTGCAGTGCCAATGATTTGGAGAGAGCCATCAGATCATACCAGCAATTGTTACTTCTGCATGGTGCCTCCAGTTGGGAAAGGTGTGTCAAAGAAGAAAAAGTGGACTGTGCCTTATCCAAACATTCCATCAGCTATACGCCCAGTACCCCACGGAGAAGGACTGCCGGTTCCTGATGCACCAGAATCATTCTCACTTGAGTCAGACGAGGAAGAGGAAGAGGATGAAACTTCTGGTCCTGAACCATCAATGTCACAGGACCCACATTTTCTCCCATCCTCCTCCTCTGAACCACACCTCATAACACAAGGTTGGGCTCCAGACTACAGCAGTGGAATCTCCTGGCAGGTGATGTTAGGGTTTCCATGTTCCGTGACCGTCAAAAGGATCTTGTCCCATTTTTCTTCATGGAAGGTGATCTTGTAGCCTGCAACAACATCGATGGTGTGATGGCAGCCCTCAACATCGTTCACGATCCAGATGAGTGGAGACTGTTCATTGATTCATCGAAGCCTAGTCTTAAAGCTGTTTTACTGCATAATGGCAATGTTTTGCCATCAATTCCAGTTGGTCATGCAGTCCATATGAAGGAAACCTATGACAACATGAAACAACTTTTGAGGTGCATAAACTATGACCAACATCAGTGGCAGCTTTGTGGCGATTTGAAGGTTGTTGCTCTCTTGCTTGGTCTGCAGACTGGATACACAAAGTACTGCTGTTTTCTCTGCGAATGGGATAGTCGTGCAAGAGATTCCCACTACATCAAGAAAGATTGGCCACACCGACAGTCATTGGAGCCTGGGAAGAAAAGTGTTCAGCATCCACCACTTGTTGAATCAAGGAAGATTTTGTTACCACCCTTACACATCAAGCTGGGTCTGATGAAGAACTTTGTCAAGGCCATTGACAAAACACAAGCAGCTTTCAAGTACCTCCGTGGAAAATAAAGGAAGGTGTCTTTGTTGGTCCTCAGATTCGTGAACTTCTTCGAGATGATGCATTTGACCATGCACTGCGTGGCAAGGAAAAGACGGCATGGAAAGCCTTCCAGTTTTAGTGGCAATAAATTTTCTCGGAAACAACAAGGCAAACAACTACAGGTTGTTGGTGGAAAACCTCCTCAAGGCATACAAAAGCCTTGGCTGCAACATGTCACTAAAGATACATTTTTTGCGCTCTCATCTAGATTTTTTTCCCACCGAACTGCGGAGCAGTGAGCGACGAGCACGGCGAGCGATTTCCCCAGGACATTGCAACAATGGAGAAACGCTATCAGGGCAAATGGAGCCCATCAATGCTTGCAGACTATTGCTGGACAGTGACAAGAGATGCTCCATTTAATGAATACAAGAGACAAGCCAAGAAGCGCCGAGTAGACACGGAATAGGACTAAACTATGTACATAATAGTTTTTTGGCTTTTGTTTCATAATAAATTTTATTTATATAACCCTTTTGCTGATTTTTAAAGTGTTACATAAACAGGACAGGTGAAATATTATCATGTAAAGCAACCATAAACACATGAAAAGACCTAGGTTTACAATTTATGATTAAAACTCTACTATCTACACAATATACATAGACATGAAATGTAAAAACTTAAATATCTTAGAAACAGTAGCCAATCAGTTGTTTTAATTGTCATATCTGAATTCAGCACATCAAAATACATAATAAATAGCACATTTTATCTCTGAAGCAGACGACTTCTCAAAAATTGTAGACCAGTGTTATTTGTTCCATTATCTTGCCAGGTACAAAAGTTAAGCTGACTGGTCTGTAATTCTCTCAGTTATCCTTATTTGCCTTTTTAAAGATAGGTACTATATTTGCCCTTTTCCAGTCCTCTGGGATCTGTCCTGTCCTCCACTAGTTCTCCAAGATAATTGCTAATAGCACAGAAATCTCTTCAGATAGTTCCTTAAGTATTCTAGGATGTATTTTTTCAGGCCCTGCTGACTTGAAGATATCGAACTTCTCTAAGTAATTCTTAACTTGTTCTTTCCCTATTTTAGCCTCAGGTCCTACCCCATTTACACTGATGTTCACTATGTTAGTTGTCCGATTGCTGCCTGCTAGCCTTTTGGGTGAAAGCTGAAACAAAAAAGGCATTCAACACTTTGGCCATTGCTGTGTTTTCTGTTACTGTCTTTTCCTCTTCCATTGAGTAATGGGCCTACCTTGTCCTTGGTCTTTCTCTTGCTTCTAATGTATTTGTAAAATGTTTTCTTGTTACCTTTTATGTCCCTAGCTAGTTTAATCTCATTTTGTGCCTTGGCCTTTCTTATTTTGTCCCTACATACTTGTGTTATTTGTTTATATTCATCTTTTGTAATTTGACCTAGTTTTCTCTTTTTGTAGGACTTTTTTTGAGTTACAGATCACTGAAGATCTCCTGGTCTCTTGCCATACTTCCTATCTTTCCTATGTATTAGGGTAGTTTGCTCTTGTGCCCTTAATAATGTCTCTTTGAAAAACACCAACTGTCCTGAACAATTTTTTCCCCCTAGATTTGCTTCCCACAGGATCTTACCTACCAATTCTCTGAGTTTGCTAAAATCTGCCTTGTTGAAATCCATTGTCCTTATTCTGCTGTTTTACCAACAAAGCTGAATAACTCTTTCCTTTACTTGGATGTATTTGTTTTTTAAAGGTGTTTAAGAGGATAGCCCCAGATATTAAGCCCAACAGCTTGCTTAAGTGGGATCCTTCCCAATGGTGACTTACAGACATTGCAGTAAGATATTAAAATTATGGTGTAAAGTATGAGTACCTGGTAAGCTATGACAATGCAAATGAGAGTAACTCTTTAAAGGGATGAATCTGATTTTGCAAATTCTTTCAAGATCTTTGGCTTAAGTCTTAGGCAGAGGGGCTGCAGACTGACTATCCAGTGGAAGTGAGTTACATTATGTTTTGTGGTGACTAGTGAGATAGATGACCTGGAAAATGGGACTTGGCACTGCTGCCTGAGATTGATTAGTGTGCTGCCTACATGCACAGGTAATGGGATCCCTTGCAGCTACAGAGTGTCTGTTTGGGTCCACGTTTGTTTTTGCCTCTCCCTTAAAAATTGAAATTCAACTCCTCATTCAAACCTGTCCTACAGCGAAGGATTGTCCTATTGCAATTAAATTAGTAATACCGTGTTTACTATACAAAATAATATCTCATACTTTGCAGGAGGAGATAATCCTAAACTAAGTAGAAACCAAAAGCTTGAATGAAAAATGTTGTGTTATGATGGTTTGAGGAGGCTTTTGTATTTTAGAGTCAGGTTTTAGGGTGGACAAAAATTCAAACCAGCTGAAGATCTGGTTCTATGAGTCCTTCTTCCTCTGACAGAGTCTGATCCTTCCCTTTCATCTCCTTCTAAACTCCTCCCTCCCATCCCACCCTCTTTTTGGAGGATTTAGCTAAAACAAGTCTGAGTTTTATACTAGCTCAAGACTCTCCAAATGCATATATGATTATGGGCCCGAGTCTCATCTTTCTTAAAGGACACTGGTTTTACACTGTTGTAACTCTGTTGATTTCAGTGGTGTCACTCCTGATTTACACTGCTGTTAAGTGAGAACAGAATCAAACCTTTGATATATGATCTTAACATGTGCTTGAAGAATCAGAGTAATTCCAGCAAAAGGCTGTTTAGATAAAATCAGTAATTGTATGTATTACGCATCATTTCACATCAAGGCACTCAGGATGCTGTGCAATGTTTCATTATAAAAGCACATACAAATATCAATTCCTAAAAACCAGAGAAACAAGATGGGCTGCAAGGAAAAAGCAGAGTTCTGTAAAAGATCTAACACTTTCTTTTCCCCTTTGACACCTAAGAAACAGTTTCTATGACTTTTCCCAGTTATTTCTCCATAGAACAGAGACCTGGGCCATTATACAACGCACATCCAAAATACTCAAAATGTACAATTTTTGCAGACTTGAAAACTCTTTGTGGAGGGCAGTTTGGCAGGTTCCAACAATCCTTCATGCTTGTCGAGAGCTCATCCAGGGCAGCATGGTGCTTTAGAGAAGGCCAATTTTTATATTACAGGAAAACAGTTTTTAAAAAACACTAATAAAGGTGATTTTTTTAAATCTAAAAACAGAGTCATAATTGGCCAAAAAGTAAATGACAATCAGAAGAATAAAACCCTAAAGATGGGAAACATAATTCTGACCTACAGAGAGAGCCGCCTCCTGAAGAAAGCCTTTGTCAGAAGTATTACTGAAACCTGGTGAAAGAAGTGATTTAAACAAGCCATAGGAGTCAGTCATAAACCCTAACCCAGCTTAAGTTGTCTTCTGAAAGAGAAACCAGGGGCGCTAAAAGTTAGCTCGTTATGGCAGATAAGACTAAAGGGAAAACTGCAAAGGAGGGGCATGGGATGGCAGTAGTTTTTAACTGGATTAAGAAATGGAGAGAGAATTTTTGAATTTAAAAGAAGGTGAGGGTGACCTAGGCTGTGATCCTGTATAATGCATCTACATTTACTCGCATGACTAGTTCCACTGACTTTGGTGGGGCTACTCGTGTAAGCAAAGCTATGTGCATATGTAAATGTTTGCAGAATCAGGGCCCCGGTCTTGATTTTTGGAGTGCACTGGTAAAGTAGATTTCTGCAGAATGCTCTGGCAGTGACAATCTGTGTCATCTAAAGTTCAACAAATAGGTTTTTCTGGGAGATCATAAAAGAGAAATTAAAATGATGAAGACAGGAAGTGATTAAAGCATGAATAAGATTTCAGCTGCTTCAGGGTCTATGTAAAGATGAATTATAAGTATTTTCCAAAGGCAAACTCACAGTTAAAAGATGTTGAAATGTTTAATTTATGGTAAAATATAACTCCATCTTCTCCACTTTAAATAGATTATAAAACCAGAAGGGACCATTGTGATCATCTAATCTGACTTTCTGTATAACACAGGCCACATGACTTCCCTAAATTAATTCTTGTTTGAACTAGAGCATATACACCTCTACCTCGATATAACTCTGTCCTCGGGAGCCAAAAAATCTTACCGCATTATAGGTGAAACCGTGTTATATCGAACTTGCTTTGATCCACCGGAGTGCACAGCCCCGCCCCCCTGGAGCACTGCTTTACCGCGTTATATCTGAATTCGTGTTATATTGGGTCGTGTTATATCAGGGTAGAGATGTATTTTAAAAAATCCAATCTTAATGAAAACATTTCCAGAGATGAAGAATCCACTACAACGCTTCATAAATTGTTCCCATGTTAATTACTCTCACCTTATTTCTAGTCTAAATTTGTCTAGCTTCAACTTCCAGCCACTGGATCCAATTATACCTTTCTCTGCTAGACGGAAGAGCCCTCTATTATCAGATTTTCTCTTCTGCATGTAGGAAGTTATAGACGGTGATCAAGTCACCGGTTAGCCTTCTCTTTGACAAGATAAGTAGATTGCATCAAGGAGCTCAATCACTGTAATGTAGGTTTTCCAATCCTTTAATCAATCTCAGGGCTCTTTTCTGAATCCTCTCCAATTTATCAACATCCTTCTTGAATTGTGGCCACCAGAACTGGACCCACTATTCCATTAGTGGTCACTCCAGTGCCAAATATAGAGGTAACAGGACCTCTGTTCTCCTCCTTGATATTCTTCTGTTTATACATCCAAGGATTGCATGAGACCTTTTGGCCAGAGCATCACACTGGAGCTCATGTTCAGCTGATTATCCACCAGGACTCCCACATCTCTTTGGATGCAAGTTGTCCAGTCTTGGTGTTTTTAAAATGTTTAACTTTAGTAGCTGCTGCTTAACATCTTCCTGAGTTACTGTTGGAATGATATGACTACATCATCTGGCTTTTTCCCCAAATACAGAACAAAAATATTTATTGAAAACTTCTGCCTTTTCTGTCTCATTATTGACAATTCTACCATTTCCATCTCATATTGGACTGATACCATTGTTATGATTCCTTTTGTCCCTGATTGGCAAACAGACAATCAGTGCAAGGTAGAGAAAATCCAATCAAAACTGTAGAACTGGTGAGCCGCGTGCCAAAGGTTGCCAATTCCTGGTCTAAATGATTACACAAGATGCAGGACAAGAGTGAATTAGGCTCATTGACTTCAGTGGACCTATTCTAGATTTACACTGGTGTAACTGAGGGCATAACTGGCTCAGTTTGACTCCAGGAGTAGGTTGTTTCAGGAGTAGGTTGTGCTAGGAGAGAAATGAGTTGACACAGAAAACTGTATTCTCAATTTAATTTATTGACAGGAATCTAATTCTTTAGCAGCTATATTAGACAGCAAAAGCAAATTCAGGCAAATTCCAGCAAGTAGTTGTGTTAAACAGAGGATTAAGCATCAGTGTCTCTCACACACAACTCATTCTGGGCTAAATCTTCAGAACTGTGCCAGCAAAATACATGTACATTTTTGGGCACTCAAATCCCTAGAGGTATGCATGCAAACCAGGGCTTATCCTTGCACAAATGTCAATGTGCTTGAACATGCTGGGGTACATGCACGCTTAAGTTGTCATGTGCTCTTCTGAAGCTTCGTCCGTCTATATCTTAACTTGTCCCCAAATTAGGGATGTAAAAGGTTAACCAATAAGCATTAGGTTTACTGTTAACTTACCTTAACCATTAAGCTCCTGCACACTGGCCAAAGAAGCCCCAGTCCTGGCGGCCCCCACGCTGGCCAGAGGGACCCCAGCCATGGCCACGCCGGGCTAGCCGGCTGGAGCAGCCACAGCCTCAGCTGCCCTCCACCGGCCAGCTGGCGTGAACCCAGCCCCAGCTGCCCCACGCCAGCCGGCCGGAGGGACCCCAGCCCCAGCCACTTCGGTTAACTGGTTAAATGATATAATTTTAATTGTTTAACTGGTTAACTTTTTAAACGATATTTACATCCCTACCCCAAATGCCTGAAAATCCTTTGAGAATCTGCATAGCCTGTCACTCAGAGTCCAGCCACTCTGGAGGGCAAAGCAGCTGGGTACCGTATATACTCGTTCATAAGCCAAATATTTTTGGTAAAAAAGTGACGCATCAAAGAGCGGGGTCGGCTTATAAATGGGTCTACACCAAAATCTGATGATTTTAAACTCTATGGAATCATTGAATTGAATATCTAATACATTGTCATTTTGTTTACCTGGAGCGTCTACAGGCATGGAGCCCATCTGCAGGCATGGAGCCCATCAGCTCCCTGTGGCCTCAGCTCCCTGTGGCCACTTCCCGCAGCTCCTATTGGCTGGGAATGGCAAACCACGGCCACTGGGAGCTGAGGGGCTCCGTGCCTGTGAACGCTCCAGGTAAACAAAACGTCCTGACCCGCCAGCAGCTTACCCTGACAGGCTGGGAGCCAAAGTTTTCTAACACCTGAAATATAGGGTTGGCTTATGAAAGGGTCATACAGTTTTTGCTATTTTTCTTATCCATCTTGGGGGGGTCGGCTTATAAACGAACGGGCTAATGAATGAGTATATACGGTATGTCCAGGGATTGGGAAGATTCAGAGATTTCAAAGCCAAAGGGATCCTTGTGTCCATCTATTAATGTAGCACATGGAGGACATTCATCTCTGTAAGGCAGAGGGTTTTGGTTTTGCGGAATACTGGTCTACCATCTATGGGGAGAGTGGGCTGTACAGTTTGGATGGTTTACATTTCAAGAGGAGAGGAACAAGTCTTCTAGGGGACATTCTGCATAACACAGTCCATAGAATTTCAGCCAGTAATTTCTGCATCAGTAGTTCAATAGCTTATGGTTGAAGTAAAGCATATCTTGAAGAAAGACTTCTAGTCTTGATTTCAAGTGATGGAGAATCCATCACATATCTCTGTAGGTTGTTCTAGTGGTCAGCTGCCCTCTGTTAAACTGTGCACTTTATTTCAACTCTGAATTTGTCAAACTTTAACTTACAGACATTGGATCTTGTTATGCATTTTGTCTGCTAGATTCAAAAGGTTTCTAGTATCTGCTAGCTTCTCCCCTTGTAGGTACTTATAGGCCATGAGCAAGTCAACTCTTAACCTTCTCTTCAATAAACTACACAGATTGGGCTCCTTAAGTGTGTCATTGTAAGATATGTTTTCCAGGCCTTGAATCATTCCTGTAGCTCTTCTGAACCCTTTCCAATTTTAAATATTTTCGAAGCAGGTGTTCTCTCTCTCTGTCTCCACTGTTGTGTAGCAAGAGGAAATGTATTTGAACTTGGTGATCTTCCTTCTTAAATATAAAGGTTGAGTTTAAAAAACACTTGGCTCAAAGTTTGTTTTTATTTTTTTGAAGTATTCTCCTCAGTATTGAGATACAACAGGTCTGTCCACAGTGGCTCTTAACCCAATTTGTGGGTTCCCTACCCTGTCACCAGCACCCTACTAAATTCACTGCCATGAAAAACGTGTCATGGACCATGAAATCTGGTCTCCCGCCATGAAATCTAGTCTTTTGTGTGCTTTGACCCTACATGGAGGAGATCAGTGTTTCTCAAATTTGGGGTCCTACTCAAAAGGGAGTTGCAGGGGGGTCACAAGGTTATTTTAGGGAGGGTTGCAGTATTGCCACCCTTACTTCTGTGCTGCCTTCAGAGTTGGGTGGCCAGAGAGTGGTAGCTGTTGGCTGGACACCCAGCTCTGAAGGCAGTGTCCCACCCGCAGTAGCGCAGAAGTAAAGGTGGCAATACCATACCATGACACCCTTATTTCTGTGCTGTTGCCTTCAGAGCTGGGCGGCCGGAGAGTGGCAGCTGCTGATTGAAGGCCCAGCACTGCAGGCAGCAGCACAGAAGTAAGGGTGGCACTACCACATCATACCATCCTTACTTCTGTGCTGCTGCTGGCGGTGGCTCTGCCTTCAGAGCTGGGATCCCGACCAGCAGCCGCCGCTTTCCAGCTGCCCCACTCTGAAGCCAGTGCCACCGCCAGCAGCAGCGCAGAAGTAAGGGTAGCACTCCAAACCCCTTACCCAGCCCTGAGCCCGCTCCCGCACTCCAAACCCCTTGGCCCCAGCCCAGAGTCCCCTCCTGTACCCCAAACCCCTCACCCCCAGCCCCAACCCAGAGCCCACACCCCCTTCCCCAGCCCTGAGCCCACTCCTGCACCCTAACCCCCTGGAGGCAGGGGGCAGGACAAGGGTGTTCAGTTTTGTGCAACTAGAAACTTGGTAACCCTAGTCACAGCCTGTTTCACACACAGCCCTGCCCACAGTCCTGGGGCTTCTCTCCAACCCCCTGCTGTCACCTACCTCCCACTCCCCAAACAGCATCTTGCCAGGCCACTTCCTCCTGGTGCAATGGGGAGGAGGTTGATGAAAAATGTAGTCCCTGCTTAGCCAGGCGGAGAGGGATATACAGAGGGGAGGGGAATGATGGGAGTTGTAGTCCCCTGCTTTGCAGATCAATCACAGCCTTTCGAGTCCCTCCTTTTAATTACATGTAGTTATAGATTGCTGGTTGATTTCTGTGGCCAGACATGTGCTTTTCCCCCAGACCACGCTGCATCTCTTGCTTTCAATCACTTGCCCTCTAACCCAATTCCTCCTTCATGGGAGAAGAGACGAGACAAAAGAGATTCTTCTACCTTTACTCAATTTACAATGGGACAGATGGATTTTGATCTTTCCTGCCACTCAGTGCTGTCTTCTCTACAGGCTTACTCTAAAGGCAAGTAAATTTCTTGTGCTGTGCAGCGTCTAAGAGGGTATTGGAGACAGCTAAATACTATTGAAACTTTCATTAGCTCCTGAGAGAAAGTTTACTGCAACACAGGGCACTCTGACTTTCAAACAGTAAGATAACTTACATCATCAGCTATTCAGTCTCCCTAGTAACAGATCTCCTAAATTTCCCTGTTGTATTTGCATGTTCATAAGCATGGAGAAATAAGGGGTGGGAGGAGAGGGGTAATGGGAGGAAAGGCTTTGCAGGGCACACAGTCTGATCGTAGCTGGAAATCACCTGTAATATTGTTTACCAATCAGTCTTTGCTTTATTTACTCATCTCTGTTATTTCTGTAGCCCCCTCACTGACGTAGCAGCATTCGTTGTAAGCTCAATGTGTGGGGGTAAGTCTGGAAAATTACTGACATCCTCTTTGGCTGATGTGCTGACACACAGTAAAATTGATTGTGGACTAATCTTTGTATTTGGAACATGCCTCACTACATTAACCTTCACTGAGATTAGATATTGCCAATTGTCCAGGGTGAGGTAAAGCAGAGGAGAGCACCAAAACCTTCATGTAGAAGATCTGTGTTATGCACTGTTTTTAGAATTTCTCTTAAAAGACAGACATGGTTTTCTTACAACAGACTGGGGATTCTGTATCGATGCAGGTATGAATAAACAGCTACAAACTCCTCCTAAACTATTGAGAATTGAAAGGAAATTGTCATATATCAAAGGAAAGGTCAGTTCCCCGAGCTTTGTAATGAAGTCTCCAAATTGACCTATGACTCCTTTAATCTATAACTGCAAAAGGTCACACTTGACCTGATTGATTAGGAATTGAAGATCATGCCATCTGTCATTCTAAAGGCATCGTTCCTGAAAGATAATTTGCAGTAAAGTTCCAGCTTTCCCCAACAGCCTGTAGAACTTGAACTATGAACCTGTATGGGCAAACGTGAACATTGACTAGAAAATGAAGACTGTGCTGTTTGTAATTGGGAAGGCCGCCTTCCTTCCATTTGCAGTTAAGTCTTGTATTTAGCCTATGGCCTCAATGGCAGAATAATTTGTTGATCTAGCCTGCCCTAGGATAGGTACTTTTGTGAGTTTAGAAATATTTTGAGACATTGACAATGGGACAAAAACAAGGTGGGTGAGTGGTTCCTGGAATGAGGGCCAGATTGTGGCATTTTGCCATTTGCCCGCATTGAAAGCAATGTGGTTTCATATTGCCTCAGTAGGATGGTGCCTGAGTAGGCACAGACCTCCTGGAGCTGCAAGGAGAACAGAGGGAGGGCTTACCCTGCCTCGTCAGCATGATGCTCCTCTGTCTGCAGCCGCCAGCTCTGCAGGCCAGGGCAAAGGGGGAGCAGGGTCATGGCTGTCCCTACTCCTGATGGAGAGTGCAGTCCCTGCAATTCCCCCAAACACAACGACTGCATTTGTCCTTAGGCCTTGCATGAGGATGGAGGAAGGATCCTTGTGTCCTCCCTTCTGTGCACTCATTCAAGGGCCAGGGATAACTTGTCTCTAAGTAAACAGCTAGTAGCACTGTCTAGAGCCAAATATCACACATGATTGTGCCTTGCAAGTTCCCCCATCTTGCCAAGCATTGCCAACTGCCAAGCATTGCCTACAGAAACAGTCAATCAACCAGTTCTGAGAGTCTGTCTGAGAGCAGAGAACTTGTAACAAACAGTGAAGTATTTTTGTCATGTAGACGTGTTTGCAAAGGACTGGGCTGAGACCCCTAAATTCGTTTCATAGGTGAACAGGTCCAGATCTCTAAAAAAGAAATAATGTCTAACCCAGACATTGTTTTCTACATACTATATGGAGAAAAATCATATATAATATGTGCAGGAAAAATGAGGAGGAGAAATAATGTTAATGTGTTATGATTTTTGTCTTATGATTTTCTTAATCTCTATATATAGTCTTATTCATAGAATGGACTAATGTAAATGTCAGACTAAAGCATCTCTTGCTAAAATGGGTATATTAAATATCAGCATTAAGAAAGTACAGGATATTTTGAGGGCAGTACAATTATAGCATCAGGGAATATCATGAATATTAATGAAATGTTGTGAATTGTAATATTGCAAGTAAATGATAAGAGATTAAAATGTTCTTGAGTCCTCACTGGTAAGATAGAGTTTAAGTTTATACATTAAGATGGACGCATTTTATTTCAAGGCTGAGTCACAGAAAGACACACTGAATCAGAAAGGAGGGCCCTATTGGTAGAGCTGTGCAACAAGCGCATGAACTAGAGATCTGTCACTCTTTTTCCAGGACCTTAGGAGATAGAAATATTGCAGAAGTGGTTAGCTTGTTTTTCTGGGATATAAGCTCCATGTATCCAGTTGATCGATATCCTACCACTCACTCATACAGTGGCAAAAATTGCAAGTGCTAGAGGATGCTCCATGCAGCCCTTGTGGTAGGAAAGTTGCCGTGATCCAGAGCAGGAAGGGATGGGGAGCATATGGGGTAAATGTTGATATGATTTATATTTTTCATGTACCAACAGTTTTTTCTGCCCTTGCTTTTGAAAAAGTTCTATAGAATTTAGAGATAAACCACCAGTTCTTTGAAATCTATTGAATTTAATAGAAAATACTATATAGTGCACTCCTTTTATAAGATTCACATCTGTCCCGGATTATTTGATTCTTCTAAGTGGTTGATTCTTACAAATGGGGTCTTGTTTAGTATAGCAATGATTTTGTCCCAGTGGTTTTGATCACTATGTGCGGCTGATTCTTATATCAGTGCTTCTTAAGAGTGCACTGTATAAGAATCAACCGCATATAGTGATCAAAACCACTGGGACAAAATCATTCCTATACTAATTAAAAGACTCTGCTTATAAGAATCAATGGTTTATAAGACTCAAATCATCCGGGACAGGTGTGATTCTTATAAAAGGCGTGAACTGTATTTCTATAGAATTGTTAAACCATTCTAAACAACACAATAGAGAATTATATCTGTGCAGTTATACCTAATCCCTCTCTCCCCTGAACCCCCAGCTTGCTGGGGCACAACCACAGACCTATGATAGGCAGGGGCTCTTGTGCCTAAATCCTCCCACCCTCTCATGCTTTTAGCAGCAGAACCATTCCAGTCCTGCTGGGTATGGGCCTCCCCAGGCATAGAGAAGGGGGCAGACTTTTGGCCTTAGAGAGGAAAAAGTTATTAGAAACAGGTCTCTTTGTTTTTTCTTGCTATGTGCCTAGCACCAATTTCCTGACTGGGGCCTTTAAGCACTCCAGTGTTAATTTTGATGGAACAAATGAGCCCAGAAAGTCAAAGGTCACTGTACAGTTGTTAAACAAGGCTTGAGATTTTGCATACAGAGACCTCAGCCTGCTTAGTCCTATGGCAAACACACTGGAAAATTCACGCCAAAGTGTGCAAATTTATTGGTCAGGATACACAAGAGAAAAAGAATACGAGTAAGCCATAAAGCACTTTGGAATTGAGTGGTTATACAGAGCAGATGTAATCAAAACTTGTCAAAGTTCCATTTTCAGAGAAAGGATATTGGTTAGAATCTCTTATTTTGTCAGATGCCTTTTCCTGGTGTGGGAGAAAGATTAGTTTGGTTGTTCAATTCTGAGTTATGAATGATGCTCACTTTCTCTGCTTTTGACAAAACCGACAGACACAGTGGGGAAAAGGAGATAGGACGGTAAAGGTGGAGGAAACACAGCTTTTGTTGATGTTTTCAGAGTACCAGGAGGCTGGTCAGACACAAAGGATGCTCCGGGTTGGCAGGTCAGCCACAACAGCTGTTTCTCTGGGTTCTGTCTCATTTCCCTGATCTGGGAAATCTGTCTAGCTGATCTGCTCAGGTCCCTCTCCTTTACCAGTCTGTCACAGGCTAGTTGGCCCTCTAAGACAAGCTTGGCTCAGCTTGGCAGTTATCCCTCAGCCTTGCCCCAGAGCTAGCCATGAAGGGGAATTAATGATCCCAGCTAGGTGTAGTGGAGTTAGAGTGACTGTCCCCAGCTGCAGAGGACTACTTAAGTAGAGCTGAGCTCAGCTGAGGGGAGAAGACCCAGGAGTTTCTTCTCTCTCTGGGAAGGGCCTGTGGTGGGTAGACTGAGGAAGGCCACAGGGACAGGACTGATCCCTGTGGTGGGCCCTGGAAAAGGGGAAAGATTCAAGGAGAGACTGCAGAGGAGGCAGGACTCTTCTATGGAGACAAACCATAGAATATCAAGGTTGGAAGGGACCTCAGGAGGTCATCTAGTCCAACCCACTGCTCAAAGCAGGACTAATCCCCATACAGATTTTTGTCCCAGATCCCTAAATGGCCCCCTCAAGGATTGAACTCACAACCCTGGGTTTAGTAGGCCAATGCTCAAACCACTGAGCTATCCCTCCCCATCAACCACATCTTAACAGTAACTCTCTCTTGAGGGCATACAGGCTCGTCTAGATGTGGGAGGGGAAAGTCAAACTTGTGTGTGTTTCTTTCAAGTCGCTTTCTTTTTTACCTCCCACAATTCACTAGATCCAGGGACTAGAGCAGAGGTGGGCAAACTATGGCCCGCGGGCCACATCCAGCCCGCGGAACCATCATGCCCAGCCCTTGAGCTCCCAGCCGGGGAGGCTAGCCCCCGGTCCATCCCCTGCTGTGCCCCCTCCCCCGTAGCTACGCTGCTGCACGGGCAGCGCACTCCTGCAGGGCAGCATGGCAGCGTGTTTGGCTCCGGCCGGGCGGCGCGGCGGCCAGACATGCTGCTCTAAGCGGCATGGTAAGGGGGCTGGGCAGTTGGATAAGAGGCAGGGGGTCCCGGGGGCAGTTGGATGGGGCGGAGGGGCGGTCAGGGGATGGGGGTGGGATTGGATAAGCGAGGGAGTCGCGGGGGGCCTGTCGGGGTCAGGAGTGTGGATAGGGGTTGGGGCAGTCAGGGGACAGGGAAGGTTGGATAGGGGGTGGTGTCCCGGGGGGCAGTTAGGGGCCGGGGGTTAGGGGACAAGGAGCAGGGGGGTTGGATGGGTCGGGAGTTCTGAGGGGAGCAGTCAGGGGATGGGAAGTGGGAGAGGTCAGATAGGGGGCGGGGGCAAGGCTGTTTAGGGAGGCACAGCTTTCCCTTCTCGGCCCTCCATACAGTTTTGCAACCCCAATGTGGCCCTCGGGCCAAAAAGTTTGCCGATCCCTGGACTAGAGTCTGCTCAGAGACATCAAACTTTGTAAGAAGCAACTAAACTATTAGTGATTTGCAGTACCTGACCTCAGTCATTGTTACAAGCCGACACAAGCCTGGGCTGCTGTTACTCTACAGGAGCAGAATAGCTCCTGTGGGAGCAAGCACTGAGATAGGGTTTGTAAGTGGAAGCCGAAGACTGGAGTGGCCCAAAGGGGACAGATGAATTATTTGGGTTTGTTTGGATCATTCGGTTACCCAGGAAGGGGTTTGAACTTTGTGACATGCTCAGAGGGCTGAGCCACAGAAGAGCTGGTGAGAGGCAGCCAACCTGCAGGAGGTGCTGGAGCCAAGGATACCGGTGACATTACACATGGACACAAAGGGGTGCACCAGAGGTGAGTGTGCCCACCACATGGTCTTTCTCAGGATGGGCAGAGCTGGATGGGGCATCTCATCTCATTCTGTTGATGCCCTGCAGTACTATTGGTCTCTGGATCAGATGAAAAGCCAAGAAAGGGGGACAGAGATAGGACACGAGGAGGAAGGTAGTTGGGGACAGAAAAGACCAGAGGAGGGAACAGGAGACAGAGTAGTGTCTTGTGTGTATCAGGCTTAAGTCTCCGCTGGCACTGTGGCATTGGTTGGGTGTTCTCTGCTCTTGCACTGATGTCTGGGACTTATAATGACTCTTGAGGCTCACAAGGGGAGGACAGAGCCCATGGAGCAATGCAGACGTTGGACAGTCTTTCCCATTCCTCTGAGAATTCCTCAGCCATCCTTCCCCCTACCCCTCAAAGTATTATTATAGGATCCCAGAAAGGGGTGATGTGTGGAATAGCCCCATCTCCCATTATTTTGTCCACCAGTTCAGCCTAACTTCTGACACACCAGTTTTGGTCCAGTAATTTCTGGTCCCATGCTTCTCTTGTTTACCAGACATGAGCTCAACATAGTCCTTGAGTTATATCAATAGGCCTTTTTGTTTGGACTAATTCAGACTGTCTTTAACTTCTTTTGCTGACTTTTATATGCAACTTGCTGCAACAGGCTGAGTTGGACTTTTACCTTTTCCCATAATCATTTATTGTTACAGATGATTGGATCATTTTATAAACTTTTATCCACTTTCTCACAGTTAAGATCACAATTGGGGTAGGCCCACTAAGTCCTAATTATTACAAAGAACCATCACAATACAAATAAATAAATAGCAACAATAACTGGATGCCTAAGTGGACAAACCTACAGTAAATGGGCCACATGGTTTTCTTTCATTCTGGATTAACACCAGTTTAAAAACTTTAACTAGTTAATCTGTGCAAACTCCCTGTGAGTGTGGGAGGCAGGTTGGCAAATCTGATGATTCCCATTTTACTGACAGTGACTTCCCAAAGCCATATAACAAGTCAGTGCCAGAACTAGGATTAAAAATCAAGAGTTCCTGGCTCCCAGTTCCATGATCAATTCAATCCATTCTGCCTCTGCTAATGTAACTATTGCTGGAGTGAGCAGACCCATGTCTCAAAGCAAAGCAATGCAAATTCATGTCTGAGTATATTTTTAATGCTGCTCCAAACAAATACTAGTTTTCCTCAGATGCATGTGAGGATATCCCTTTAAGAACATGAATAGAATTGTCATGTCTGAGTTGTTGCTTAGGTTACTGAGGCACATCTGCTGGAAAGCGGTAATATGAAAGGGCTACAGGAGGGAAAGAGCAGTTGAGGTTTTATGGTGTTGACAAGGTAACCTGAACTTACTCATCTCTGCCCTCCCTAGTCACTGGGAATTAAGGTTCATTGCAATGATCCACACATATATTTGCCATCTAAAAATCAAAATACATGGACAAAAATAAACCCCCAGAAGACCGAGACTTGATGCATAGTACAGGATTTTCCTATAAATTAAGCTGAGAGAGGGAGATTTTTTTCTTTTAGGTTCCTAGATGAATTCCTGATTCAAGGCCAGAAATACATGTGACTGCACACAAGGGTGCTATTAGTAATACTGAGAGAAACTAGGCTTGCCACCTCTGATATGCAGAAAAACTGGCCACTGCCCACCCCCGCACCAGCGTAACCCTCCCCTTCTCCTCTCAGGTGCCCCCCCCCCACTCGCCTGCCTCCCTCTGCCCCCCTCACACAAGCAGCAGTGCAGGTGGGGGGCTGTTCAAGGGTGGGGGTCCAGCCAGTGGGGGAGGCTGCTCCAGGCCCCTTGTCAAATCCACAAGCAGCCAGCAGGAAAGGTGGCCCCACAACAAACCCACTTTCCCACTCCATTTTATCAAGGTGTCAGCTAGAGAGTCCAGCCAACTCCAGAGCATGCCAGGAAGGAGTGGAAAGCAGGGAGTCCTCAAAGGGAGACCTGGCTCTTAAAGGAACAGGCCCATGGAAAGTCTCTGCTGAGGGTGGGAGAGCAGGGAGAGGGCAAAAAAAGCCCCAGCACATCTTCACTGGCAACCAGCAAGGCACTACAAAAAATGGCCAGGCAAAAACCCTAGAGAGAACTCCATAAGATTTCATTTTCATCTGAATTTTCATAACTTCTTTAGAAATTGTGGGGTAAAATTCAGTTTTATACTTTGTTAATATTGTCCCTATTGTAATGTGACAATGGGAAAAAAAAGAGATTGGGTGGGTATTTTGCAGATGTACATTACCTGCTACAGAGTTATTAAGGGTTAGTCAATCCATCCAGGAACGGCAGCACTATAATGTGGCAGGGTGCCTGTTCAGTAACCTGCTGGTAAAAATACCAAAATGTGGAGTCACAGAAGAGATGTTGGCTCCTCCTTTATCCTCATGCCTGGATGGTGGTGCGCAGCCTGGTGATGGTGGAACAGTGCTGGGGGTGGGATGGTGAGGACAGCAAGATACCAAGGAGACCCTATCTACAGAGGTTACCTAAATCCGTATTTAGGCATCTAAATAAAAATGCTCTGATTCTCAGAGGTGCAGAGCACCCACAACTCCCCTGGGCTTTCATGGGGCCTCTGAAAATCAGGGCACTTATTTAGTGCCTAAATATGGTGTTAGATGCTTAATGTGAGACACCCAAGTGTGAAAATATTTGCCCAAGTGACTTGGTCAAGGTTGCATATTATTTCAATGACAACTGGCAGTAGAACACAGGACTCCCTTTCCCGTGCTAAGGCCAAATGCAAAGCCCATGGAAGTCAGTGGAAAGATTCCCATTGACTTCAAAAAAGCTTTGATCAGGCTCCAGATCACCGGACAAACTGCTTCTCTAAACAACTTTCAGCAGGATCATCCATAGGCCTAAATCCGGTTTCTAAAGAGTCATCAGCTCCACCTGAGATGAGAAAAGAAAGGCAGTGTGTCCAAAATCTTTGTACCTTCAATGGATGGTGTAAATTTACACACCAAAAAGGGTATCTAGAATTCTCTGAAGTCAGTATCCTAGGAGTATGCTGTATGGGAATCAGCTTCTAGGTCTATCATCTCCCCACAACAGTCTTTGAGCCTGCATCTGTGGTGTCCCACATTGCTAGCACGAGTGACAGAGTCTTTGAGTCTGTGAAGCGACTAACTTACAATACGCTTGCAACTGTAAGTGATGTATTCGTCCTAACAGGTTACAGAATTGAGGCAGCATGGATATCAGATGGCATTGTGACCAAGGTGAATACAGGTTGCTTGAACTCTGAAGTGGCCCACAGGGAATCCTCAAACATGGTCCCCTAAAACACACCCAAGAAATACTGTGCCCAACTAGCAAAGCCCCCAAGATACCCTCTAGCTCTGCATCTTCCTCTCTGAATCTGAAAGCACTGAAAAAACAGAGGAGATTTACTTGCCCCACTTCTACAAACAAAATGGTGCCTAAACCTGATGGAACACAGCTGATGGCTGTACCAGAACAGGTGGCCACAGATACTGTTGAAATTAAATCTACAATTTCTAACCTACAGACCACCATGACTGAGTTCAGAGTGCACTACAAGCTGTGCAGACAGATGGGTGAAGCAGAACACAGAATTTCTGAAGTGGCGGAGGATATCAAAGAGAACAAATTTATGAACTGTAATGATATCAAGACTATTAAGACCAACTTAATTGATCTAAAAAGCCATTCATGATGATGGAACATCAGGATTGTGGGTGGTCCTGGAGGAACAGAGAAAGGTAAACCCCCTGACTGTATCCCTAAACTGCTATCTAAGTTGTTGGATCTGCCGGTAGATTTTTGTCTTGATATAGAACAGGCACACTGGGCCCTTGCCTCCAAGCCAGTTCCAGGAGATCGGCCTGAGCATTGATTGTGCAGTTCCTGAAGTTTACAAATAAGGGGCTTGTATTGCAGAAATCCAGAGGAAAAGAAAGGAGCTGTTATGGGGCAAACCAGCAATTAAAATACTGCTCTTTCAAGATTATTCTTGTGATGTAATTGCAATGAGGGCATCTTTTAACCAAGCAAAACAATTGGCCAGGAAGATGGACTTGAAATATTGTATTAAATACCTGACAATGCTCCGAATTAAGAATGGCAGGAAGATGGTATCATTCAGTTCCCCTCAGGAGGCAGAAAAATACCTAAAAAATCTCCAAATTCCTCCCTCACAAGAGGAGACATCTATGGAATGGTCTGACCATATAGAATTCATGTATTGCTGTTTGAGATATGGCATGGTTGCTCTAAACAAGTTGATGTGTGCTAGTTGATATGTTAGTTTCTTTTCTCTCTCTCTCTCTCTCTCTCTCTCTCTCTCTCTCTCATTGGGGTTGAAAGGTTAAAGGGTTATTATCAATTTACTTCCTAGAATCATAGACTTTAAGGTTAGAAGGGACCATTATGATCGTCTAGTCTGACCTCCTGCACAATGCAGGCCACAGAATCTCACCCACCCACTCCTGTATCAAACCCCTACCCTATGTCTGAGCTATTGAAGTCCTCAAATGGTTGTTTAAAGACTTCAAGGTGCAGAGAATCCTCCAGCAAGTGACCCGTGCCCCACGCTGCAGAGGAAGGAGAAAAAACCCCAGGGCCTCTGCCAATCTGCCCTGGAGGAAAATTCCTTCCCGACCCCAAATATGGCGATCAGCTAAACCCTGAGCATGTGGGCAAGACTCACCAGCCAGACACCCAGGAAAGAATTCTCTATAGTAACTCAGATCCCACCCCATCTAACATCCCATCACAGGCCATTGGGCATATTTACCGCTAATAGTCAAAGATCAATTAATTGCCAAAATTAGGCTATCCCATCATACCATCCCCTCCATAAACTTATCAAGCTTAGTCTTGAAGCCAGATATGTCTTTTGCCTCCAATGCTTCCCTTGGAAGGCTGTTCCAGAACTTCACTCCTCTGATGGTTAGAAACCTTCGTCTAATTTCAAGTCTAAACTTCCTGATGGCCAGTTTATATCCATTTGTTCTTGTGTCCACATTGGTACTGAGCTTAAATAATTCCTCTCCCTCCCTGGTATTTATCCCTCTGATATATTTATAGAGAGCAATCATATCTCCCCTCAGCCTTCTTTTGGTTAGGCTAAACAAGCCAAGCTCTTTGAGTCTCCTTTCGTAAGACAGGTTTTCCATTCCTCGTATCAATCCTAGTAGCCCTTCTCCGTACCTGTTACAGTTTGAATTCATCCTTCTTAAAAATGGGAGACCAGAATTGCACACAGTATTCCAGATGAGGTTTCACCAGTGCCTGGTATAACGATACTAACACCTCCTTATCTCTACTGGAAATAACTCACCTGATGCATCCCAAGACCGCATTAGCTTTTTTCACGGCCATATCACATTGGCGGTTCATAGTCATCCTGTGATCAACCAATACTCCGAGGTCCTTCTCCTCCTCTGTTACTTCCACCTGATGCATCCCCAGCTTATAACAAAAATTCTTGTTATTAATCCCTAAATGCATGACCTTGCACTTTTCACTATTAAATTTCATCCTATTACTATTACTCCAGTTTACAAGGTCATCCAGATCTTCCTGTATGATATCCTGGTCCTTCTCTGTATTGGCAATACCTCCCAGCTTTGTGTCATCTGCAAACTTTATTAGCATTTCCACTTTTTGTGCCAAGGTCAGTAATAAAAAGATTAAATAAGATTGGTCCCAAAACCGATCCCTGAGGAACTCCACTAGTAACCTCCCTCCAGCCTGACAGTTCACCTTTCAGTATGACCCGTTGTAGTCTCCCCTTTAACCAGTTCCTTATCCATCTTTCAATTTTCATATTGATCCCCATCTTTTCCAATTTAGCTAATAATTCCCCATGTGGAACCGTATCAAATGCCTTACTGAAATCGAGGTAAATTAGATCCACTGCGTTTCCTTTGTCTAAGAAATCTGTTACCTTCTCAAAGAAGGAGATCAGGTTGGTTTGGCACGATCTACCTTTTGTAAAACCATGTTGTATTTTGTCCCAATTACCATTGACCTCAATGTCCTTAACTACTGTCTCCTTCAAAAAATTTTTCAAGACCTTGCATACTACAGATGTCAAACTAACAGGCCTGTAGTTACCCGGATCAATTTTTTTCCCTTTCTTAAAAATAGGAACTATGTTAGCAATTCTCCAGTCATACGGTACAACCCCTGAGTTTACAGATTCATTAAAAATTCTTGCTAATGGGCTTGCAATTTCATGTGCCAGTTCCTATAATATTCTTGGATGAAGATTATCTGCCGCGCCTCCCCCCCCCCGCCGATTTAGTCCCAATAACCAAGGTTGTCCCCTACAACCATTTCTTCTATGAGGTCCTCACTACTCACCAAAACCAAATCTAAAATGGCATCCCCTCTTGTTGGTTCCGCAACTACTTGGAGAAGGAATCCATCAGCTATTGCATCCAGGAAAGTCTGAGCCCTATTATTATTACTAGCACTCATCCTCCAGTCTATAGTTAAAGTTAGTCTCCCATAATCACACAATTCCCATTAGTATTTACTTCATTAAAAACATTAAAGAGGCCTCTGTCCATATCCAAATCAGATCCCGGTGGTCTATAGCACACCCCAAGCACTATCCCAGGGGAGGCTCTAGTATAGTGTTTCTCAAACTGGGGTCGCCGCTTGTGTAGGGAAAGCCCCTGGCAGGCCGAGCCGGTTTGTTTACCTGCCCCGTCGGCAGGTCCGGCCGATCGCAGCTCCCACTGGCCGCAGTTCGCTGCTCCAGGCCAATGGGAGCTGCTGGAAGCAGTGCAGGCCGAGGGACTTACTGGCCGCCACTTCCAGCAGCCCCCATTGGCCTGCAGCAGCGAACCGCGGCCAGTGGGAGCCACGATCGGCCGGACCTGCGGACAGGGCAGGTAAACAAACCGGCCCGGCCCACCAGGGGCTTTCCCTACACAAGCGGTGACCCCAGTTTGAGAAACACTGCTCTAGTAGCTTTCTTCCCCAATGTGATTTTTGCCCAGACAGACTCTGTCTTGTCCATTCCATCACTTCTTATTTCTTTACAGTCTACCTCATCATTGATATACAATGCTACTCCACCACCTTTGCCTTTATTTCTGTCTTTCCTAAACAGCACATACCCTTCAATACCTGTACTCCAGTCATGACTACTAATCCACCAGGTTTCTGTTATCCCTATAATATCTGGTTTCACTTCCTGCACCAGTAACTCTAGTTCCTCCATTTTGTTACCTAGGCTCCTCGCATTGGTGTACAAACATCTTATTGCTTTAACTCATGGGAAAGGAACATCAATGTAAAATCCATCGTTTGATTAGCAATTATATATTTTTATCTTTGCTTTATTAGTCCACAAGGAAGCACTCGCTAATGTATCCAGGTTCTATTGGTAATAGGTGATTACTATAGTTGTAATGTTTGGGATCCCAAGGGCTGTGAGGATCTCCAAGTTTTACCTGATCCAGCTTCCCCCTTTGGATGTCATGTGTATCTTTGGGCTGTATAATTAGATTTTTTTTTTTTGGTTGTATGGTACTAATGTGTATTTCTCTTTCCACTATCTTTTCCGTTTTGTTTTTCAATTATTTAATTCCTCTTTGTGTCCCTTCCTATTACCCTCCCATGCTGGGAATTTCCTTTTTACTCCTGTAGAATATGTCCTGGGAAGTGATGCCCTAACCCTGGATTAAATAACATTGGCTGCTTAGATATGCAAGAGCTGTGTGCTGCTCAGGAAAATTTGGAATTTCTCATTTATTCACAAAGCGACTTTACAGTTTAGCTGGTACATTTTAACAATGATGCCTCTGATAATTAAATGTGTCTCCTGGAATAGAAAGGGTTTTAATAACCCTATTAAAAGGAAAATATATACTCAAGGCTTAAAAAAAGAGAATGTTGACATTGCCATGCTCCAGGAGACACATCTGATAGAACTTGAAGCTTGTAAACTGAATTGGTTGGGCCTCTCCGTTTCTAAGTGCTTTCATTCTGAAATGAGGGGTGTTGCTATACTAATACATAACAAGTTGAATGTTAATATTCTGAGCACCAGGTCTGACCGTGAGGGCAGATTTACTGTTCTCAAGGCTGAAATTAGCAATTCTATAATCATCTTTGCCAGTCTCGACAGGCCAAACCAGAAAGATCCCAATTTTTTTCATAATTTTTTTTAGTATAAATGACATGGGCCACCATCTATTATTATCGATGAAGACTTTAACAAAACTCTAGATCCAGTCCTTGATAAGTCTTCTCCGTCTTCATATAAAAACACTAATAGTCATCAGGTACTTCATACATACACAGCTGATTTAGGTTTACAAGGTGTGTGGAGGGTGGGTAATCCTACAACCAGAAACTGTAGGTGTTTTTTGCTGCAGCTCATTCAACATATTCAAGATGGGACAATTTCTTCATGTCACAAGATTTGATCAGTTCTGTCACTGATTGTGGCATTGGTACTATTGTTATATCTGACCATGCTCCTATACATGTCTTTTAGGCCCTGAGAGCATGCACCTTCCACTAAAATGTGGAGACTAAATACTCTCTGCTGTTTGATACATCATTTGTTAACTCTATCCATCAGGAGTTAGAACTTTTTTTTTTTTTTAAACAAATGTCCCCACTCCTTCATCTGCTGCCATGCTTTGGAAAGCCTTTAAAGCTTTCATCAGAAGCCATATAATCTTTTATGTGATGTTAAAAAGAAATGGAGAGAACACAAAACTGATACCCTTGCGAAGGAAATTAAGGCCTGGGAGGTAGAATATATTTCTGTCCCCTTCCCAGAGAAACTCAGAACCCTCATCTATCTAAGGTATGAAATCAACAAAATTCTGTCCCAAAAGGCTGAGTTTGCTTTATTGTATTTGAAGCAAAATTACTGGGAATCTGGTGAGAGAGCCGGCAACAGCTGTTGGCATATAGACTTAAGCAAAAGGCTAACAGAAATCAGAGTGCTATTTGCAATAGCAAAAAATTATAAACAACACTGTCAGATATTAATAAACAATTTCAACTGTTTTATTCAAAACTACATCTAGCTGAAACGGGAATCAGTAAACATGCCCTAAATAACTTTTTATTGGATTGTCTCTGCCATAGATATCTGATTCTCAGAAGGAACTTTTAGGTGCCCCTTTGATATCACAGAACTGACTCATGCTTTAAAAGCAATAAGGGTCAGAAAGACTCCTGGTGCAGACATGTTCCCAACTGAATTTTACAAAGTTTTCTGAAGCTTTAATGCCTAGATTATTGAATATGTTCAGTAAAATCAAGAACAAACAAACTCTCCCACCTACTCCAAGAGAAGCTGTAATTTCAGTTGTTCCTAAATCTGGGAAAGACCTTAGATTATGTAGTAATTACAAGTCAGTTTCTTTAATTGAGATGCTAAGATTTTAGCTAAAGCTCTTGATATGCGATTGGATAAAGTTATGTCACATGTTATCCACGTAAATCAGGTGGGCTTCCTTCATAATAGATCTGGCTCAAATAACTTGCATCTACTGATTGGTATTATTGCTGCTTTGAGAGAGTCTAAAGAACCCTTAGTTGCATTTATTTAGATGCTGAAAAGGCCTTTGACACCATAGCCTGGGACTATCTTTTTCATGTGTTGGCAAAATTTGAATATGGTAAACTATTTATTGCTTGGATTAAGCTTTTATACTCTAAACTGACTTCCAGAATAGTTACCAATCGTATTATTTCTGCCCCATTTCCATTACAGAGAGATACAAAGTAGGGCTGCCCCCTTTCTCCTATTCTGTTTGATTTAGCTCTGGAACCTTTAGTCATTGCCATTCGAGCAAATCGGTATATTCATGGTTCAGAGTGAGCCAAACAGAGCACAGGATTATGCTCTGCATGAGGAGGAGGATCTTGTAATTGTATCTAAACCTAAAATTACCATCCCTAATCATCTATCCACTGTTAATAAGTTTGGACTCTTCTCAGGATATAAAATTAATTGAGATATATCAGAAATCTTAGACAATATGTCCACAAAAGATTTTTCTCAAATTTGGACTTTCAATGACAATCCTCCTATATGAAATATTTAGGAATACTGATTCCCAAAAATATTCAAGACATCCCTAAGATAAATATAGATCCAATTATTGTCCAAGTGGCTAACAATTTGGAGAGTTAATTCCCAGTTTGGGGGATAAAATTAATATACTGAAAATGCTTGTCCTTACCAGAATTTTTTATGTCCAGATGGGTCTCCGTATTTCTATTCCTGAAACTTATTTTAAGAAATTCAATAATATTTTTAGAACGTTCCTCTAAGGTGCAAGTAAGAAACCTAGACTGGCTCTGAACAAATTGCAGAACCCTCTATAGCTGGAAAGATTTCATTTCTTCAACTTAGAAAATTATCATAACTTCTTTTTGTTAAGATAAGCATCTTTGTTACTGTTAGATATGACCATGCAGACCCCACCTTGGGTTCAGATTGAACGAGAATTGTTATACCTTCTCCCCTTTTCAGGCATTGTAGGATAAATTTTTGTAAATTTGATGGCTCCAGAGCTCCCACAATAATGGCTGTGAGGCAAAATTGGCTAGAAAGTTCTGCTTCCATCCATTCTTCCATGTAAAGGTAGTCCTATGGCGAAATCTGGTCTTTAAAATCAGTTGCAAAACTTTGATGTGGAGAGTTTGAATGGACAGAGGAGTTATGACTGTGTCGCAACTAACAGACAATGATAAATGTAAACCCTCTTTAGATCTTTAGCAACAACTTGATTGCCCATCTCCGGAGCATGGAAATATCTCCAGCTGACGCATTTATTTATGAATGTATTTGGACTGGATGCACTGCGAGCTCCAGAACCTCCAGAACTTTTATTTTGGAGGGAACTTTCTGGATTTACTCAGCCAGAAGTATCCTTTGACGATATTCTGGCCCAAACCATAGACCTGAGAGAGACTATGGCATAGTCACCAAAAGACACTATTTCGAATATTTGTGTTTGATGTTTATGTTAAAATATTTGTAAAATAGAGAAGATGTATCATGATCAGTGGAACTAGAGTCAGAGTTCCCATGTTCCCTGGAGGGTCTGTTATTGATAGGACACCAGGAAAACAGGGCATAGCAGGGAGTTAGGCTGGAAGCAACTGAGCCACAAAGACAGAGCAGTGCACAGGGTTTAATAAAGTTCTACCTGTTCCACATAGCCTGCATTCAGCATCTGTCTTTGTGAATGAAACAGTCATGAGCCAGGAGGAAGTTGGAGACAGTGAAGCCCAAGAGACAGGGGTGGTAAAATCTAAGGGGTATTTGGGCTGAAATTTGCAAGGCTGCAGGCAGAGAGGGAAGAACTCTGCAGTCACTCTTGGTAGTAGAAAATGGAGAAACCTTTGGAAACAGGAAGGCTCCTGTAGGGTGAGGATGTAGCCCAATGCAGGGAAAGGGAGAGATGCCAGATTGAAGCAAGTTCCTGTGGCTGACCCTGACTCAAGGGTAAGAACCCAACATCTGGGAAGAAGCCTTGAGAGCTGCTCATTGTTACAGAGAGCCCAGGAAGGGGCTGGGGAAAAGGCCTGAAGACAGCTAACAGTAGGAGGAAGTCCAGGGAGGCAGCAGCAAGGCGTTTGATGGGGCTGACTTTGGCTACTGGTTATTGGGTCTCTGGACTGGAGCCCAATGTACTGGGAAGACCTGGCTTCCCCTATTAGCCACTGGGGAAGGTGGCGGGGGGCCCCTGAGAATAGGAATAGGATTATTTAAATCCCTGAGTGAAGGAGTATAGGGACTATGTGGCCCAGAGTTGAGGGCCAAAAGACCAGATGTAAAGACAGGTACTATTATTTATTGAACTTCCCTGAAAGAGGTGGAACTAAAATGTGACCTGGCTAAGTAACGAGAAGAGGCTGACCACCACAGGGCTGGACCGGCTGTCATTGGGATGCTAGATCAGTGGTTCTCAAACTCATTTGATCGGGCCCTCCTTCTTTGTGTCTGTAGTCATTTATGTTCCCCCGCCCCCAAGTACATATACCTCCACCCAGCTCTGAAAGCAATATCACTTTTGTCAATATCACTTTTCACAGCAGACTTAGCACCCCATTGCCACCCTTACTTCTGCGCTGCTGCCACCTCAGGGCTGACAGCCAGAGCCCTGCCACCTCCAGGTGAGGGACTGGGAGGTGGGGGGCAGGGAGGAGAGCCTGTACCCAGGTGGTGAGGTTCCGGCTGTCAGCCCTGGGGCAGCGGAGCTCTGGCTAGCCCCTTTATCCTCACCTCCCGGGTGCACATGGCCCTTCTGCACATGCCCCAGCTACCTGGGTCTGACAGTCAGAGCTCTTCAAAAAACAAAAATCATGCAGCTCGGTCCTCCCTTGACACATTCCCATGCCTCCCATGGGAGGCCTATTCATAGCGCGAGAACCTCTGTGCTAGAGGATAGGAGGCTGCTACTCCACTCCCAGCCATGAGGGGGCATGGCAGTGTGAGTCCACTCTTGCGTGAGTTTTGCCCTTTACTTCACCTTAGAGCTCTTGATTCTGAACCTTAATTATGTAAAGGTTTTCTGTAACTTTCTCATCAGTCTCTGCTTAAAAAAAAAAATAAAAAAATAAAAAAAACCCAGCCTCGTCAGCACTGTTTGAGTGAAACCTGAATGGTGAGATAGTGAACAACACTGTCCTTTAGTTACTTCTCACATATAACTGTCTCCCAAGCCTATCTAAGACTTAACCATATCACTGTATAATTCTTTATTATATCAATGCTGGCCAGTGATGTTTCTGATAAAAATAAATCCTATAAACCATAATCCTACAAAATAATACATGAAAATGGCAAAATATTTGTCATTCGTATTATTAAATGATTAAAAGAAAATCTCTCCTGGTATACAAAGGAATTAATGGCTGCTAAATTAAACCCTAACACAAAGCAAAGGCATTTTGTCAATTATTAAAGCCATTTATTGCTACATATATAACAAAGAGAGATTGAGGCTGCAAAATGAGTGCTAATGTGGAGGGGGGGGGAAGAAAGAGTGTCATTTTATCCTTATTTGCGTCTTGTGAGAATTAGAAGGGATGAGTGGCCAGTTCAGAGTCTTCTCCAGCACTTTATACACATGCACGCACATACTCTCTTTCCCTCGCTCACTGTTAGGAATCATTTTGCCTACCCCTGAAATGTAACCACTTCAGGAGTAGAGTAGCAATGCTGTTTAACAGCACCATGCTACTGCAGTGTTCCTAGTTACAGACAGACCCTTCTGTACACCTGTAGAGGAAAACTTGGGGACATCTCTAGTGTTTTCCGATAAAATTAAAATGACTCTTTGAAAGAGACAAAGGGTGGATACAGCATCCCTTGAGCCATGTAAATATCAATAGTTTTATGCACCTGAACATAATACTGTGGGCCAAATGCATCCTTGATGTAACTGCATTGTCAACTGTACCAGGGCACTTTCAATTGATTCCTGTGACCAAGAGGAATCTGGCCCATTGGTTTGAATGGAGCCAACAGCAAATATATTTATTATTAGGGCAGTGATTTGGTCACAGCCTTGACTTCCATGCCAAGACCCATAACTTACATATTTTTTTCCTGAAAAGTAAGCTGTGGTTGCTATGCTCTAGCTGCAGTGCAGAACTGCCAGAGGATTGCTATCCATGGGACAGCTGAGGATTCTGCCGGGTAGAGAGGAGTCGTCTAAAGCATAGAGCCAGCATAGTCACTTCTACCCACCCACTCTCCCACACTCCATTGAGATGTGTAGGGGACAAGGAGAAGGGGAAGGACTAAACAGTCTGCCTGATCCTCACCTGGTACAGCCGACCCTTTGGTGCTGCTACTGGTATAATTTAGAGCATCCCTTGGGTTAATAGGTATAAATTTTGCTGGGGGCAGTTTTGGCCCCTTAGCAAGCATGACTGGGGAGTGGAAAAGTGGCTTAAGCCCCCTGTCCCACTCTAGCTGCACAGAATATAAACTTGGCACCGCTGAGGACTGAACCCTAAGTCTGAGCGGTGGAGCAAGGTGAAGCCCACGCAAGTTGCCTTCAGAGAGGTCAGGCTGCTGAAGAACTTGTGATCTGATTTCCCATCTCATGCTGCCCAGGTTCAGACTAGCCAGTTTTGGAGGGGGTGGGGGGGGGGGTTTCTGCAGAGCATGTGGCACTTCCCTGACTTTACACATTTGGCAGTGTTTTATTCATGGTTTTATCACCCAAAATAAAATCCCCCTGAAAAAATGACTGCCCTCTGTCTTATGAATGGTGCTCCTATGTTGTTATGGCTCCTGCTGTATGTCTGTTAAATACAGAGTAGATATCTTGTACATAATCCCCATGTCAGGCTTTTCAGTTAGGCTGATGCTTCCCCCTTTGGAGGTAAGTGACATAAGTATTTTCATAGAATATCAAGGCTGGAAGGGACCTCAGGAGGTCATCTAGTACACCCCCCTGCTCAAAGCAGGACCAATCCCCAGATTCCTAAACGGCCCACTCAAGGATTAAACTCACAACCCTGGATTTAGCAGGCCAATGCTCAAACCACTGAGCTATCTCTCCTCCTCAGCAGCATGAGCCCAAGGCTTGCTGAGCCAAGCTATTAACTCTCCTCCAGCACACACACAGGCAGGGCCACACCCAACTGCAGCACGACACAGACACTGAGATCAGCTTTGGGAAGACTCAGCTTAAGGGACTTGCCCCAGCACTCAGGTGTCCACCTCCCTTGGAGTGCAGACCCAAAAGTATATTATGAAATCCGCCTCCTCCCTCAATGTGGAGGAAGGTATGCACAGCCTCTTACTCCCCCCCCCCCCACCAATTATGAATTGCACAAACTGGTTATATTATAAACAAGAAATAAGTTTATTAACTACAAAAGGTGAATTTTAAGTGAATATAAGAGATAACAGACAGAACAAAGCAGATTACTGAGCAAATAAAACAAAATATGCAAGCTAACCTCAATATACTTAAGAAACAGGTTACAAAATGTAATTTCTTACCCTAAATATTATTTTAGGCAGGTTGCAAAGTTTCTGTAGCTTAGAGTTCCAGTTATATCTCTTTTCAGACTGGACCTCTCTCTCAGTCTGTACTCCCCCCCTTGCCTGCCCTTCAGGTGTCTTTAGCAGTCTTCTTGGGCAGACAGGCCATGGAGTAGAGTCCCGTTTGCCTTCCTCCCCACCCTTAAATAAGTTTTATATAAGGCAGGAATCCTTTGTTTCACAAACTTGACCCCCCTCAACCTTTTAGTGGAAAGTTACAAGACGTCCAAGATAATGTTTAGTATCAGGTGACAAGACCAGCTGACTTAGTAGTGTCACTGTTATGTCCCAGGACACCTCCCAGGAGAGAGAGAGATTAGTACAGGGGTTCTCGAAGTGGGGGTCGGGACCTCTCCGGGGCTCGCGAGGTTATTACATGGGGGGTCGCGAGCTGCAGCCTCCACCCCAAACCCTGTTTTGCCTCCAGCATTTATAATGGTGTTAAAGATGTAAAAATGTGTTTTTAATTGATAAGGGGGGTTGCACTCAGAGGCTTGCTGTGTGAAAGAGGTCACCAGTACAAAAGTTGATTAGTATCTTCACAGTCTTGTTGTTCCTTCCTAATGGCCCATCAGATCTGATGGCCTGTCATCCCAATACACACCCAGTTGTAATTGTTACATAGTCCATATTTCTAACTTCAGATACAGAAATGATACATGCATACACATTGGATAATCGCATTCAATAAATCATAACCTTTCCAATGATGTCTTACATGAACCATCTTGCATAAAGTACATCTCAGTTATGTCATAGCCATATCATAAGCATATTTTCATAAAGAATATGGAGTGTAATGTCACACCTACCTCAATAATGTATAGCCATTCTTTATGGCAAGACAAGTTGAATTCAACAACAAAAAAGAGGGTGGGGAAGATGAGATAACAGTGCAGTGAGAAAATTTTGATTCTGCTACTGTGACATTTTGGGGATCACCCACACTAGTAGGGGGTTCTCTCACTGACTGCCCTGTAACTTTGGGGTGCCTTAATGCTGTGCTGCTAGGACTCTGATCCCTGATACCAGTAGAATCATGGAATTGTAAGACTGGAAGGGACCTCGAGAGGTTATCTAGTCCAGTCCTCTGCACTCATGGCAGGACTAAGTATTATCTAGACCATCCCTTACAGGTGTTTGTCTAACCTACTATTTAAAATCGCCAATGATGGAGATTCCACAACCTCACTAGGCAATTTTTTCCAGTGCTTAACTACCCTGACAGTTAGAAAGTTTTTCCTAATGTCCAACTGTAGTGGGGTGGATTGGCCGCCCACAGACCCAGAGGGGGAGGAGCCCCTCATTGAACCCTGGTGGGCGGAGCCACGCCGGGCTCAACCCTCCCGCCAGAAGTTAGTGGGCGGGGCCGGAAGTACAAAAGGCGGGCCAGAGAACTCAGTTGGGAGACAGCTGCCGGAGGAGCCAGATGCCTCCTGTGAGCTCCCAAGCTGAGAGGCTGCTGCAGACCCCGAGGGAGCTGAGGATGGGCCAGGACCGCCAGGGCCATTTACGGACCCGATCACAGAGGAGCTGCAAGCACTGATAGAGGTCTTCTTCCCCGACAACCAGGACAACCCTCTTCAGAGCCAGGTACACCCTGAGGGGGAGTTGGGAGGTGGCCTGGGGTAGCTGACCCTGTCTGGCTGCAACACTGCCAGTGAGTGAGTCAGCATGTTGCTGTCAGGATCCCCGTTCTGCCACTGCTAGGGCCCTGGGCCAGGATGCAGTAGAGTGGGTGAGCCTGTGTCCCCCCTGCCACCCCAATCTGTGCGTGGCAGTCTCCCCCTCTCTTAGGCACCAAGCCTAGGCTAGGAGGCCTGATTGTTTGCTGCCCAGCCTGAGTACAGGCCTGAGTCAGTGATTCTTTGCTGCCGCGCCCCGACCGGGGGCTGGGGCTCCGTAACTGTGTTTGTTGTTCAGCCCTGATCACAGGCCCGAGCTCACGTCTCCTGTCGTGCTGCTGATTCCCCACATTAGGCGACACCCAGAGATGTAGTGGGGTGGATTGGCAGACCACAGACCCGGAGGGAGAGGAGCCAACAGACTACACCAACCTAAACTGCCTTGCTGCAATTTAAGCCCATTGCTTCTCGTCCTATCCTCAGAGGTTAACAAGAACAATTTTTCTGATTCCTCCTTGTAACAGCCTTTTATGTTCTTGAAACCTGTTATCATGTCCCCGCTCAGTCTTCTCTTCTCCAGACTAAACAAACCCCATTTTTTCAATCTTCCCTTGTAGGTCATGTTTTCTAGACCTTTAATCATTTTTGTTGCTCTTCTCTGGACTTTCTCCTAATCAGCGTGGAGTAGCACAGAAGAATTACTGCTTGTGTCTTACAACACTCCTTCTAATATATCCCAGCAACATGTTTGCTTTTTTTTCCCCCACAGTATTACACTGTTGACTCATATTTAGCTTGTGATCCACTATGAACCCTTTCCACAGTACTCCTTCCTAGTCGGTGATTTCCCATTTTGTATGTGTGCAGCAGATTGTTTCTTCCTCAGTTGAGTACTTTGCATTTGTCCTTATTGAGTTTCATCTTACTTACGTCAGACCATTTCTCCAGTTTGTCCAGATCATTTTAAATTTTAATCCTATCCTCCAAAGCACTTGCAACCCCTCCCAGCTTGGTATCATCCGCAAACTGTGTGAGTGTACTCTCTATGCCATCATCTAAATCATTGATGAAGATATTGAACCTAACCAGACCCATAATTGATCCCTGTGGACCCCACTTGATATGCCCTTCCATTTTGAGTATGAAACACTGATACTACTCTTTTGTTTATAAGAAGGCCATGCGAAGCAGCATCAAAAGCCTTAGGCTATGTCTACACTATGCACCTCTTAGCGACACAGCTGTGCCACTACAGCCATGCTGTAAAAGGTACGCTGGGGCTAGAGGCGGAGTTGGCCTGAGGGTGGAGAGGGAATGAGGGCAGAGCTGGGCTGGGGGCGGAGCAAGGGGAAGAGTGGAGTTGCAGCTGGGGCCGGGCTGGGGGCAAATGGGGCTGGATGGCACTCCCCCCTCAGCTCCATGAGAGTTGGCCTGGGATCCTCAGCACCCCACTCCCACGAACATTCCTCTGTGCTCCCCTAGGGGACCATGCCCCACAGTTTGGGGATCGCTGTTTTAGTTCATGCCTGCAGCATCCACATGGGGGAGTTACAGTGCAGCATTTTGGTGCACACTGCTATTCATACCCCTATAGTCTGTACTGTAGCCTTATGTAGTCACCATTAGACCACATAAGGCAATATTTAGACCTGCCATTATTAGTACAAGTTAATACTATAGTAGCCTCCAGCTTACAATCTAAATAGTGTTGGGATGCTACAGGTGGATGACAGTAGTAGGGGCACAGGTTGGTAAGCTAAGTGTACAATTTGGTGACTCTGTGGTTTGGGATTTTTGTTGGATTTTTCAAAAATAAGACAGTGATTCATTAAGAGCTCCTGTTCACCTATCAGGCCACATGTCTAGCCATTGTCTTTACACAGTTTACCATGTGCATCACATTAGAGCAGGATCTTAAGAAGGAAGACAGGCAAATGGCTGTCCAGACTGATTGAAGCAGGTATTCCATGTATAAGGGCAGCATAGAACAAGGTGTAAAGCTGTATCCAGTGCCTTTGTCAATATTAGAGATAGCCTTGAGCTGCCAAGTTTGAGTTCGGAATTGGATCCAAATCCAAACTTTTTTAAAGTTTGAGGTTCTGGTTCAGACCTTACTCTTGTCAATATAACTCAGAGCATGAGACTCAGCCTGTCCTCAATTGTGACTTATATTTGAAGTAGCCCAATTCATCAGTGTCGGAGGGGCAGAGAGGAGTTAAGAATTAAAGAAACTTTGAAATTGAAAAATGTTTCAAACGGATTGTGTGTGAGGAGCAATAACAAAAGGGATCACACTAGGTGGGGTCTGCTATGGGGATCATCTTCTCTTGTCTAGTACTGTAGGTGGAAAAAAAGTAGCTAAGCAGATAACCTAGAGAGTAAGCTGACAATCTGGGCCCTTTTCGAAACTGACTTGTGTCTGCATGTGCACAGGGAGACGGTCTGATCGTAAGAGCATTCTTACACCAGAAGGCAAGAGGGTCCCTGGTATCTCGCAGTGAGTTTCAGCTGGCCTGACCAGCTCAGAGTACCTCCATTCAATATTGTTATATTCTGTATCTAAAAGATGCCATGTGATATGTCATTGGAAAACTAATAACTCGCTGATCATGAATATTCTTGCATGATGTATGTGCAGTCAACCCACAAAGAAGTATACAGATGCGCTGGAATTATGGCTAAACTGTATTTAAACCAGGCAGGGGAGTTGATAATCAATCTGGGGGGGAGGTTCAGACAAAGGAATGCATTTCCACCTGTTTGAATGTGTCCCCTGTGTAAATTCAGCAAGATGTGACCAAAGACAAAGAAAAGCACATTTGATTGCAAGGTAACAAAGCCATCAGGAGACCAAGTGAGGAAAAAGTGATCACCTAACAATCTCAATGGGGGATGCACTCTGCATCCCGAGGAAGCCTTTCTGCCTCTGGAAGCAGGGCCAATGAACTTGGAGAGAGATACTTTCCAAAGGTTTACAGGAGACTATAAGGAGAGGGACAGAGAACCCCTAACTTATCCTTCCCCTGAGGAGACAAGGAAAACCAGCCCCTTGGACTCTGTGGTAATACTGACTTAAGAGCTAGTCAGCCATTGCTGGAAAAGGAGGACTGATGAGGAATCTACCTCGAACTACCTAGAATCAAGTGTATTTAATCAAAAAGAGAGAGGTTTTAAGTGAGTTCAGGTATAAGGGATAAAGATAGAAAGGGTTACAAACAAACGTAAATATGCTTTATAATGGCTATGACCTAACATAGCAAGCTCTCTCCTTTCCCCAGACAGCCCTACCCTCCCTCCTCTTTCCCTCCTTCCACTCACTGCTCCCCCAGAGCCTCCTTCCACCCTCTGCTCCTTTCCCTCACAGACCCAAGCTAGTGAGGCACTTTCACGAAGATCCTGTTCCTTGGGAAAGGAACTGGGCAGCGTTAGAGGCAAGGATCCCCGACACTGCAGCAGCTCCTTTCACAATGAACAGGATCTTTGTGGAAGTGCCGGCTGATCCTGTTCACTGTGAAAACGATCCTTGTGAAAGTGCCCAGGCAGTGCTTCCACTTGGAAATACCAAATGAAATTCATGGTTTCAGACCTCCTCTTAAAAGCCCTCCATGTGACTGGCTGGCCCAAGTCACCTGCATCGGCATCCTAATCATTATCTCCTACAACAGTGATGTGCCACAGGGAGAATGGAAATGTCAACTACAAGAGTGAGACGTGTGAGCACAGGAGACAGAGCTTCCTCTGCAGCCAGCCTATGAGCCCCCCAGAAGCGATCAGAGTGACCACGAACCTCAGCATGTTCAGAGTGAAGTGTCAAACCTCACCTTCCACAGCGCAGCACCCAACCCCAGCCCCAAAGAAATAAAGATAACAGCCCCTGGGAGATAGAGAGGGAGGCTGATCTTGTGATTAAGGCACTGGAATGGGATTCAGGAGATCTGGATTAAGTTCCTGGCTCTGCAACAGACTTCCTGTGTGATCTTAAGCAAGTCACTCAGGCTCTCCGGCTGTGCCTATATTAGGGCATTTTAACCAAAAGATTCTCACCAGCGCTACCACTGGGTCAGCTGCACCAGAGAGCCATCATGATAATTCCTAGCTCTAATACCTAATATAGACAAGGTTCTGGTGTTTTTACCAGCATATTGGTTAAACCTGCTTAGGAGAGTGACTATGAATGACATACATCCTTGCAGCGACACCCAAGCACCTAGCATGTGAGTTAAATCTCAGGGAAACGCAGAAGTTGCATAGAGAAGACATTTGTACAGGGACATTGCTGCTGCTGGCCAAAGTATTTCAAATTGCTTTTGCTGAAGAGCAACCCCTGACTTACATATGGAAATATTAACAGCCTAAAGCTTAAGGTGTGTAAAAACACAACTATCCTTATTCCGTCTGGCCTATTAGATCTACTCTTCCATCATATACAAATCACTCTGTGCTTTTCTGACAGTGATCTTTGGACCAGTTGCATCAATTAAACTAATCAAATCCTTAATCCAGACTGGAGACAAATGAACATACCATCATTCCTCTTGATACTAATTCTGCCTTATTTCCTGGCCAAAATTTTCAAACTTAGGTGCCTAATATTAAGCATCTAAATCCATAGGAAACTAAATAAGTGGCCTGACTTTTCAGTGGTGCTGATCCCCCATGATTCCCATTGAAGTTGCTTTCCCTGCATGTCTGAGCTATATTAGGATAGAGGGTGCATTCCTCTGTGGGCTTAACCTACATTTTTCATATGAGCAAACGACCATCTGCTTGCATTTGAGATACGTACTCTAGCACATGCCTGACTGAGCTCCAGGGCCACACACAGCAGAATTCTGGACAGCTATACACTGAGGCGGGAGGAATCTATTAATCTGTTAATATGACCACAGAACTTCTATTATGGTCAATACATGTTATGGGAATGTTAAGGGGACAATAGTCTGGTACATGGGAATTGTGCAGGAAAAGAGGCTATGTCCAAGTAAATACATTATTGACTGTGGGTATGTCTTCACTGCAGAGGTAATGCAGGAGATTGGCATCTGGGTCTAGCGCCTGGGTTCGCCTAACCTTGGTGTGAGCAGCCACACTGCAACATCCTACCCTAGTTATGGCATCCTTATTGGTTTTGCACTCCCCAGTGTGTGTCTCTGGGACTGCTGGGGTGGGGGTAAGCCTCTGATTCTTTGTGCTGCAGTAAGCTAAGTCACTGGAGGATTTTTTCCCTGTGAATGGTGGGTGAATTTGTCAGAGGGCATGGATCAGCATTCATGTCACACTCCTCGTCAGTACCTGGCCTGGGCCAGGGAAGCTAATGATCCAAACAGCGGACCAAATTCGGTGGTGAACCCTGGTCACGTGCCACCTGAGATACATTGTGCATACACTAAGAAGACTTGTCTGTTCTTCTGGACAGAGGGGGAGAGTCGTGGGATGGCATTAGAGAGTTAGCAGCACTTGAGTGGTGTAGACTGCGTTCTCTAGCCTGAATTTAGTACCCCCACTCTGACGGCGGTTGTCAGTGATTTCAAAGGAAGGGGCTTGAAACTCTGCAAGAGGCAATTGTGGAATAACCTCCCTGCAGGGAAAGTTTCTTCCTACTGCACTTGAATTACAAGTTGCTTTCTGCCCTGAACACTGAAGGTGACGATTTTTCCAAAACTCTTGTGGGGATGGCGATTGTTTTGTTTTGTTTTTTAATCCTTTCTAATGAAACTGGATGTTCTCATTATCCAGAAAAATGTCCAGTCCTTTTTTCTGAATCCTACTAAGCTCTTGGCCTCCGTAAAGGCTTGTGGCAATTAGCTCCACAGGCTAATGCAGCACATATGCTGAAATTCACTTGCGATGAGCATTTGTGCCAGGAAGTTGGATCACTCGACTGCTCACAAAAAGGAAATACAAAATAATAGTACCTAGCTCTTATCTTCTCATCCGGAGCTCTCTAAACATTTTAAAAGAAAATCACTAGCATTATTCCCATCTGCCTAGCCCTTAGCCAGTGACAGAGTTGGAAACTGAACCCAAGTCTTGGAGGTTTCACAGCAAAGAAAAACCCAAGGCACCGAGTCTCAGAGCCCAGGTCAGTTGACTTGGGATAACAGAGCTTGGGCTGCAGGGCTAGAAATAGCAGCATGGACATTCCCACTTGACTGGAGCCTGGGCTCCTAGACCTTCCACCCTCATCGTGTTTCAGAGGTTGGTCTCCAACCTTCTTGGAAACATCTACACTGCTATTTTTAACCCTGCAGCACAAGCTCTGCAAGCCCAAATCACTTGACCTGGGCTCTAAGACTCAGTGCTGCATGTTTTTTATTGCAGTGTAGACATATCCTGAGTCCCAGTGCAGTGCCCTGTCCAGTAGGCCACACCACTTCCCACAAAATGGGTGTGAACGTGAGCAAAGTGAATGAATTTAAAAATTCTAACAAACTGTTGCTGATCATTTTGTGCTCTACTCCTCCAGCTCCGGCATAATGAACTTCTACCCTAAAATGATGTGTAGCTTTGCTGTGTACTGTTGAACAGTTGCCATGGTTCACCCTACAGATGGCTATGTTTCACTGGTGGATGAAATGATCCCTGGGTACATTTTGTTTGTCGGTTAGTAAAGTACATTGGGATGAAAGGCACAATATAAATGTAAGACTGTTATCAAGAGTGATCACCCTGGGTTCTAACTTCAGAGATATTTGCAATAATTCTGGTAAAAAATAATAACTTTCACACAAACCTAAACAGCACTCACAGTATTTCACATAAAAGACAATGAATCTGATGCCAGATACCGTACATCTGTTTTAAAAGGAACTTGTATCCAATCCATCTTTTATGTAAAGCACTGCACTAAATCTTAACTCTGGTAGGTGGTATAAAGGTACTAATATCAGCTGATATGAAGTGAAAATATGAGTAATAACTGAATGTTTCAGAAAAAGCATTTTTTCCCCATAGTTAGTAATGCATGACTCACTCAAACTCTCTAGCTACTGCGCTGCATGAGTGACTCAAAATTCCACAGAGAATGGAGACACAATCAGTTCTTTCTTTGCCAATGTTTCTTTTTAAAATCATCACTGCTGTAACTCACTTACTTCAAAAGGAAGCATCTGGGCCTATCTTTCTCCTAGTGATTAAAACCTAGTGATTTATCAACATTAATAGTTACCAAAGAGATGCAGAATGAAAAGGGAACTCTGGTGACAATTAAAAAAAAACAGATTTAAACTGACTGCAGTGCTAAGTCTCCAGAAGTGACCCATATAGTGTATAGGCAACACTATTTTAAACACATGGGACCAAATTATCCTTTGTGGAATCTTCCTGTGTGAGAACTGGAAGCTCAGAGTTTGATCTCTTAGAGTTTCCATCTGATCATTTCTTGGGGAGTAGGTTTTGAACCCATCCCCTGGAGTGGGAAGGACATTTGGCCCTTCAAACCCATCAGTCTCAGGAGATCTGCCTGAGAGAGACAAGGTCCACTGGCAAGGAGGTCCTGTGCTTTTGCAGCCTACCTGCCACACACCTGGTTTCCATGGCATCGTGTCCCATTAGGAGCAGGCTCCTATGGGGTTCCCAGATGCCTTTGTCCTCTAAACTCTCCTCCCTCACAATGGGGTAACCAGTCTAAATTATTGCTGATAGGATCATCATGAACTTATACCAGGGCTCTCCATGAGAGCTATGGGGCAGCAATCCTGTGGAAAGCAGCCATCCTCTAGCCCTGCCCTTCCGACACGTGGCCTGCCACCCTCCGTCACATCCATGAAGCCTCACCTCCCTGGATGCACTTCTGCAGGAGGATCCTGGGAAGAGGTGAATATTTAGCTCATTGTCCTTGAGAAAATATTATGGGTGTTTTTGTTTTGTGCTTGGGTTTTGATTTTTTTTTTAAATCAAACAGAAGTGTGCAAATTTATAACAGAACCTACAGCCTTTGCCCAGGGTATTCCAGTTAAAACAATGACCCTCTGCAATGAATAGTCTGTGGTGAAGTTGGCCCATAACTCTTAACAAATTCCTTGTGCCCTGATAGTTTTGGACTCGATATCTCAAAGCGAGGGCTTGGATTTTTCTACTTGCCTCCATTAGACAGTGTTCATACCAACAGTAGCATCCATTTGTAATGGTTTCTCTTCTGCTGAAGGGTGGCTGATAATCTTCATAGCTCCCCCAAGCAGCATTATGGGATTTTTCTATTAGGTTTCCTTTGGGTCACACAACTTTTTGATCCCTCCACCCCCATGTCAAATCGTTAGAAAAAGATTGTCATATTTATAATAATAGTGAGGCATTTAAAGAGTGCTTCACAGTTGCAGCACTATACAAATAGTAACTAATAGTATAATTCTCTCCATTTTAGGGTTTTCTATAGCACCCAGAATTGTGGTCACTAAAGAATAAGGATGATCTAATGGCATGGTCTGAAGTCAGTAGACTGGGACTGAGGAGATCTGGGTTCAGTTTCTTTCTCTACCATAGACTTTCTGTGTCCTCAGGCAAGTCACTTAATCTCCCTGGGACTCCATTCCCCATCTGCAAAATGAGGATAATAATACTTCCTTTCTCCAACCCTTTGCCTGTCTCCCCTATTTGGATTCTACACTTTTTGGGGACTGTTTATTATCACGCCATACAACCCCTTGTGCATTGAAGCTCTGATCTCAGGTGGGGCCTTTATGCATTGGTGTACAACAGTTAATTAATACTAATAGTTAAGTGCTAAGAAGTTGAGGTACGTTGAATTGTTCCCAGCTTGCAGCCAGTGACTGCCAACCTTGCGTGCTCTAATCAAAAAGATCAACATTCCTCTTGCCACAAGACGATACACTCTAACCTGATTACATTTGTTCAAGTTTTTCATTTTCTGTTTAGATTGAGAAAAAGATATATTAGCCAAATCCAGCAGAATAGAAATTGGTGTAATTTACACCATCTTTCAGCCCCCCAATATGTAAATTATGCTAATTTAGACACGCAAATCCTTACACCTCATCTCTAACTATGGCCAGGAGAAGGGATGTTACTTTTACTTGCCCAAGACCTTACTTCAAGACAGGCATTAGAACGTGGGAGTTCCTAATTCCAGTGTGCTCATTTCTCCAGAGGTGGTGATATCCAGCCTGGAACCTCAGCATGGGGAGTTCTTACTACACTGATAAAGATTTATTCCATGTGGTTGGTACTCTCGAGATTCAAGCTTCTGTTTTGGTGCTTTCTCAAGAAACATGAAGCTTTACAGCTCATCTAGTCATGACCACAGCACTAATCTAATCTGATGCATCTATGGAACTTGAGAGGTGCAACTGAAAATAAATCTAGAAGTAAAGCAGAAGGCTCAGTCCTTGACAATGCAGACTGAACAGTTTGACTAAACTGTTCAAAAATAACTCTGAAACAAAGTAGAAGAAATCCTAAATATATAACTGTGCGAGTTTATTTTTCTAGCTGGATATTATCCTGCATTTGTATTGCTATTTTAAATAAGAACTAATGATCAAAGGCTCTGCATACCATAAATAAATACAATTACAAAGCATTGTTTCCATTGTTCAAAGGCAACGTTTCACACAGTGTCAGCCTCAGAAGAGCATCCAGGTCTCAAAGGGCCTAGAATGAGATCTCATGGGACTCACCACTGAAAGGAATTGGAGACTCGCGGGAGAATTTGCTCCATCCCTGCAAAGCCTGGCTGCTTTTCAGCAATTGACACAGCTCTGGTGCATCTCAGGTAACCTAGTTTAAACTGAATACACTAAACTAGTCATTCTATTAATAGTGGTTTGAAAAATTGTCACTCTTTATATTGGGTGAAGCCCTTTCTATAGAGAGAAATATGGTGACAAGCTTGCCCTTACTAAGGTTAATTTGAAATACTGCACACAGTAAAAAGGATGCCACTTGTTTGACAGATAAGTACTATATGTCTTCGTGTGCTTTTTCTTTAAGAAGGCTTTTGTCTGCCTGATTCTGCACACAATTCACTTCATCAATAAAAAATGGGAAAAAATAACTAATTTACCCTGTGGTCACAGTCAAACATAATAAAATCCTGCTATTTACAGTGGTTGATTTTAATTCCAGACCCAGAGTGAGTTATGGCAGTGATAAAAATTAATTTTCAAACATTTTGGTCTCTGGATTCACCATGGCCACATTCTGTCCTTTCTCTGGGCCTGAGCCAAGGCTCATTGGAGTGCATGGAGTGACTTCCATTGACTTCAAAGGGGTTTGGATCAGATCCTCCATGAGCAAAATGTTACAGAAAATCTGCTTCTTTTGTCCACTCATATAATCTCCTCTTCAGCCTGGTGCCAGCTATGGTACATAACAATGTTATTTAACAGTTAGATAGTGCTTTCCATCCACAGATGCTTCTATCTTTCTAGGTTTTTAAAACACAATTCATCACCAAGCTATCTGAGCACTTATTGACATCTATGTTAGGTATACCTACCCCGCACTGACAGGAAGGGGTTAATCCCCATAATGTGGGCTAAAGAAGCCATGCCCCCTCGTCTCTGCTGGGCATGCTCCAACTGGAACCACATTATAAAAGGGAGCAGCCCACCTCAGTCTGGGCTGACCAGTGAGGAGAGAGCACATGTGTTGCAGGTTCTTGCCTGGGAGCTGTCGTAGCCCTGGCCTGAAGAGGTCAGGCATGCCGAGACCCAGGCAAATACCCGTCTGGCCATGGATGCCCGTGAGGAGAAGGAGTCGTTGGGAACTTTGCCTGCCGACTACCCAGGAGAACCAAAGGGCCTGCGGACTACAGAGCAGGTAGACAAGGTAGGAAGTGGCCCAGGAACTAGACATTAATCCGGTTGTTGAACTGGGAACCGAGTCAGCATGTTTCAGATGGATCCCCGCTGACCCAGTGGTGGATACACTTGCTGCTGACAAGGCCCTGGGCTGGGACCTGGTGGAGTAGGGAGGATCCAGGTCCCTCTACCCTGGCTGCCAAATGCCCCCTTCTCCACCTCCCCTCCCCCGGGGTGGCAGCCCATCCCCCACTGGCCACTAGGCCACACTGCCTGAAGCAGAAGGACGGCCCTGTTGACTCTGGCCACTAGGCCCCACTGCCCTGCACCAAAGGGCGTTCCTATTGACCCTGGCCACTAGGCCTGACTGTCCTGAATCTAAGGACAGTCCCTCTGATCCTGACCATTAGGCTTTACTGCCCTAACAGGAGGAGCTGTCTGTTGGATGTGGCCACAGGGTCATTATGCCCCTAGGAGGTGACGGGGCATATCTGCCTTGCAACAACATCAAAAAGATCTCAAAGCAAGTAAGAATTACAATCTCCCAGTGTTACAGATGGGAAATTGATGCACAGAGAGGTTAATTGACTTGCCCAAGGTTGTTACAAAGTAAGTTACCAGCACAGCAAATAGCACTCGGATCTCTTGACTCCAGATCTGGTATCCTATCCACTAGACCACCTAGTTTTCCTAAATGGGGAGGCAGTCAGAACCTGTCAATACACAGGCAAAAGTTTTGAGAATGGGTACACATGCGCGTGTAGCTGTAATGCCACAGATTTTCTGTCCACATGCACATACCCTGATTCCTTCTGCATGGCTCTGATGTTTCCTTCCATATCACAAGCAAAGCTCTCCCCTGTGTCATGCTGCCACTGACATCCCTGGTGGCCTTCACATGACGGGGCCAAAGGACTCAGAAGGAGAAATAATGCTGCTCTGTACAGCATTAAGTCATGCAGCATTTTCAGTGAAAATGTTTGAGGTTTCCCCCCCCCCCAAAGGAAGTATGCTGCGTAGCTTGGCTGGTGCCTGATTCCTTTGTCCCTTCCTTGGGCTGATCACAATCCCTATCTTCTATGGATCTCAACTCTGTTGCAGTGAGTGCAGTTGCTTGTGGTACTTATTTTGCAATCCACCCCACTTTGAGTAAGACTCATGTGCTCTGCTTGCACACAATTGAGACACGGAAGTTCATTCAAATGAACAGAGTTCAGAGAGGCAAGTCAGTTTGTTTTAATTCTTGAAATTCCAAAATTTGTCTCCTTTTTGTGTGAATGTTGAGAAGGGAATTATTGTGCATTATTTTATTATTCTACTCTTTACATCACATCTTTCTATCCAGGTGAGTTAGGTGCAAATGACTTTTGATGCTGTATTACGGTTACAGTTGAACAGATACGTGGTGGCACACCCCATCAGAACCTACTTGGTGGTTTCATCAATTTCTGCAGAATGTCTGCTTTCAAAAAAAAAAGTTTCACATTCTTTCTCATCCTCTTGGTTGTAGCTGTACCCTTCTGAATATGAATTGGATATAGTGCTATCTTACTTAATCTTTATCCAGGTGGAAATAATAGCTGAAAGATTGGTGTGAAACGCTTAAGATATATTTGAAGTCTGATTATGCCAGTTCATATCCCAAATTAACTATTTCACTACTGATCATTTTATATGAACCACTGAGATAATCTGGGATTGTGTGTGGAATTTGGGTAGACATTGATATGGTTAATTAGCTTTTGGAAAGAACTTTAAGGTCCTTGAAAGAAAAAACATTAAGGTGATGATTAGTAACAGAGTTTTTCTTTTCTTTTTGGCTTATTTGTTTTATAAAAATTGGCATGTAGGCAAATGTCAGGGCCTGTATTAGAAAGTTAGTTCTAACTGACTATACCGTCAGATTTGAAGAAGAGAATACCAACAGGAATTTTTTGTTACCCAGACAATATTGTAGCTCTGTTTTTACTTTCCCCTTCTTCAAGTGATGTTGCTGATGCATAGGTTGTTAGCCATCACCTTCTACCTTTCATAGTTATGACAGAGTTGTAAAACTTCCACTCTCCTTTGGATACCAGTCCATCTGGTGATGTTTCTGATAGAACTGGCTCTCTTTCTTTTTCTTCCTGGTTTGCCTGTGATAGTCTGAGTGCCAGAATCAAGTCGCTCTGCAATCAGAGAGCTATGTGTCTGCAGAAAGATGTTATTCTTTGACCTATGGTCTCAAGTACTTGGTCTCTTTTTAGATTCATTCTCCTTATCACCTCATTGTTCATTGTTTTGGTTATCCAGCTAATTTTTAACATTCTTCTATGACACCAAAACTCAAACACTCTGAGTGATCTCTCAGTATCCTTTTTAAGTGTCCAGCTAAGTGTCCTTTTTAAGTGTCCATCCCTACAGGAGGGTTGTAGTAGGGAATCTATTCATTTGTTCCACTGCTTGACCACTGAGGTGTAGGTGTTGCCTACCTTGTGTGTTACTGTGTTTACTCGTTATCATATTTTTTATCTTCCTAATGTTGATCATCATTCCGTATTTCTTGCTGCCATTGTTCACAGCAGCAAGCATGTTCTGAAGTTCTTCCATATCTAAGCGATGCAAACCAGGTCATCAGTATATCTTATATTGTTGATGTATACACTATGGACCTTATGCCTTGGTTGGTCTTAGTCTTCTAAACCATCCCTCATTTTACCTTCTACGTATATGTTAAATAGTGGCAGAGATAGAATGTAACCTTGATGTACATCTTTCTTGATGCTGCAATATTCAAATTGCTGCTTTCTGTTCCCAATACAAGCTTTATATTAACTGTAAATCTTGGGAGTCAATATTACATTCTTCAAGAATATGTATAATGTTATATTGAATTTTATCAAAAGGCTTCTCAAAATCCACAAAGCACATTTAAATTTCTCTTTGCACTTCTATCACACACTCGTATAAAGATCCTCAGGGCAAAGATTGCCTCCCTTGTACCTACTCCTGGGCAGAAATCAAACTGAGTTTTGCTAATTCTTGTCTCAAGACGTTGATGTATTTGTATGCTGATGATTTTCAGCAAAACTTTGTGTGTGGCCTATTGGGCTTATAGTTTGATGTTTTTCACATTCTCTAACATTAACCTTTGGTAGAGGATTGAAGACTGAACTTTTGAAGTCCTCTAGAAATTCTCCTTGTGTGTATAACTGATTGGAAAGTTTTAGCAGTTATGTTACTGAATCTTCATAGAATCATAGAATCATAGAATCATAGAATATCAGGGTTGGAAGGGACCTCAAGAGGTCATCTAGTCCAACCCCCTGCTCAAAGCAGGACCAATCCCCAACTAAATCATCCCAGCCAGGGCTTTGTCAAGCCGGGCCTTAAAAACCTCCAAGGAAGGAGACTCCACCACCTCCCTAGGTAACGCATTCCAGTGCTTCACCACCCTCCTAGTGAAATAGTGTTTCCTAATATCCAACCTGGACCTCCCCCACTGCAACTTGAGACCATTGCTCCTTGTTCTGTCATCTGCCACCACTGAGAACAGCCGAGCTCCATCCTCTTTGGAACCCCCCCTCAGGTAGTTGAAAGCAGCTATCAAATCCCCCCTCATTCTTCTCTTCTGGAGACTAAACAATCCCAGTTCCCTCAGCCTCTCCTCATAAGTCATGTGCTCCAGACCCCTAATCATTTTTGTTGCCCTCCGCTGGACTCTTTCCAATTTTTCCACATCCTTCTTGTAGTGTGGGGCCCAAAATTGGACACAGTATTCCAGATGAGGCCTCACCAATGTCGAATAAAGGGGAACGATCACGTTCCTCGATCTGCTGGCAATGCCCCTACTTATACAGCCCAAAATGCCGTTAGCCTTCTTGGCAACAAGAGCACACTGTTGACTCATATCCAGCTTCTCGTCCACTGTGACCCCTAGGTCCTTTTCTGCAGAACTGCTACCTAGCCATTCGGTCCCTAGTCTGTAGCAGTGCATGGGATTCTTCCGTCCTAAGTGCAGGACTCTGCACTTATCCTTGTTGAACCTCATCAGGTTTTTTTTGGCCCAATCCTCTAATTTGTCTAGGTCCCTCTGTATCCGATCCCTACCCTCTAGTGTATCTACCACGCCTCCTAGTTTAGTGTCATCTGCAAACTTGCTGAGAGTGCAGTCCACACCATCCTCCAGATCATTAATAAAGATATTAAACAAAACTGGCCCCAGGACCGACCCTTGGGGCACTCCGCTTGAAACCGGCTGCCAACTAGACATGGAGCCATTGATCACTACCCGTTGAGCCCGACGATCTAGCCAGCTTTCTATCCACCTTACAGTCCATTCATCCAGCCCATATTTCTTTAACTTGGCGGCAAGAATACTGTGGGAGACTGTATCAAAAGCTTTGCTAAAGTCAAGGAATAACACATCCACTGCTTTCCCCTCATCCACAGAGCCAGTTATCTCATCATAGAAGGCAATTAGGTTAGTCAGGCACGACTTCCCTTTGGTGAATCCATGCTGACTGTTCCTGATCACTTTCCTCTCCTCTAAGTGTTTCATAATTGATTCCTTGAGGACCTGTTCCATGATTTTTCCAGGGACTGAGGTGAGGCTGACTGGCCTGTAGTTCCCCGGATCCTCCTTCTTCCCTTTTTTAAAGATGGGCACTACATTAGCCTTTTTCCAGTCATCCGGGACCTCCCCCGATCGCCATGAGTTTTCAAAAATAATGGCTAATGGCTCTGCAATCTCATCCGCCAACTCCTTTAGCACCCTCGGATGCAGCGCATCCGGCCCCATGGACTTGTGCACATCCAGTTTTTCTAAATAGTCCCGAACCACTTCTTTCTCCACATAGGGCTGGTCACCTTCTCCCCATATTGTGCTGCCCAGTGCAGCAGTCTGGGAGCTGACCTTGTTCGTGAAGACAGAGGCAAAAAAAGCATTGAGTACATTAGCTTTTTCCACATCCTCGGTCACTAGGTTGCCTCCCACATTCAGTAAGGGGCCCACACTTTCCTTGACTTTCTTCTTGTTGCTAACATACCTGAAGAAACCTTTCTTGTTACTCTTAACATCTCTTGCTAGCTGCAACTCCAAGTGTGATTTGGCCTTCCTGATTTCATTCCTGCATGCCTGAGCAATAGTTTTATACTCCTCCCTGGTCATTTGTCCAATCTTCCACTTCTTGTAAGCTTCTTTTTTGCGTTTAAGTTCAGCAAGGATTTCACTGTTTAGCCAAGCTGGTCGCCTGCCATATTTACTATTCTTTCTACACATCGGGATGGTTTGTTCCTGCAACCGCAATAAGGATTCTTTAAAATACAGCCAGCTCTCCTGGACCCCTTTGCCCTTCATGTTATTCTCCCAGGGGATCCTGCCCATCTGTTCCCTGAGGGAGTCAAAGTCTGCTTTTCTGAAGTCCAGGGTCCGTATTCTGCTGCTCTCCTTTCTTCCTTGTGTCAGGATCCTGAACTCAACCATCTCATGGTCACTGCCTCCCAGGTTCCCATCCACTTTTGCTTCCCCTACTAATTCTTCCCTGTTTGTGAGCAGCAGGTCAAGAAAAGCTCTGCCCCTAGTTGGTTCCTCCAGCACTTGCACCAGGAAATTGTCCCCTACACTTTCCAAAAACTTCCTGGATTGTCTGTGCACCGCTGTATTGCTCTCCCAGCAGATATCAGGGTGATTAAAGTCTCCCATGAGAACCAGGGCCTGCGATCTAGCAACTTCTGCTAGTTGCCAGAGATTGCAGTATTCAACCATAATACCTTCCTCCCCAGCTGCTTTGCCATGCTTTATGCTTTTTAGCATTCTTTCTAGTTCCCATACTGTAATATGCAGTGCCTTTTTTTCTCCTCTTTCAAAGGCTGTATCTTCCAGATCATCAGAAAGTTACTTCACATATTCCATCCATCTTTCCAGTATGCTCTTGGTTTCGTAGAACACTCTGCTATCCTAAACAGTGTTTAATGCAGCTAATTCCTTTTCTTGACTTCTGTATTTGTCTCATCGTTTTGTTTTTATGGTGCAATTAATCTCTTTGTTTGTGTAACTTTCAGTATTCCTCACTTCTCCTATCTTTGCATTCTCTTCTTGCATTTATTAGATTTACAATTTCATCAGTCATCCATTGTTGCTTAGCATTACATCTTTTCTTTCCCAGTATCAATATAGTGGCTGCATATACTGCTTTCTTTAAAAATTTCGAATTTTCCTCTATGAAGGAACTGCCATGCTGTCTGGAGTAGTTCATGCCCATGAGTGCCAACCTCAGTGCAGACTGTCAAAAAGCATGGCAGACACCCCAAATTGGCTGTATGTTCTGTAATTAGATTTCACCAACATAGTAACAAATGTGAACTCCTGAAACACTAAAACAGTCTTACCATGGAGTCACATACAGTCCCCTTGAGCACTCCAGTCTATCATGCCACCCGGGCAAGCTGGACTAGTGATAGTTGGTTGCCATACACCAAAGATCACAAAAGATTCAGACTGCTTCCAGGCCCAAGAGCCAAGTCACTTATGCCAGGTCAGTTTGTACCTCAGATCTCATACCAAAGACAATGCTAGTAGCCAATCCTATAGTAAATTAACTAAGGATTTATTAACTAGGGGGGAAAAAAGGAGATTTATTTACAAGTTAAAGCAGGTAACATATATACACAAATGAGTTACAGTCTGTTGTTCCAAAAGGTGACAGAGTTGTAGTAAGCTGTCAGCACTGGATGTCTTTTAGGGCTAAGGCAGGTTGACCCTGGGGATCTTTGCTTTCTTTTCCCTGACAGAGTCCAAACAGCAAAGAGATGAAGAATTTTCACGTCAGCTATCTTAATTTCTCTCTTCCAGCATTCAGTCTGATGGGGTGAGCTTCCTTGCACGTAGCACCTTCATGAGTGTGAGAGGGCTATTAACCCAGTGTTTGTATCATGATGTTTCACAATGGCTCGTTTAGTTTTGATAGTCCTCCTTGATGGGCAGAGGAACCACTTCTCATGTCTGGGTACACAAGTTCAGAGCAGACATTTTTACAATTACAAAGCAAAGTTTTCATATTACCTTATAGCATGGGATACAGACATTACCAGTAAGATTATTGCATGCAGCAACTTATAAGCATTTTATAAAGTCTAAACACTAAATACATATTTACAAGTCTAATACCTATCATGAACAATACTACCATACAGGTGAGCTGGTTTGGTTTCCAGCTATGAATTTGTCAGTACTCAGCTGATGCCTACAGCCTTGGCAAGAACTGGCACCTGGTCTACCAGCATCACAGTGTCTTCATTGTTGTATTTGTGGGAGACATTAAGACTCTGGTTGATTTTTTAAGTGTATTCCATGCATTTTTGTTGTTGTTTGAGTCTGTACACATCAATCTGTAATAGTTTGTATCTTTTAGGGAATGTATTTTAACGTTAGTCTCAGCTAGACAGCAAGCAGATTGGGATCACTATTGCAGTCTGCCAACGGAAACCTTCTGGCATTTAAAAATGTATTATGAAATCTTTTTGGTATTAAAATTTAATTTATTGACTCCATGTAGTGTGTCCTGGTTCGTCTCCAGAGCTTCATCATGTATATAATCTTCTCGAGTGATGCTGAAATCATGTATTGCAGATGGCTGGATCATTCCTGCTTGCAAATTCAATCAGTCTATCTCCTCTTTCATTCCTAAATCCTAATTCATGGTCTCCAACTATGTCAGCCACTCAATCTTTTCCTATCTTAGTCTTGAAGTCACCCATTAATATCAGCACATCTCCCCCTTTTTTTAAATTACTGTTTTCCAATTGGTCATAAAAATTGTCCAGCACAGCTTTTTTGCAGTTTTCCATTGGGGCATAAACTTTTAGCATGCAAATTCTAATCAAAGAGGTGTTAAATCTCAACAGCAGTAATCTGTTTGATACCAACCAAATTCCTGATATACTATTGGCTATGTTTTTCTCTGAGAATTTTTCTTGGGCATTTCAGTTGCAGTATATAATTCTTTCTATGGAGGCCAAGCTTATGATGCCTGTGCTCCAGTCTTCAATTTTTGGTCACATTCTGGATTTCCATTTTTGCAGTACTATTCTTTTAGCAATTAGTAGTGCTCTGCTTAGACAAAGTTTTTCAGATTTAATCAGCTTCCAGTTAATATCCATTAGGTTTAAAATTACATGTTAACTTGTCACATAACTTTATTTGCTAGGAAAAATATTACTCTCCAATTCAGTTTTTCCCAAAATCTAAGGGTGCAGGAGCATTCCCAGAGCCTAAGGATTAAGTTAGCCTCTGCTGCATCATGATGCAAACATTTATCTGATTTAGCGGCACTTGTTTTGAATAGTCAGAGGGGGTTCAGTGCATCCTCTTTATGATTTCTGATGGATTAATTTTAAATGGAGATTCAAGGAGCAGTTTGGAACACTGGCTAAAATTGTTTTCCATTGGTTAGCAGAAAATAATTGGCCTAGTTCCTCCTCCCATTTCTTTTTTAGGGCGTTTACTTCAAATTTGTTGGCCAAGTGTGCATATAGTGTTGCCATCAGTCTTGGCAATCTGGATTATACTTGGAGAAATGAAAGCAGTTCAGGTAGGTCAGGGGTAGCAAAGTCAGAGGGGCTGAACAGATAGGAGATGGCATGTTTAAATTGGATATATTGCGATTCCTTCTTAGTCTCTTCATTGAACCTTTCTTTTAATACTGTAAAAGGGAGGAAAGTATCATTTTCAATAAATTGACTGATGGTCAAAATTCATTTCCTAATTCAATCTGGCTGAAGATGGAGTTGCCTGTTATGCAGAGTTTCAAGTTACCCCAGATAGGAGCCTTGGTATGCAGAAGGGGTTATTTTTAAATTTAGTGTATATCATATGCCAAATATTTCTCGCTGCCGCAATAGTTGGTAATTGTTCTTTAGGGAATTGGTAGTAATCCAAGTGCACTAAATTGGAAAGGAGTAAAGGAGCAACCAATTCTGCTTCCAGCTAGAGTCAATCCGGAGTCTACTGCATGAGGGAATGAGCCACTGAGTTATTTGGCTAAGAATTACTGCCTGATGGTAAAGTTGAAGGTTCAAAAATCTAAAACTGCCTGTTTTGATAGGGAGCTGTAGTCTTTGTAAGGAGATGCTGGGTTTGTTAACAGCACCCCACAAGAATGATCTGAACATGTTGTTGATTTTTGGTAAAATAAAAGGGAGGAATATGGATAGGGAGGGAATTCAGAATAAAAAGGATCCTGGGAATAATTAGGGCTTCCCTTATATTAGGTGGTAAGGTATCTTTTTTTAAAGCATCTTTGTAAATTTATAACAGTTTAAGGACAGAATTTCTTTGAAACATTGATAGAATTCCATTGGTAGGCCATCAAGGCCGGGAATTTTGCCTGGATTCATTTCCTCCATGGCCTGGATTATTTCCTCTGATTGCAAGGGAGAGGCTAACCTGGCCTGCTGCTCTTCTGAGATTTGTGGGAGGTTAAGAGTTTTAATGAAATTATTCAGTTCTTCTGGGTCAGGTGGGGAATCATTATTGTAAAGAGCCTGGTAGAAATTCAAAAATTGATCATTGAACTCTTTTTGATAAGTAATAACCTGCCCTTGTTCTGATATGAGTGATACTATTTGGGACCTTTGACCTCTCATTGTTAATCTGTATCTGAAAATTTTCCCCGCTTTCTCCCTCAACACTCAGTATGTTTAATTCTAAAAAGAGCAAATTCAGCTCATGCTGAAGTCAGTCTACCTACTTCATACCAAAGATTGATTAATTTTTTAAGGTTTTTCTTGGGAAGAGTAGTTTGAACATTCCAAAACCATAGCTTTAAATTGTTCGGTTAATTTCAGGAGATGAGCCTGGCTAGCCCTCTTTCTACCTGATGATTAGGAAATGATCCAGCCTTAATAAAAGCTTTTAGTGTATCCCATGGGGTGGAATGGGCTATCTCCAATGTGTCATTCATTTTCAAGAAAAAACGAATTTGTATGACATAGTTCTGAATTTTTATCTTTCAAAAGAGAGGCGTTCAGTCTCCATCCTTTACAAATCCAATTTGTCTCGGGAGGGGAAAATTCTAGTATTGCTGGTGCATGATCAGAGAGCGTGATAGACTTGATTTCATTATTAAGTACTGAGTCCACCAGATTCATAGAAATCAGGAAAAAATCTATTCATGAACATGTGGAATGTGGGCAGGAAAGAAAAGTAAAATCCTTCATTGTAGGGTTCTGCAACCGCCACACATCTTTTAACCCCAATTCTTCCCATATTCATAGAAATCAGGAAAAAATCTATTCATGAACATGTGGAATGTGGGCAGGAAAGAAAAGTAAAATCCTTCATTGTAGGGTTCTGCAACCGCCACACATCTTTTAACCCCAATTCTTCCCATATAGTCTTTTATAATCTTTCTAACAAGTGATTATACATACTGGGGAAGCCTGAGTTGACTGAAAAAAGGTCCAACACCTCATTAAAATTCCCTGCTATGATGATTTATTCTAGTGGAATATTAATTAATTTGGAAAAAAATTAAAAAACCTGGATCATCTTTATTGGTCCATATATATTAATTAGGATATATAGAGCGTCAGAGATCTTAGCCTTCACCAGCAAAAATCTACCTTCTTCATAGAATCATAGCAGTGTAGGACTGGAAGGGACCTCGAGAGGTCATCTAGTCCAGTTCCCTGCACCCAAGGCAGGACTACGTAATAACTAGACCATTCCTGACAGGTGTTTGTCTAACCTCCAATGAGAGGGATTCCACAACCTCCCTAGGCAATTTGTTCCAGTGCTTAACTACCCTGACAGGAAGTTTTTCCTAATGTCCAACCTAAACCTCCCTTGCTGCAGTTTAAGCCCCTTGCTTCTTGTCCTAGCCTCAGAGATTAACAAGAACCATTTTTCACCCTCCTCCTTGTAGCAACCTTTTATGTACTTGAAAACTGTTATCATGTCACCTCGCAGTCGTCTCTTCTCCAGACTAAACAAACCCATTTTTTTCAATCTTCCCTCAGAGGTCATGTTTTCTAGACCTTTAATAATTTTTGTTGCACTTTCTCTAATTTGTCCACATCTTACTTGAAATGTGGTGCCCAGAACTGGACACAAAACTCCAGCTGAGGCTTTATCAGTGTGAAGTAGAATGGAAGAATTCCATCTCGTGTCTTGCTTAAATATTCCTGCTAATGCATCCCAAAATGACGTTTACTTTTTTTTGCACTGTTACACTGTTGACTTATATTTAGCTTGTGATCCACTATAACCCCCAGTTCCCTTTCCGCAGTACTCCTTCCTAGGCAGTCATTTCCCATTTTGTATATGTGCAACTGATTGTTCCTTCCTAAATGGAGTACTTTGCATTTGTCCTTATTGAATTTCATCCTATTTGCTTCAAACCATTTCTCCATCAGGGGTCAGCACCACCATGTTGCGTGATAGACACTTGACAGCGTAGTTACTGTCCGGTTTCACCCACAGAGATTTTATTGGGGCACTTAGTGTACTGGATGAGGTACACCACATGTTGTGATAGGCATGTTTAAGAGCCCTGGATCTTGAAAGGTGTGTTGTGTCTCCTCCCCCACCCCGAGTGTGCTGCGTGCCTGCTCCTCTGCCTACCTCCCAGCGCTTCCCGCCCCCGGCCACCGCCAAACAGCTCATGTGCTCTGTTCCCAAAGTGGTCTGTAGCATCTGTAAGGGTAGAATGTTAGGCTATGTCTATACCAGCACTTTTGTTGATATAACTTATGTCACTCGGGGGTGTGAAAAAAAACACCGCTCTGAGTGACATAAGTGACACCGACAGAAGTGCTGCTGTGGACATAGCTACCACCCCTCATTGGAGTGGCAGAGCCATCCCTTGGGTAGGGCAAATTGGGGTGACCGCCCCAGGCCCCGCACTTCAGGGGGCCCCACACTTTGATAAAATTGGGACTGTCTCAATATTTAGCCCTTTGGTCCCGACCATTGTATGATTGGGACACCATTTGTCTGGATATTCAGGTGAGGAGGCAGGCGGGGAGGTGAGGCAGGATGCGGGTGGGTGAGCAGGGTGAGGAGGTGAACGGGGAGGCGAGCAGCAGGCGGGCAGGCAGGAGGGGGGGTCAGGAGGCAGGCAGGCGGGCGGATGACGACGAGGAGAGCAGCAGGCGGGTGGACGGTGAGGAGGAGAGCGGCAGTCGGGCAGATGGGAGGGAGTGCCCCAGACGGACAGCGAGGAGACTAGCGAGGAGTCGAGCGGTGGGCAGGCGGGTAAGGAGGCGAGCAATGGGCGGGCAAGCGGTGAGGAGGAGAGCGGCGGTTGGGTGGACGGGAGGGGGTGCACCAGACAGACGGCGAGGAGACTAGCGGGGAGTCGAGCGGTGGGCAGGTGGGTGAGGAGGCGAGCAGCAGGTGGGCAGTGAGGAGGAGCACAGCGGGCAGGCAGGTGGGTAAGGAGGCGAGCAGTAGGCAGGCGGTGAGGAGGAGCGCAGCAGGCGGGCAGGCAGGTGAGGAGGCGAGCAGCAGGCAGGCGGTGAGGAGGAGTGCAGCAGGCGGGCAGGTGGGTGAGGAGGCGGGCAGTAGGTGGGCGGTGAGGAGGAGCACAGCGGGTGGGTAGGTGGGTAAGGAGGCGAGCAGCAAGCAGGCGGTGAGGAGGAGCACTGATTTGTCCCAGGTCCCGCACCCCCATAGGACGACCCTGGGGGATGGTTTAATTATGTTGATGGGTGAGCTCTCCCCCGCTGCCATAGAGCGACTACATGGGAGATCTTACAGAGGCGCAGCTGCTTGGGTACAGCTGTGCCACTCTAAAGTCTCTAGTGTAGACATGGCTTTAGTGTGTGTGGTTTTGGCATGTTGGGGCATCATTGAAAGAGCACAGAGTTAAGGTTGCACTTCAGGGGTGGCATGTACTTTAAGTCTCTATTTCCTGGTTTTCAGAGGCTTAAGTTTAACCATTGGCTTCAGTGGAACTGCTCATGTGTGTAAAGTTAAGCACAAGCATAAGTTTTTGAAGGATCAGGCCATGGTCTGTATTTGAACAGCATGTAATGTAACTTGCCACTGGCAAGTTCTCCTGTTACAGAACTCCAGAAGAGTAATGAGCAGGTTTTCATTTTTTACATATATATTTTTTGTTTGAGATTGTTTTTTTAAATTCAGTAACTTGAGCTTAGAATTTCAAAATTTTCTAGATAGAGAAGTCCTTGAATCTTGATTGATATTTACTTTGATTCCCACAGATCCCTAGAGCATCCTTACTTTTGGTTTGTTTGTTTGCCTCTGGGCTTGCCAAAAACACACTTTTTCCTGGCTCAAATCCTATATCCTCATCTACTCAGCTTTCGGGGCCCCAGGATTCCATCACTGGCCTAATGATCTTCTAATTGATATAGGAGCTTCAACTTTAGTTATTGCTTGTATGGAGAAAAAACCCAGCTCTACTTCTGCTTCCTGTGGTAGGGAGCACGAGCCCCACACTGGTAAACTAAGGGTTATCAAGCAGCTCTGGGCCCAGAAGGCCCTGCCAAGCTGCACCTGCTGTGCATGCTCACAGTCGTGGCTGAGCTCAAAATGGAGCAACTCAGCTCAGTCAGGGTGGACAGAGCAGAGGAGCAGTTGTGCACTGCAAGCTCCCTCAGAGAAGCCACTGGGGCTTCACACGGCCGGGACCATGCCCCATTGTCAAGCAACCGCAGGCCCTTCATCTGCAGGGGCTGAGAACGATAGGCCACAACTGATAGAGGAAAACTCTCTGGAACACAATCAGAGAAGACTCCAGGGGGAATCCAGACGCAAACCATTGGCAGCAGTGGAGGAACTGAAGCCAGGGTAGGAAGTGGCCCAGGGAGCAGGCGTAGGGGCGCCTGCCCTCTGGCCATACAACTGAACTGTTACTCATAGTGCCGTGGGTCAGAACCCAGTGAAACAGGGAGGCCTCGGTTCCCCTATCCATGGCCGTTGACTTTCGCTGCTAGGCGACACAGCCACTGACTCTCGTCACAGGGAGGTGTTGCCAGGTTTGGACTTCAACCTCCTGACACTTCCTCAGATGCATCTTTGTGTGATGCAGGTTGGCAAAAGTTTATGGGGTTATTTTTCATTTCTCCAGTGATAATGTCAGCAGAAAATTGAGATTTACTCCAGCAAACTGTCTCCTCATTTAAGAAAAGAGTTTGTAACTTTGGGAATTAGTCTATCCATATGCAAAGAGGTATTTTGGAGGCCTTATCAAGATGCAGTCTTCTTACAACAGATGTTGTTTAAAAAAAATAAACGCATGCAGCCAAATTGTGCCCACAGCTGCATACTTTCAGCCCCCACTGAAGTCAATGGGAGTTACGTGCATTTACCTCATGTAAAATTTGGCCAATAGTCCATAAATGTGAGAAGAATGAATTGAAAATATATTCATGGTTATAAATATCAGCATCATCAGCTGACCAATTGCTTTAGGAAGCAAGAGAGCTGAATTTGAAAGCCTTTAGAATCAGGGCAGTCACAGGAATTCTGCCAGAACATTAGCTCTAGTGGTAATAGCAGGTGCAGATGTCGTGACTTGCCAACTTAGAGGAACATAAACTGCTTTATATTCTTGCCCCAGTTATATTAGTCAAGTACTTAAGCTCTTTAATTTTACAGGCCAAGTGTGTACTTAAAAACGTTATTTCTGTGCAGAAATCTCCAATGTATTCATCACTTCTTGTACCTCTTGTTTGGCCACAGTAGTCCAAGCGCTGAGTCATAGTCCCAGATTCTATTCTTTCCATTGCTTCACAGCAATTACACAGTCTATGAGGAAATTATATTTGTTGTTTAATCAGCAGGGGAACCAGCCATTCGTGAGGCACTGAAGCAGCAGCCTGGGCAAAAAGATGATGATGTAAGTGAGGGATGAGAGAATCTGATCCAGTTAAATGTTGATGTAACTTACACACCTGAAACTTTGGAAATCATCATGGAAAGTCATTCTTTTTTTATTTTTTATTTTTTTGCACTTTGTTATTACACTTTTTACTTCTAAAAAAGGGTTTCTCTCTTTTGTATTAGAGATGGACCAAACCCTTATACTTTTATCTGTGTCTCCAAAATTTTACAGGTTTGGAATAAATAGAACCTGGATCTAAAAACCAACCTCAGTTGAGGTTTTGCATAATGAAAAGCACCTAATTTGTCCATTACAGAGATGGAATGCTACCAAAAACTTTTCCCCCCTAAACTCTCTGCTAGTTCTGGTCAAATGGATTCTGGACCCATCCCACTCCAACATTGGCTAAAGCTGACCAACAAGTTTCTACAAAACATGGCTACCTTGGAACCATCTCTACCCAGCACTGCAAGACAGTCTTTCCTGTCAAAATATTACCACTTGAATGAAAAAAGGGCCATACTAAAAGATGGCCCCATAATCTTCCCAAAAGTTACTTATATAAAATCAGATTTTAAAAGTTCCAAGAGTGAAAGGAACAAAAATACAATAATCCATGTCTGCTTCTAGAGAACTGTAAAATGCTTTAAAGAAAACAGCTATTAATGCAGTCCAGAAAAACATAAATATAAAGAGCAATTGTCAGGGTTCCCTCCCCACTCCGAACTCTGGGGTACAGATGTGGGGACCCACATGAAAGACCCCCTAAGCTTATTTCTACCAGCTTAGGTCAAAACTTCCCCAAGGCACAAATCCTTTCCTTGTCCTTGGACGGTATTGCTGCCACCACCAAGTGATTTAGATACAAATCCAGGAAAAAGGGCCACTTGGAGTCCCTGTCTTCCCAAAATATTCACCCCTTTTCCTGGGGAGGCCTGAGAATAATATACTAACCATTGGTTACAAAGTGAGCACAGATCAAACCCCTGGGTTTTTAGGACACTAAAAACCAATCAGGTTCTTAAAAGAAGAACTTTATTATAAAGAAAAAAGTTACAAAAACAGGAATAAACCTCCCTCTTAGCATAGGGAAAATTCACAAGCTAAAACAAAAGATAAAACACATTTCCTTGCTATTACTTACAATTTCTGTAATTTTAGATGTATCATTTCAGTAGGAGCTGGGTTACCTGCTTGGTCTCTCTCTCTCTCTCTCTCTCTCTCTCTCACCAGAGGGAACAAACAAAGAGAGCACAAACAAAATCTCCCCCCTCCCCGACTTGAAAGTATCTTCTTTCCTTATTGGTCCTTTTGGTCAGGTGTCAACCAGGTTATTTGAGCTTCTTAACCCCTTACAGGTAAAGGAGGGATTTTATGCTACCCTTAGCTGTATGTTTATGACAGCAATTCATCCAGAAAGCAGTCTTGAGATGAGGGGAGAAGTGTCATGAAATTAAATTCCAAGATATTTCAGTAGATGCAGAACCCTAAAGTTTGTGGGAAAACTAAGGCATCCTAACACTTAGTAAAGAATCTCATCACTTCCTTAAACTTATACTACAGAGTTTGCACTAAAATGAGCTCACTAGAATATCACTCTCAGAGCGCTCTGCTAAAATATCGGCCTTAATTTTATCTAAAAGCAGCTGTCACCGAAAATATGATTTGTCACATCATCCACCTTAAATTGCACTGCACCTATCACTGAAGTTACAAGATTTTCATTAGTAAAGATCTGCTTAGTGGCTACTCATCCCTTGTTCTTTGCTGTAGTGAAATGACGAGGCCACAGCAGATCAATATGTTATGCTATCATCAGATGCTGATTTTTTTCCTTCTAGCCAAGGCAACAATTTGTTCCATGTCCCACAAATATAGTCCCCACTCCCATTATTCTTCCCATTGGTGTCAGCAGCTATAGTTCGGAAGTAGAGAATCATCTTTTCCATTTCGACCTTACAATCTGGAGATCATTTTCTTGCAAAGTCCTCAACAAGAGCTTTATCAATGGGAAAACTCAGTATCTTGCTACAGCATGATTTGCTTTTGTTTGATTTTTCTAACACAGGAATCCTTTAGGGATGCAAATATATTTGCCCTTTAAAATGATAACCTTAATGCTGTATAAAGTTTTCTGAGCATTATGATAAGAAAAATTAAATGTGATTAAAGTTAGTAACATCTCATTGGTGGGTCCAGTAGGAATTTGAATTCTATATGCATCCAGCCTGTATTCTGCTTGAAATATTTTATTTTATTATATCTACTATTACTTTTTATATTATGGTAGTGCCTAGGATCTCCAAATGAGATCATGGCCCCATTGTGCTAGGCACTGTACAGACATGTAGTGAGAGACACTTTCTGACCAAAAGAGTTTACTATCTAAATAGACAAGACTGACAAAGGAGATGAAAAAGAGGTACAGAGAGGCAAGGGATCACACTTTTAAAGGTATTTAAGGTCTGAAGATGTAGGTAGGTGCCCAGTGGGATTTTCAGAAGCACATAAGTGCCTAACTCCCTTAGGCATCTAGGTGCTTCTGAAAATCCCACTAGGTATCTACACCTTCAGACACCTAAGTACCTTTAAAAATCTGACCTTGAATGACTGGCTCAAGGTCACTCAGCAGGTCAGTGGAAGCAGGTAGCATTTGTCACAATGCATGAGGGTACAAGGAGTCACTGGACTCAGTGTTCAAATGACGCCAGTAAAACTGCATGGGGGCCATTATGAAATTTGCAGGAAGGCCACAAGTGGAAAATAAATTGACACAGGTCCGGAAATTTTCCTGTAGCCACAATAAGATAGCAGCAGCGTCATCTGGGACATGACCATTTCCTTTCATCCTGCAGTTCCTGTCATGCAGGTTGGAGGCTAATCTTCTAAAAGTTCCGTTTCCCCACTGGTTGCAATTGCACTGGGATTGCTGGGGCTGTAGTTTATTTTATTTTGGGGGCTTGTTTGTTTTAAAAAGGCAGCTTGTTTACTCAGATGCTCAGTATGTACAGTATCTGCTGAGGTGATGATTATTGTCTGTTTCTGAAAGAGCCCACAATGTGTTAGATGCTTTCCATCTAAAAAGAAGGAACAGTATCAAGGGGATAGACTAAAGTGCTGGAAGTCAGTACAAATCCCAGCCAAGCTACTGACTCACACTGACTGTATGAACATGAGTAATTCACTTGGCTTCCTTTTGCCTCGATCAGTTTAGCTGGAAAACTGAGTCATGGCTGGACTTCACTGAATCCAGGTGTAATATCTGAGGTGAACTTTCTGGAATACATTAATTGGTTCGTAGCCCTTAAACTCCCCTTCAGCATGATACAGTGCTGACTGCTCCAAGGGGATGGGTGGGGTGAGAGTGACACAAGCCCCCACTTACTGTGGAGCCTGTGCAATTTCCCGCTGAATGTATGGGACAGATGTGGTTCCACTCTCTCGCACTGTGGGAGTGCTATGTTTCAGTGGCTAGCCCTCCACTTGTATTCTTCCATAATACAGAACACATGATTGATGCCAGGACAAGTAAAAGTGTGTAATAAGAGTAAAAAACATGCTGAGACTGTGGTGCACCAAAGTCATTAATTGTTCATTTATGGCTAAAGAGTTCAAAAAGAAAATAAAAGCATGACCACCTCCAGAATATATAGTGAGAACATAGCCAATCCTGAGGGGACTCCTCAAACAGGAGTTGTGATTCTTCTAGAACAAATGAAGCCTGATTATTCTCTCACTGATGCTGCTGTAAATCACAAGTAACTCCACTGCAATTCAAGCAGTTATGCTGGTGTCAAACTGGTATAAGTGAGAGGAGAATCAGGCCCACAGTTTTCGGTTAAGCACCTAAAGGCTTTCTGTACAATGAGGTCTTGAGTAAATGATAGTCAATGTAATTACTATCATTACAAACTAATACAGTGAATATACATGGACTCAGTGGTCAAAAGTTTTGAAGGAGGCACCCCTCACCCAAAGCTGGCTTCCAAATCCATATTTAGGTACTTAAATAGAAGCTGTCTGATTTTTAGAAGTGCTGTGCACCCGTAAATCCCACTGCAGCCAATGGCAGTTGCAGATTCTCAGCTATCTAGCTCGAAGTATATTGTGATATTATGCATCTAAGTCTTGCTCAGTAGAAATTTGATTGACTAGAATGGGTAATGGTAACACTGTACTACCTACAGGAGTTTCTGGATGAAACAATAATGGCCCAAATGTTGTCTGTGGAGGAAACTTCACATACCACAGGGTCTGTGGATACCACAAACTGTCATTTGGAGAGATTCCACCAAACTGTTCCATAGGGTGGAAATTTGTCCTCCTTCGGCAGAAGTGGGAAGGAGTTTGACACCTGCCCTATACCCCTAACCTGTGGATTTTCTGAGAGCCTTGCAGACCTCAGGATATAGTATCTGCACAGGCCAGGAGCAACCATTCAGAGCCCCAGGCCTCCAGTTTTTCCAGATAACTGCAAGCCTCTCCAACCACCATGATGACTTTCAAGATACAGAAGGAGAGTTACTCTTGGTCCATCTCGGATGGATTGCTATTCCAAAATCTGCCTGGATCCACGGGACGCCTGTCACTGAGACCACCAGCCCAAAGATACCATGCACAAAGGATTCTGCACTGCCTAAAGAGGTGAAGGAAATATGCAGCTAGTAGCATGTGATCTAATGCTCCTGCACAGTAAACACACATATTAACACAATCCTGAAACCAGCTGTTTAAAGTACCATTATATTTCATTGACTGACTTAATTACCCTCTCCATTATGTCCAGTCATTTCTTTGCTCCCTTCTCATACCCTTAACTCTGCCCCATTGGTCACCCTGTTCCTGAGTCTTGAAAAACTTCTCTTCCCCATCCCCTAATGATCGCTCACCTCCAACACGTTTTTTCTTCCTTGCTTCCTATCATTGATAAATGATAACCCTATCTTGGATGCCACATTCTTTAAGTGTTATAGTGTGTAAATTCAATTTATATCATAAGGTGTTAGAAGCAGGGGCCAAATTAATCTTCAGGTAGTATACATGGGAATAGCGTGAGCATGTAGGGACAAAATCAGGAAAGTCAAGACAAAGAATGAGTTACAGCTGGCAAGAAATGTTAGAGACAACATTAAGGGGCTCTTCAAATATGTCAGGCAAAAAAGAAAGATGAAGGACAGTGTTGGTCCACTGACTAATGGAGAAGGTGAGCTGGTAACGGAAGATGACAGGAAGACAGAGCTGCTCAATGCCTACGTTCACAGAATCATAGAATATCAGGGTTGGAAGGGACCTCAGGAGGTCATCTAGTCCAACCCCCTGCTCAATGCAGGACCAAATCATCCCAGCCAGGGCTTCCTCAAGCCTGACCTTAAAAACTTCTAAGGAAGGAGATTCCACCTCCCTAGGTAACCCATTCCAGTGCTTCACCTCCCTCCTAGTGAAAAAGTTTTTCCTAATATCCAACCTAAACCTCCCCCACTGCAACTTGAGACCATTACTCCTTGTTCTGTCATCTGGTACCACTGAGAACAATCTAGATCCATCCTCTTTGGAACCCCCTTTCAGGTAGTTGAAAGCAGCTATCAAATCACCCCTCATTCTTCTTTTCTGCAGACTAAACAATCCCAGTTCCCTCAGCCTCTCCTCATAAGTCATGTGCTCCAGCCCCCTAATCATTTTTGTTGCCCTCCACTGGACTCTTTCCAATATTTCCACATCCTTCTTGTAGTGTGGGGCCCAAAACTGGACACAGTACTCCAAATGAGGCCTCACCAATGCCGAATAGAGGGGAATGATCACGTCCCTCAATCTGCTGGCAATGCCCCTACTTATACAGCCCAAAATGCCGTTAGCCTTCTTGGCAAGAAGGGCACACTCTTGACTCATATCCAGCTTCTCGTCCACTGTAACCCCTAGGTCCTTTTCTGTAGAACTGCTTCCTAGCCACTCGGTCCCTAGTCTGTAGCAGTGCATAGGATTCTTCCGTCCTAAGTGCAGGACTCTGCACTTGTCCTTGTTGAACCTCATCAGATTTCTTTTGGCCCAATCATCTAGTTTGTCTAGGTCTCTCTGTATCCTATCCCTACCCTCCAGCATATGTATCACTCCTCCCAGTTTAGTATCATCTGCAAACTTGCTGAGGGTGCAATCCACGTCATCCTCCAGATCATTAATGAAGATATTGAACAAAACCGGCCCCAGAACCGACCCTTGGGGCACTCCGCTTGATACTGGCTGCCAACTAGACATGGAGCCATTGATCACTAGCCGTTGAGCCCGACAATCTAGCCAGCTTTCTATCCACCTTATAGTCCATTCATCCAGCCCATATTTCTTTAACTTGCCGGCAAGAATACTGTGGGAGACCGTATCAAAAGCTTTGCTAAAGTCAAGGAATAACACGTCCACTGCTTTCCCCTCATCCACAGAGCCAATTATCTCATCATAGAAGGCAATTAGGTTAGTCAGGCATGACTTGCCCTTGGTGAAGCCATGCTGACTGTTCCTGATCACTTTCCTCTCCTCTAAGTGCATCAGAATTGATTCCTTGAGGACCTGCTCCATGATTTTTCCAGGGACTGAGGTGAGGCTGACTGGCCTGTAGTTCCCCGGATCCTCCTCCTTCCCTTTTTTAAAGATGGGCACTACATTAGCCTTTTTTCAGTCATCCGGGACCTCCCCCGATTGCCATGAGTTTTCAAACATAATGGCCAATGGCTCTGCAATCACATCCGCCAACTCCTTTAGCACCCTCGGATGCAGTGCATCCAGCCCCATGGACTTGTGCTCGTCCAGCTTTTCTAGATAGTCCTGAACCACTTCTTTCTCCACAGAGGGCTTGTCACCTCCTCCCCATGCTGTGCTGCCCAGTGCAGTAGTCTGGGAGCTGACCTTGTTCATGAAGACAGAGGCAAAAAAGCATTGAGTACATTAGTTTTTTCCACATCCTCTGTAACTAGGTTGCCTCCCTCATTCAGTAAGAGGCCCACACTTTCCTTGACTTTCTTCTTGTTGCTAACATATCTGAAGAAACCCTTCTTGTTACTCTTAACATCTCTTGCTAGCTGCAACTTCAAATGTGAATTGGCCTTCCTGATTTCACTCCTGCATGCCTGAGCAATATTTTTATATTCCTCCCTGGTCATTTGTCCAATCTTCCACTTCTTGTAAGCTTCTTTTTTGTGTTTAAGATCAGCAAGGATTTCACTGTTAAGCCAAGCTGGTCGCCTGCCATATTTACTATTCTTTCTACACATCGGGATAGTTTGTTCCTGCAGCCTCAATAAGGATTCTTTAAAATACAGCCAGCTCTCCTGGACTCCTTTCCTCCTCATGTTATTCTCCCAGGGGATCCTGCCCATCAGTTCCCTGAGGGAGTCATAGTCTGCTTTTCTGAAGTCCAGGGTCCGTATTTTGCTGTCCTCCTTTCTTCCTTGTTTCAGGATCCTGAACTCGACCATCTCATGGTCACTGCCTCCCAGGTTTCGATCCACTTTTGCTTCCCCTACTAATCCTTCCCGGTTTGTGAGCAGCAGGTCAAGAAGAGCTCTGCCCCTAGTTGGTTCCTCCAGCACTTGTACCAGGAAATTGTCCCCTACACTTTTCAAAAACTTCCTGGATTGTCTGTGCACCGCTGTATTGCTCTCCCAGCAGATATCGGGGTGATTGAAGTCCCCCATGAGAACCAAGACCTGTGATCTAGTAACTTCTGTTAGTTGCCGGAAGAAAGCCTCGTCCACCTCATCCCCCTGGTCTGGTGGTCTATAGCAGACTCCCACCACGACATCACTCATGTTGCTCACACTTCTAAACTTAATCCAGAGACTCTCAGGTTTTTCTGCAGTTTCATACCGGAGCTCTGAGCAGTCATACTCCTCTCTTACATACAATGCAACTCCTCCACCTTTTCTGCCCTGCCTGTCCTTCCTGAACAGTTTATATCCATCCATGACAGTACTCCAGTCATGTGATTTATACCACCAGGTCTCTGTTATTACAATCACCTCATAATTCCTTGACTGTGCCAGGACTTGCAGTTCTCTCTGCTTGTTTCCCAGGCTTCTTGCATTTGTGTATAGGCACTTAAGATAACTCGCTGATTGTCCTGCTTTCTCAGTATGAGGCAGGAGTCCTCTCCTCTTGCGCTCTCCTGCTTGTGCTTCCTCCCAAGCATCCCACTTCCCCACTTACCTCAGGGCTTTGGTCTCCTTCCCACAGTGAACCTAGTTTAAAGCCCTCCTCACTAGGTTAGCCAGCCTGTTTGCGAAGATGCTCTTCCCTCTCTTCGTTAAGTGGAGCCCATCTCTGCCTAGCACTCCTTCTTCTTGGAACACCATCCCATGGTCAAAGAATCCAAAGCCTTCTCTCCGACACCACCCGCGTAGCCATTCATTGACTTCCACGATTCGACAGTCTCTACCCGGGCCTTTTCCTTCCACAGGGAGGATGGACGAGAACACCACTTGCACCTCAAACTCCTTTATCCTTCTTCCCAGAGCCACATAGTCTGGAGTGATCTGCTCAAGGTCATTCCATTACACAGCTACAGCCCCCTCCGCAACCGCCAAAGAAGTCATGGAGGTTTGTTAAAGTCACGGAATCTGTGACCTCCATGACTAAATCGTATCCTTAATCATGAATATCTTTTGTGCTCTTTATGAAATATAACTACTAAACAGTCATTTATCATTTCCAAAGTCTCTGAAGCAGAGACCAGCCTGAATCGGAAAATTCAGACATTTGTTCCTGGCTGGATTTTAAACTCCTAGAGTTTGAGAGTGCACAGATTCAGGTTCCCATTCAGCCCATTAAAGGGTGAGGTCCTACTCAAGGATGGGCTCAGTTACAGATTCTGGAACAGCCATCTCCTCCCCACTGTCACCCTTAGAAAACAGGAGAGGAAAGGAGTTTGATCTGAGTTTTCAGTTTGGGAGGATCTCTACTTATGAAGTGCAGGATAGGTTCAAGGTGGAATCTGCCAAACCAGTAATATAAAACGGGAGGTCCACACACCTGAGATCTGAAGTAACTAGCCCAGATTCTGATTTTTAAACTAATGTGTTCACCTTGAGTCAATTTTATGATTTATCAGGATCACAGTGGAGACCAAAATGAACACCAAAAATGTTTCTCTGGCCTATATATAATGGTGCTACTTGCATAGAAACTGTTAGTTTTTAAAAAATCAATAGCATTACTTTTGTTACAAAACAAATAAATAAAATAACAGGCCAAGAACTGAACCGTGGAGATTCCAGCAGAGAGAAGTTTCAGTTCACTGCTCTTTACAAAGGGTTTATTTGACTACAATTTGATAAATAATCTCTCAGCAACAGTCCTGTGCTTATTATTTTCTCACTAAAACATTATGCTCAAATGCACTGAGAGCTTTGCGTAGGTCAATGAAATAGCTCCAAGTAAGCCTCTATTATCCAAAGATAACAAAATGTCACTAGTGACCTTAACAATGCAGTAGTTGACATTGTACTAGCTCCTAAAAGCAGACTTGTTTGACACTGAAGTGCTATTAACTTCCAAAAGATTTACAGCATTCTACAGTATTGAAATTAGATGATGATTTTTCACTTCCAAAGAGATCTGATTTTAGTTGTCAAATTCTGCCCTGAAAAATACACAAGGCTCTCAGTGATTTCCCAGGGAGCATTAGAACTTTGTCCTAATAGTGGATGTGCTCAGTTTTCTCACTCAACAAATCCCTATTTTTCAGAAATGATTGAAGAAATAAACAGGTTTAGACATATTTAAAGGCTTTCAAGTAGAGGCTGCACAGTAAAATTTATTCTTCCCCCAGCCCCTGCAAAAGGGAAAGGCCAAAATAAAAATTGGTTTCTATGAATGAGTAGAAAAATCAGTCAGTGAATCTTGGCTTATCATAGTCAATTTCATTATAATTATGATCCAAAAGGAACTTGAGAGAAACAAAATGAGCATTCAAAGAGAGGGGAATGAAAAAATACCAATTGGAGCACCGCTATGTTTAAGAATCTCATTCTGCCTTGATTGATGTGCACTATCCATAGACAGCTCTGCTGTCTACTACTTGTATTGCTGACCTGATTCTGCTGCCTTTACTCCTGGGAGCCTCTTGGAGCACAAAAGAGAAAATGTATAAAGTAATTAGTATGAGGCTATCTATCTATCTGTCCGAAAGGATGTGTATGGGAAAAAAGGAGGAGGTGTTGCACTGTACATCAAGAATGTATACACTTGCTCAGAGGTCCAAGAGGAAGTGACCAGCAGACATACTGAGAGTCTCTGGGTGGGGATAAAAAGGGGAAAGAATAGTATTGATGGTATTATGGTGGGAGTCTACTATAGACCACCAAGAGGAAGTGGATGAGGCATTCTACAAGCAGGTAACAATATTAGCTACCATACGTGAGCTTAGGGGGACCAGACAGCAAATGTGAAAAATTGGGACAGAGGGTGGGGGGGTAATAGGAGCCCATATAAGAAAAAGACCCAAAAATTGGGACTGTCCCTATAAAATCGGGACATCTGGTCACCCTACGTGAGCTAGTATTAATGGGGGATTTTAACTTCCCTGATATCTGTTGAAAGACTATTACAGCAAAACATAATATGCCTGCAAATTCTTAGGATGTGTAGGGGACAACTTTCTCATTCATAAAATTGAGGAAACAAGTAGGGGGGCATTCACTTTGGATCTGGTTTTGACCAACACGGATGAATTACTTGTGAACATTAAGGTGGTCAGGAACTTGGGAGGAAGTGGTCATGATCTGATAAAATTCAAAATCCTAAGGAAAGGAAGGCACAAGAACAGCAAAACAAGAACACTGAACTTCAGAAAGGCAGATTTCAGCCAACTCGGGGAAATAGTATGTAAGGACCCATGAAAAGACCAATTAGGAAGAAAAGGAGTTGAAGGGAGCTGGCAGTTCCTAAAATATGTAATGCTAGAGGTTCAGCATCAAGTTATTCTGACACAGAGGAAAGATAAGAAGAGCCACAGGAGGCCAATGTGGCTGCACAAGGAACTTTTTAGCTATCTAAAAACCAAAAGGGATATATATATAGGAAATGGATGGAGGGGCATGTCACCAAGGAAGTATATGGGAATAGCACAAGTTTGTAGGGACAAAATCAGGAAAGCCAAGGCACCGAATGAGTTACAGCTGGCAAGGAATGTTAGAGACAACTAGAAGGGGTTCTACAAATATGTCAAACAAAAAAGAAAAATGAGGAATGGCATGGGTCCACTGCTCAATGGAGAAGGTGAGCTGGTAACGGAATATGACAGGAAAGCAGAGCTGCTCAATGTCTACTTTGCTTCAGTCTTCTTACAAAAAAATAACATGCGACCAGATGACTAGCGAAGTTACCATACACAATAAAGGGAAAAGGATGCAGATAAGGATAAGTAACAAACACAACAGATATTCTGACTAATTTGAATGAATTCAAGTCAGCAAGGTCTGATGATGTTCAGCCCAGGGTGCCGAAGAAATTAGCTGAAGAAATGTTGGCGCCACTGGCAATAATATTTACAAACTCATGGATGACAGGAGAGGCCCTGGAAGACTGGAGAAGGGCTAATGTAGTGCCCATCTTTAAAAAGGGGGAAAGGAGGAACCAGGAAACTGTAGACTCATGAGCCTGACTTCGATACCTGGGAAGCTATTAGAGCAATGTATAAAACATTCAATTTGCAAATACCTGGAGGATGAAGGGGTGAGCACTAGCAGCCAGCATGGATTTACTAAGAACAAATCATGCCTAACCGGCTTGATTTCTTTCTTTGACAGAGTAACTGGTTTGGTGGATGGCGGAATGTTGTGGACATAATATACTTGGACTTTAGCAAGACTTTTGACACAGCCCCCCTTAACATTCGGATATGTAAGCTGGAGAAATGTGGGCTCAATAGAACTACCATTAAGTGGATACATAATTGGTTAAACAACTGCAAACAAAGAGTAGCTAGTAATGGAATGACGTCAGATTGGAAGGAGGTCTCAAATGGGGTTTCACAAGAATTCATTCTGTGTCCAGTGTTATTTAACATCTTTATTAATGACCTGGATGTAGGTATAGACAGCATGCTGCTCAAATTTCCAGATGACTTAAAGCTGGGGGTGGGGGTTGCAAACACTTTGGAGGATAGAGCTAAAATGCAAAAGGATCTTGATAAATTGGAGAACTGGGTTATAGACAACAAAATGAAATTCAACAAAGCCAAAGGTAAGGTGCTAGACTTAGGAAAGAAAAACCAAATGCACAAATACAGAATGAGGGATAACTGGCTTGGCAGCAGCACTTCTGAGAAGGATCTGGGAGTTGTGGTGGATCACAACCTCAACATGAGTCAACAATGCAATGCTGCTGCAAAAGGAAGCAAATGCAATTTTGGGTTGCATTAACAGAGGCATAGCATGCAAGTCACGGGAGGTGATAGTACCTCTCTGCTCAGCACTAGTTAGGCCTCAGCTGGAGTACTGTGTCCAATATTGATCACCAGCATATAGAAAGGATGTAGAGAAAGTGGACAGGATCCAGAAGCAAGCAACAAAGATGATCAAAGGGATGGAATGCAAGCCGTATGAGCAATGGCTGAAGGAACTGGGTATATTTAGTTTGGAAAAAAGGAGATTAAGGGGGGACATAGTGGTCTTCAAATACTTGACAGGCTGCCATAAAAAGATGTAGAAAAGTTGTTGTTTCCTGCTACAGAGAGCAGGACAAGAGGCAATGGGTTCAAACTACAACATAGCAAATTTTGATTAAATCTCAGGAAAAACTTTCTAACTCTAAGAACAGAAGGATAATGGAACAAACTGCTTAGGAAGGTTGTGGAAGCTCCTTCACTGGAGGTTTTCAAAAAGAGGCTGGATACCCATCTGTTTTGGATGGTTTAGACACAACAAATCCCTTTTAACCCTGTGGTTCTATGATTCTGTGTCTTAGGCCTGGTCTACACTAGGAGTTTATGTCGAATTTAGCACCGAGACATCGAATTACCTCTGCACCCGTCCACACCACGAAGCTATTTAGTTCGACATAGAGGTCTCTTAAATTCGACTTCTGTACTCCTCCCAAACGAGGGGAGTAGCGCTAAATTCGACATGGCCATGTTGAATTAGGCTAGGTGTGGATGGAAATCGACGGTAATAGCTCCGGGAGCTATCCCACAGTGCACCACTCTGTTGACGCTCTGGACAGCAGTCCGAGCTCGGATGCTCTGACCAGCCACACAGGAAAAGCCCCGGGAAAATTTGAATTCCTTTTCCTGTCTGGGCAGTTTGAATCTCATTTCCTGTTTGGACATCGTGGCGAGCTCAGCAGCACTGGCAACGATGCAGAGCTCTCCAGCAGAGATGGCCGTGCAATCTCAGAATAGAAAGAGGGCCCCAGCATGGACTGATCGGGAAGTCTTGGATCTGATCGCTGTGTGGGGCGATGAGTCCGTGCTTTCCGAGCTGCGCTCCAAAAGACGGAATGCAAAGATCTACGAGAAGATCTCTAAAGCCATGGCAGAGAGAGGATACAGCCGGGATGCAACGCAGTGCCGCGTGAAAATCAAGGAGCTGAGACAAGGCTACCAGAAGACCAAAGAGGCAAACGGACGCTCCGGATCCCAGCCCCAGACATCCCGTTTCTACGAGGCACTGCATTCCATCCTAGGTGCGGCCGCCACCACTACCCCACCACTGACCGTGGACTCTGAGGATGGGATATTGTCAACGGCCGGTTCCTCGGACATGTTAGCGGACGGGGAAGATGAGGAAGGAGATGAGGAGGACGAGGCAGTCGACAGCGCTTACAACGCTGATTTCCCCGACAGCCAGGATCTCTTCATCACCCTTACAGAGATCCCCTACCAACCATCCCCAGCCGTTAACCCGGACACAGAATCAGGGGAAGGATCAGCCAGTAAGTGTTTTAAACATCTAAACATTTATTTTTAACAGACCAGGAATATTAACAATAACAACAATGGGTTTCTCATGATTAGTTTGCCCTAGGCGCTTAACGTTTCAGTCCTGGGCAGTGCAACTATTGAAAAAAAATCTAACAATGTCCGGTTTAGCATGATTGTTCTGCCCAAGCCGGTCTACTGTTTAGTCCCTGCCAGTGCAGCTACAGTAAAATGCGGTCTATATGTCCGGGGATAGAGCTGAAATCCTCAATGGACATCTCCACGAAGCTCTCCTGGAGGTAATTGGAAAGCCTTTGCATCAGATTCCTGGGGAGAGCGGCCTTATTGGGTCCTCCGTAATAGCAGACATTTCCGCGCCAGGAGACAAGCAAGTACTCCGGGATCATTGCCCTGCAGAGCATGGCGGCATACGGCCCTGGTCTTTGCAGGCTTTCCCGAAGCATTCTTTCTTTTTCCGTGTCTGAGATCCTCATCAGGGTGATGTCGCTCATGGTGACCTGCTTTGAATTAGGTAGGGGAATGTTAGTATTGGGACTGCTTGCACGTTCCTTTACAGAACTGTAACCGGCGGTTTACAGCCACGCGGTGGAGGCGGGAGAGGGGCAGCATACAGGGATCTTTCCCTGGGACAGCCGTGAGGGGGTGGGACAGGGGCAGAGTTCATGCTTGCCGGATTGCTGGCAGCAGGGACTGGCATTGCTTTCAATGTGAAAGGAGGCCAGTGCAACTATTAAAGTTTTAAGCAGCCACAAGTCTACGGCTTACCATGTCGGCCTGCTACACAAATTCCGGTGTCCTGCCCCGCTTCTCTGATCTGCACTGCAAGACCCCAGGCACTGAATGCGAAGGCCGAAAATTCGACCTTGTCCTGAGTGCGCATGTGATAGGTGCTGTGCATGGTCTTGTTCACAGAGAAAGACTATGTTCTTTGTTCACAACTAAATTTATCTTTCTGAGGAATTCACTCCCTTTTTCCCATTCCCACAGCTGCGACTGTCTCCCAACGTAGCCTGGCATCACACTCCCAGAGGCTAGCACAGATTAGGCGTAGGAAGAAGAGGACACGGGAGGACATGTTCTCGGAACTTATGGGCTGCTCCCAAGCCCAGGCAGCACAGCAGACCCAGTGGAGGAGAACTTGTCCCAAATGCACCGTTCACACATGGAACGGGAGGAGAGGTGGCGGCAGGAAGACCAGCAGGCGACTCAAACGCTGCTTGGACTAATGAGGGAGCAAACGGACACGCTCCGGCGCCTTGTGGATGTTCTGCAGGACCGGAGGCAGGAGGACAGAGCCCCGCTGCAGTCTATCTGTAACCGCCCTCCCCCACCACCAAGTCCCATAACCCCCTCACCCAAAGTCCAAAGAAGGAGGGGCGGCAGAGTCCGTGAAAACTCTCACTCCACCCCTGCAGACTGCTCTAGTACTAGAAGGCTCTCATTCCCCAAAATTTGACAAGTCCTTTCCTTCCCGCCTCACCCAAGCCCCCGTCCAAGTTTCACCCCCCAGTTTCATGTGTAGTTGCTAATAAAAAATACGTTTCTGTTAATTACTGTTTCCATCATGTTCTTTAGAGGAGAGTCTGTCTGAAGGGGGGGAAGGGGGTTGGCAATTGGACAGGACAGTCACCTTTACCAGGGTACAGAGGCAGGGGCAGGTTCAGCAGCAGGGCACACACACATTGCAGTCACTAGTTACCCTGGTCAGTCTGGGAGGTGGTTTTAGTGTTCTGTGGGGGGTGGGGGGTGCTCTGTGACTTTGTGGCGGGGGAGGGTAGTTACAGTTCTTATGCAGCGGTCCTTATCCTGGATCACAGAGCCACGCAGCAGGGGATCTGTAACCGTCCTCCCCCTGCCACAAAGTCACATAGCCCCCCCCCACACAGAGTCCCGAACAGGAGGGGTGGCAGGGTCCGTTGAAACCACCAGTCCACCACTGCGGAGCCTGTCATTCCTGGAGTTTGGAAGCGTCATTTGCATCACTACACTACACCCGCTCCCCACCACAGTCTGCGTCCCAGGTTCAACACTTTCCCACGAAAACAGTAATAAAGAAAACGGTGTTCATTAACAAAATTCAAGTGATTTTATTTTTAAACGTGTGTTGGAAGGGGGGGAACTGGGTATGTAACTGGAGAGGATACTGAACATTTAGTGGGTAAAGAAACAGGGGCAGGTTCAGCTTCTCTGTACACAAACTGAAAAGTCACTGGTTACCCTGCTCACTCAGGAACCTAGCTTTCAAAGCCTCCCGGATGCACAGCGCGTCCCGCTGGGCTCTTCTAATCGCCCGGCTGTCTGGCTGGGTGTAATCAGAAGCCAGGCTACTTGCATCAACCTCCCACCCCGCCATAAAGGTCTCCCCCTTGCTCTCACAGAGATTGTGGAGCACACAGCAAGCTGCAATAACAATGGGGATATTGGTTTCGCTGAGATCACAGCGAGTCAGTAAGCTTCTCCATCTCCCCTTGAGACGGCCAAAAGCACACTCCACCACCATTCTACACTTGCTCAGCCGGTAGTTGAAGAGTTCTTGTTCAGTGTCCAGGGCGCCAGTATAGGGCTTCATGAATACCTTCCTGCAGCCGTCTAAACAGACCTGAGTTCCTGAAAACATGAGCGTCATGAACCTTGCCCTGCCATCCGACGTTGATGTTTGTAAAACGTCCCCTATGGTCCACCAGTGCTTGCAGCACCATTGAAAAGTAGCCCTTTCGGTTGATGTACTGGCTGGCCTGGTGGTCCGGTCCCAGGATAGGGATGTGAGTTCCATCTATAGCCCCACCGCAGTTTGGGAATCCCATCGCGGCGAAGCCATCTATGATGGCCTGCGCATTTCCCAGGGTCACTACCTTTGAGAGCAGTTCCTCAACGATTGCGTTGGCTACTTGCATCACAACAACCCCCACGGTAGATTTGCCCATGCCAAAGTGGTTCGTGACTGACCGGTAGCTGTCTGGCGTTGCAAGCTTCCAGAGGGCTATGGCCACTCACTTCTGGACAGTCAGGGCTGCTCGCATCCGGGTGTCATTGCGCTTCAGGGCAGGGGACAGCAACTCACAAAGTTCAAGGAAAGTCCCCTTCCGCATGCGAAAGTTTCGCAGCCACTGGGATTCATCCCAGACCTGCAGCACTATGCGGTCCCACCAGTCCGTGCTTGTTTCCCGGGCCCAGAATCGCCGTTCCACAACATCCACATGACCCATTGCCACCGTGATGTCCTCGGCGCTGGGTCCCGTGCTTTCTGACAGGTCTGTGCTACTCTCAGACTTCAGGCCCTCACCGCGGTGCCGTAGCCTCCTCGCCTGATTTATCTGCATCTGCCTCTGGGAAAGGTGGATGATAAGCTGCGAGGCGTTGACAACGGCCACAACTGCAGCGATGGTCGCAGCGGGCTCCATGTTCGCAGTGCTGTGGCGTCCGCGCTCTCACTGACCAGAAAAGTGCGCAAACTGATTTCCTGCCGGCGCTTTCAGGGAGGGAGGGCGGGAGTGACGGTTGGATGACGACAGTTACCCAAAACCACCCTCGACACATTTTTTTCCCCAGAAGGCATTGGGGGCTCGACCCAGAATTCCAATGGGCAGTGGGGACTGCGGGAACTGTGGGATAGCTGCCCACAGTGCACCGCTTCCAATGTCGACGCTTGCCCCGTTGGACTCACAAAGTCGAATTACTGTCCTTAGTGTGGACACACACGTTCGCCTTTGCAATATCGATTCCACATATTCGATTTAAGTAAAATCGAACTACTCTCGTAGTGTAGACATACCCTTAGGTTTTATACTGCTGCCTGTCACCATAGAATTTGAGTGCATTCCATGTAAGTTTGATAGTGGACTTCATTGGCACTCAGGCTCCTCTCCCTTTTTGGGGTAAAGGAAACCCTTTGTCTTGGATATGGTTTTTGTTGGGTTGTTTGCTCAAATTAGTAAGTATTGATTATATTGAATATTTTGTTCATTTGATATGTTCCTCTCCATTTCACATGTATACATGTAAAAAGTCATCCCTACTGCACAAAGCTCACAAGGGAATAGCAGGTGTTCAGGAGCAAGATGAGATACCCTGGAACAGCAGCTGCTGCTAACCTTGCACCCTCTATGGGATTTTGGTGTGTTAGGAGCAGATTAATTGCTTCAGTGTAAAACTGTTGTAATAGAGAGGACAATCGGTCCATCTGCATCTCCACCTGCCTGCAAACTTCCTTGATGTGCTAGGATACATGCAGCACTGTGGTGAGGAATACCCTCATCCCAATCAGGAAAAGGCTGACAAGCTGCTCTGGGCTCAATCAGTATTACATAGGCACACTTGCAGAGCCTGCGCCACTTGAAGGAAATGACCCTAAAAGGAAGAGTTTGTCACAGGAAGGGGTAGTGACCGGGAGGAAAGCTGCTGTGTGCCACAGTTAGCAGACTCTTCCAGTAAAGCTGCTGAGAGGAAGACAGCTTGCAAATCTCTGCTGCCTACGAGCACTCAGACCAGGTGCTGTTGATTGCAACCGGGTGGGGTTGAAGATAAGTCCTGACCTGGGGTCTCGCCATACCCTGCCTTCAGAAACAAGCCAGACCTCTATAGATTCTCTTGAAACACTCAGACAGAGCACCCCCATAATTGGAAGAACCTTTGAGGGGGAAAGGTCTCTGAAAATGCTCAAATGTGACCTAAAAAGAGCCTAGCCTATCACAGGCAAGCACAGAGCAAGCCCTTCCATGTTGCACAGGAGGTGCAGAAACTCCTGTATGGCTGCCACATCCTTGGAGAGCCTGACCCCATGCCACCCCTGCACAAACATAGGTATGGATGCCCAGTTCTTGGTGTGGGGTCTCCGCACCACAAGTGAATTCCACCCTGTGTTTTCTTTTCCTTTGATAGCATGAAAATAATATTGAGCTTTTTCTGAATTACTACACAGTCAGCGGCTTTCTTTGCACGCAAAGTATATAAAAGGAGATAAATAGTCGAATTTGATCCACCCTTGAGTCCAACTTCATTTAAAGAAAGAGACCAGGAGGGAAATTCGAGAATTCTTTTCAGCCTGGAAAAGTTATGAGGGTGGTAGTATATAAATAGATTAGACCATCTGAAAGTTAATGGTCACAGACAGATCCAGTACAATACTTGCAGGAGGTGTCCGTGACAAATGGGTATAGCAAATCATGAAATGTTCAGTAAAGATCTCCGTCTCCCATAGGATGGAATTAAGTCTACTAATGCTGAACAGATTATTCTACTAAATAAAGACAAGCTCCAAAGTTACTTGGCAAAATACATTTCTCTGTATGCTTAGTCACCTGAACGACTGTTGCCATAAATACTGAAAAAAACCCTGTTTTTAATTGCTATGTATTTCTGATAGAAGAAATAAAAACAGTCCTTAAATACTGCCTCTAACATCAAGCTTCACTGTTTAAACATCGAACTGACCTCTGTTAGTCTTAAAGGTGCCACAGGACCCTCTGTTGCTGTTTAAACATTAACATTTTGTTTAAATATTAAAATAAAAAATTCTAACCGTTGAATTGGCAGGATGTAAACTGGTTTACCATCTCTGACATCTGGCTGTTCACACCTTATTCACCTTTTGGCAATGCATAACACTTAGACATGGCTCTTTTTTTTTCTTCCTCTCTTTTGCATGAATGTTATGCTTATGAAAGATACTGGATTGACAGTCCCAGATACTCATATCTCTTTATGCACAGAACAGGTCCGACAATTGAAATGATGATGAAATCTCCCTCACAATGCCCTGCCAGAGGGCCTCAGCTCTCAGGATCACTTTTAGAGCCAAGAAGGTGGGTCAGTCTCCTCCACTGCAATTCAGTCTCCTGGTGCCAGTTGTAGCCTTGATTTTTGCCATTAGGACCACTTGCACTTGAATTGAAGCCTCCAAGCCCATTTTACATACACCACTGAACAGCCATTTCTTTCAGTCACAACAGCCCATGAGCTTGATTTGAATTAGTGATATACGGTGGAAAGCCACTGTCAGTCAATCACACTTACAAATGGTATTTTAATCAAAACTTTCAATTTCAAATGCACTTGACTTCTTATATATAATGAGATGTTTCTTATGTGAAATTTTACTTTATGTGAAAGTGGATGCACTTAAGTACTTCTCTTAAAGAGGTTAGTGCTTAAATGCAGAGTAATGAATCTGTTTCTTTCAAAAGGCTCATTCCACAGCACATTGAGGGGTTTTTTTTCCCTCATGGATTCACCAGTTTTGCACTGATTCTAATTGTTATAATTCTGTATGTTTAGTTACTTAATCTGTGTTTCTATAATTGCAAAGCTCTTGAAACACTTTGGTCCTGGAGTAAGCTCTGCAGCATAAACTGTGAGGAAGCCCAGAGGATGTCTACATTGCAATATAAACCTGCCCTTACACTGCAGCTCAAGCCTAACCCTCCTTCCACCCACAAACAAATTGTGCTAACCCAGGGCTCAGACCCAGAGTCCCAGGATGCTGTGGGGCTGCAGGGTCTGAGCCCAGGTCAAGCTTTGACCCAGAGTTTGAATCCTATTGCTTTGCAATGTAAACGTAGCCCCGCTTGACTCAGGTCCTCGGAGTCCTCCAAAAAATATGTCACAATCCATGGGCCAACTGCCTTTGTTCTCTCTATCCAAGAATCTTGAATCTACTCTACTGAAAATGGAAGCAACCACCCTAAGTGTACTGCAGCAGCTCAGTGAGTCAGTGTTAACCCTTCCATTGTCTTTTGACCACTGAGCTGCAAACACACCAACAGAAAGTCTTCTGTGTTTGCAATAGAACAAGTTTTTTTGCAAAGTGCGCTGCTTCATAGTCACGGGAGCACAGCTTGATTTTGGTAAATTCCTGGTGCAAGGCCCGCAAAACTGTGGACTTTAGTGAGAGTACCAGAAATGACCACGCATACTAGCAAATAACGAAGAAGCTGACAGCTTTGCAAATTTACTGGACTGGTGACTAGTACAGGGAGCTGATTATGCAGCTCAAGTGTGAGTACCAGAAAACCAGGGACCAGAACCGCATCTCGGGCCCGTTTTATGAGGAGTTTGACTGGGTGCTGGGCATGGAGCCAACTGTGGTGCATTACACATGATGACCTGGGCAGTTGGGAGGGTGCCCTGCTGGCCCCAGAATCCAGCATGGGGACTGATGGGCGCCAGCTGCAGGCACTGAGTGGGGACAATGAAGTCACTCTGTTGCTGAAACTGGCTCCAGAGCAGGCTTTGGAGCAGTAGCAGCAGCAGCAAGTTCTGGCTCCATACTCAGGGGAACTGATGCACCCCTTGAAGAGCAGCCCACTGTGGAGCCTGCAGCAGACATGGATGGGACAGAAGCTGCTACAAAGCCTGTAAGTAGGTAAGTTTCTGCCGCCGTTTTAATGTTTAATAATACAGTAATGGGAGGAATTTTCACTCTATGAACCAATGCAGATGTTATAAGAAGCCTCAGCTCGCAGAGTAAATCCATGAATGCCAACAGCATGGCTCCCCTCCCGCCCCGCATGGAGTTCAAAAAGGCAAACGGGACATGCAAACAGTAAAGAACAGCTTTATAGTGTATTTTTACTGGAAAGACACAGACTTTTGCTGGGGCCATTCCTGTTTCTTAAAAATAATAACCTTACATTGCCATGCCTGTAAGTACGTTGCTCTGTAACCATTCTACAGTCTATTGAGCTGCCTGGAAACAGCGAATTCTGTGTATGTGTTTGGGGAAATGTATTCCATTTATAAATCTAGTTCATTTAGAGATAGTCCACAGGTGATCATACTCTTATTAGATAAAGCCTAGTATGGCATGGACTTCAAAGAGGCTGAAGATCTTTCCAGAATAATAGAATTGCCGGGAAATAGAGATGGACCTGAACAAAACCCCAAATGCAAACAACCTGGAATAGTGATGCACAGGCCCATCTCTGACTGAAAATAGACAACTAAAGGTATTGTGTTCGGAAAGCTTAAAAGGGGGAAGGAAGCAGGAAATCCTAGAAAAGCCTTGACTCAAATATTTGTCTTATCCATAGAAGAGAATAACTGCTCCTCGTGTGATTCAGGCCTGGTCTACACTAACGAGGTAAGTCAATCTAAGTTACGTTAGTTAAGTTACATAAGTTACGTAACTTAAGTCGACATAGCTTAGATCGATTTACAGCAGTGTCTACACCACGCTATATCAACAGGAAATGCTATCCCGTCGACATAGCTTCCACCTCTCAGGGAGGTGGAGTATTGAAGTAGACGGGAGAGCGCTCTCCCATCAACTTATCGCGTCTTCACCAGACCCACTAAATCGATGTCGCTGTATTGATTGCAGCAGCGCCGATTTAGCCTCAGATTCCAACACCCATCCAAGTGGAACAATAGAATCAGGAACTATATAGTATAACACCAAGCTGGCCCAGCGGTGGCCAATCTGAGTTCAGTGCAGCCTGGAGGGATGAGGAGAACAAAGATGCTATCTGTCACCTTCGTGCCTCACAGATTCTGGAGACAGCCAAGGACCAGAATTGTCTTGTTGATTTAAACAAGTGTCACCCCAGGGAGTGCTCTAACTTATGCTGCCCGCAGTGGCTCTTAGTAAAGCCATCCAGTACCACAAAGTAGCTTGAGTGCAGTGTACTCAAGCCATGTGACCTTCAGTCCTTGGCCACACCCTCAGCGTGCCCCTATGCCAGAGGCTGTGAGGGAAGGCAACATATGGCTGTTCCACTGGCCATGCACCCGTGGGCAATCCCCCGTACAGCAGGGGTTTTCGCTTGGTGACCACTATACATCCACAGAGCCAATGTACAAGGGTCACAGTGTGGGGCAGAATCTGCTCTGCTACTTTATAAGCCAAGTTTTGTTCATTCTGTAACACAGAAATTAATTTTGTTGGTGGTGTTCTTTTATGTTTGAGAAATGAAGCTCCAGTATCACTGATTCAGAATCTCCTGCCTTACCTGTGACTGTGATCCTAACTCATGTTTCTAAGGGAAGCTAGGCAATGGTTTCCACACAGTCCCCTGTTGAAGTCCACATTGTCAGTCATTGCACAGAATGTGAGGTAATTTGGTATGATCAGCGACTTGCCCGAAAGATGCCCAGGGCTGAGCTATCGAGTAGAATGTAACAATATCTCCCTCCATAAGAAAAGAATTGGATGACTTTTCTAGGTCATTGCTGCTGGGTGGACACTGCGGAGAATTTGCAGAATGAATATCTGTACCAGACCTTGCCGATGGACATCTTTAAAACAAAGCGCCTGGCTCTCTGGTGGTGCTAAACCCTTCACATTCAGTGGCATGGATATCCAACAAAAATATTGTAAATATACAATGTTAATCTGCTTTTGTTCCACAATGAAATGTGCATTGGGAAAAGTCTCAATTGAGAAGACGCATCCTATTGAGCAGATACTGTACTGTGCAACAATATGGGACAGAAGGAAAGATCATACACTAGGGCCAATTCTCCCTCAAATACCCATGTACAACTCCCATTAAAGTAAATAGAACTTATGAGCACATTTCTGAGGGCAGAATATGGTCCACAGACACAGAGCTAATGCACAATGTTATGGGTGAACCTCAAATATTTGGAGCTCTGCTTTGCTTAAGTACCCAAAAGCTTAGTTGCTTTTCCAAATGACAGTATAGAGATCTCTTGCATGTGTAAATCCCAGGTCTGAAATCTCACAATAATAAGACTCTCTCACAAGATTGCCTATATCCTACTTATGGTGGGGCTGCAGCTACCTCACCAGTGGACTCTTTTTGGTGGTGAAAGAGGAAGAGAAAACTAGAGTGAAGATGCACATGAAAATAACAAGAACAAATTAAGTTTGTATTTTTTTTATTTTGGACCTTCAACACTGAAAAGGTTTGGTTTATGGGTTAAGTAATGGTACAAGATGGTGTAAGCAAGATCTGAATGAGCTTTCCCTGACATCTAATGATGAACTGGGAGAAAAGACTTCAGAAGCAGACCATATTTGCATAAACACATCTACTCTGCCTAGGTGTTCAAAACACTGAGCTGCTTTGCCAAAATGATCAATTTTGGCTGGTTTTCAGTTGCAATTCACTATAGTATTGAATGCTGGTGTAATGAAACGTTGTTATCCTTTTTGCATGAGTAAAAGGCAGCAGAATTATACTTAGCCTGCCCTGATTGAGGGTGTCTCCCTAATTTGAACCTCACATGCTAAGCAGGGGGTAGGGATGCCAAATCCTAGTGAAAGAGAGAGATGGTGGTGATAGATATTCCTAGTTGGTGGGGTGGTTCTTGGTTGAACAGTTCTAGACACTATTTATTCCTTCTAGTGTGTAAAGATAGAGCAGATAGGATTCAATTGAGAGTTTTCATTTCTATCTAGTGCTTATTATGAGCAGGTCTAGGGGCTAAGCTTTAGACCTGGTATGGAGATGGTGTTGTATTAAAAGACAACACAGAGACTGCACTAGCAGTGAGGTTCCCCCGTGTCCAATAAGGTCATTAAGAATTGAGTTAAGTGGTAGAATCTCAGAAGACAGCATTGCAGAAGTGGAAGTGAGCAGCAAGCAGCAGCTTGCAGTGATAACAGTGGCAGAGATAATGGTGGTGGTAAGTGGCCAGCAGGGGCAGAGATAGAGATAGCAGCAGCAGCAGATTACAGCAGCAAGTGATGGCAGAGACAGCAGCAGCAGTGAGCTGGTTGCAGAGGTAAACACACCTCTGAACTCTGGGTCTCTGCTGACCAAGGACAACCAACTGTGAGTGGGGTGCAGCGGAGGGAGAGGTGTGTTAATGCAACATTCATTCGGTGGACTTTCACAGCTCAAGGAGGTGAAAGTCAGTGGGGGTGCGCTAATGCATACATGCTTTTGAATTGTGGTTGTGGTATTTTCCCAACTTAACGCTGACTTCCCTTTCCCTTTTAATTAAAGTTTTCTTTTGTTATATGCAGACTCAGTGCTTGCAAGCAGGAAAGTATTGACTTTTACAGGTGCACAGAGGCGGTGTTTAGTTTTCCCAGATTACTGGGGGAGGGGGCGTTGTGTCAGTTCTGTTTGCAATATTAAGAGGAACCCCTAGATATTGAACCCGGCCTTTGTGGCTGCCACCACTGCCTGGCAGAAGGGTTACAATGGTTTCTTATCTTTTTTGCTAAACTGCTCCACCTATTGGTACTAATAATGGAACTTAGGGAGTTTCAAACTCCACTCACCACTTTGAATGAATGGCCTTGCATTAGACAGTGTCTTGTACCATCAAAGATTCCAAAGTGCATTATGAACTGATGTACAAACTACACAGAGATCCCCTCATCTACCACTAAAATGCGCTAGCAGCTGGACTGGAGCTGAGTAGTTTAACAGTACAAGCAACACTACCCAACAACTTTGGACAGGAAGTGAAACGTACCCATTTTAGATTCTGGGGGCCAGAGTGAGTATGTCTACACTACAATTAGACACCTGTGGCTGGTCTATGCCAGCTGACTCAGGCTCACAGGGCTATTTAGCTGCAGAGTAGACTTCTGAACTTGGGCTGGAGTCTGGGTTCTAGGACCCTGCACGGTGGGAAAGTCCTAGAGCTCAGGTTGCAGCCTGAGCCTGGCACGCTATGCTTCAATTAAACAGCCCTGCAGCCTGAGCCCCGTGAGCTGGAGTCAGCTGGCATGGGCCAGCCAGGGGGTTTTAATTGCAGTATAGTCATACCCAATGTAGCCCAGCTTTGGAGCTGTGAAGGGACATAAGAAGGATTAAGACACACACCACCATCCACGTCTTCTGCATGGCCTTCCCAGATCACCACTCAAGACATGGTGGGGATGAGCAGGTTCTACAGGGCTCCTTGTATTCCCTTCTTCTTGAGGAAATGAGCAGTGTGTGGGCAGAGCCTTGAGTCTAACGTACCAGCCAGTGGCGCTAAGCCAGTCTGGGCAGGAAGTGAGCTGCACTAGGTAAGGGGCTCTAGCAGGTTACTTCCTGGAGTGGAAACTGTGATTCTGAGTTATCAGGATTTTTGTTTTACATCTATGCAACAGGACCATATTTCAGAGTTGTAATGAAAAATAAACAGAAGTCCATACTATATTTTAATTCTGTGATTGCATAACCAATTTGTTGCTTCCACAATATATCTCTTTCATACAAGTGTTGGTAATTTACATTATTGAGAGATAATAGTAACCCATACCAATCAACCTGCCAATTCCCAAATGGGATTTGGTGTGTGACAAAGACCCAGTCTAAGGGACATGAAAAATATTTATTCAGGTAACAAACTACTGTGAGATTCTTTCTTTGCATTCTTTCTATGAGCTCAATTTCAAGATTCTTTATTTCTGAGGTAAATAATTTTCAACCATATAAGTGAGGGGCACCGCATTTGTGTAGACTGTTGGTAACTTTAAACCTAAACCGAGGGACATCCCTTGAGATGAGGGACATCTGAGAAGTAATTACTAATGGAATCTCTGAACAGTGCATAGTATAGAGTTATCTAAGGGGACAACAGGAAGACCTTATATGGTCCTGGGAGGATGATGACTACCACCACCAGGGAATGTCAGAAAGGAATAGCTGACCTTTCAGATGCCAACACAGTTGTGCTAAGAGAAATTTCCTTTTACAGTGAGAAGCCAGTCAAATGTCATTGTGAACCATTCATTCCAGAATCAGTCAGAACACAATGCAGAGCTGCAACATTTTGTCACATCAGGGCTTTGAAATAAGCTATTTTCCTTTTCCCTCCCTGACTCAAAGTAGTAGACATAGCATGATAAGTAGCAAATACAGCTCTGAAATACAGCTGTAGCTGTTTTATTCAGCTTCCTAGATTTCACATATTTGTATGTTTAAGGTTTCCATAATGTAGAACATGTCTATATAAAGCATCTTTCAGTGACCTAGATAGCTGTCCATGCCATGTCACATGTTATTTCACATGATGATGAACACTGTCATCTAAATTCAGTGTCCTACAGCGGAAATTAACTCTTTCTTTGCAGTGGAGCAACAGCCATTTGTTGTGCATACTTTTGTGTTTGGTCTCTTGCCTATTTTAACTTGGGGGTATCCAGCTGAAGCATGTCCTCTGATAACTCAGACAATGAAGCGAGCTGAATACCTAGTCACAATGCACTATCCTGCAACTAACGTCCACTCCTAGACATTCAGTATCCCAGGGCACTTTTAACAAACATGGGAGTGTTAACCTGGGACCTGACCAAATTCCAGTTTGGGTAAGATAATTTTTATGGACCTGATTCATCAAAAAATTTGAGTATGTGCCACAGTGTACAAGAGCCATAAAATCCCCTTAACTAGTTGGGGGAGAATTCCCTGGGTTCAGGCAATGAGACCTTCCCCTTAGCTCCTGCAAACCTTGGCATAGGGAAGGAATTTGTTGGGAGCAGGAGAGGGCAGGGCTATCATCACAGAACTGTGGCAATTATGGGCAACTCCAGGTTGAAATGCTGCTCAGAGGCAGCCCATGCAGGACTTAAAGCAGTATTTCCCAAAGTGTGGGACATGCCTCTTGGGGCTGGGGGATGACTAGCCAAGGACAGGGATGCAGACAGATATCCCACTTGTTCTCCAAAGTCCCAGCTCTCATTTTTTAAAAGAAAGAATAAGGCCTTGTCTACACTATAGAGTTTTGTTGACAAAAGTTGTCGACACTCAAAAAGTGCAATAATAAAAATCGGTATTGCATGTTCACACTCGCTCTCTCTATCGGCAGAGCGTGTCCACAGTTGGGGCACTATCATCAACAGTGTGAGCAATGCCCTGGGGGTACCTATCCCACAGTCCAGCTCAACACCTTCGGTCGCTAGGTCTTGTGGGAAGGCAGAGCAGATTGCGGTGCATCTTGGGACCAGGCTCAATGTCCCATGATGCATTGTTTTCTGTCCAGCTTCTTATAGAACCCGCAGGTCTTAGGTGCAGCACCAGAGCAATAGTTTGCCTCCCTCACCTTATAGTACGTCTGCCTCAGCTCCTTTATCTTCACTCTGCACTGCAGCATGTCCCAATCATAGCCCTTTTTGCACAAACCTCGAGAAATCCACCTGTAGGTATCAAAATTCCTACAGTTCAAGCGCAGCTGAGATTGCACAGCTTCCTCTCCCCAAATACTGAGCAGATCCAGCAGCTCCACAGTGGTCCAAGTGGGAGAGTATTTGCTGCAATAACCTGCCATGGTCACCTGGGAAGATGTGATGACACCTCTCCATGCCAAGCCAACAGGAAATGGAATTTCAAAAATTCCCAGGGTTTCTAAGGGGGAGGGGTGAATGATTATTTACCTGGCTGCAGGGCAGTGGAATTCAAACTGCTGACCAGAGCGGTCAGGATGGGCATTGTGGGACACCTCCTGGAGGCCAATTAAAGCAATAAAATCAATTGTGGTGTCTACACTGGCAATTTGTCAACAAAAATTTTGCACTAAAAGCCTTATCTCTCTCATCGGGATGGTTTTATTTTGTCACCAAAACAGGGCGTTTTTGCCACCAAAAGTCGCAGCTCAGTGTTTACGCATTCACTGTTTTGTCGACAAAAGCTGCCTTTTGTCAACAAAACTCTGTAGTGTAGACAAGGCCTAAGTCTCTAGCTGTTATGGTGGTTGCAGAGAAAACCTTCAAAATATGAAGACAGTGTAACCAGATCAGACACATCCACTGGAGTTTGCAGAGAGCCTGAAAAAACAGCTCTTAGGTGTGAATTTACCCTTAATTTCAATGGGTGCTAACCTGGATACCAGTGATGATGCTTTAGATGTCAACATTAACAATTTTACCACTTATAGTTTATAAGAAAGGAGACGTGTAATATTATGAAGACCTATACCAGCATCCCCAAAATGTGTTTGTGTGGGGCAGAGGTAGGAGGCGAGAGACATGAAGGACTAACTCAGTGCTTACCAAACTGTGCGGTGCGCCCCTTCAGGGGGGCACAGAGGAATAGTCGGGGGGCACGGCAGGGCACAGGCCAGCCCCATGGGGGAGCAGGGAGGAAGTGCCACTCAGCCCCGCTCTGCTCCCAGCCCTGCCCCTAGCCATGGCCCCAGCCCCAGCCCTGCTTCCAGCCTCAGCCCCCAGCCACGGCTCTGCTCCCAGCCCCTGCCCCGACCCCAGCCATGGCCCCCCACTATGACTCTGCTCCTGACCCTGGCCCCAGCCCCTCCCCCAGCCTTGGGCCTTGGCTGAGGCTCCTCTCCCAGCCCCAGCCCCGCCTCCAGCTGCTGCCCCAACCTTGACCCCCTTACTTCTATCCGCACCCCTCCCCCCACAGCTGTGGCCCTGGCTCGGGGAGGGGGGGGGGGAGTGTGAACGAGGTAAGGGGGGGGTGTGATGTGAAAAGTTTGCAGACCACTGGACTAGCTAAAGAAGATGTATGAATTAAGATGTATAGGCCTTTAATGCAACTTGGTGGGTTGAGGTGTGGGCTGTGTGATTGGTTTAATTTTCTGTAAGTGAGGGGCTCAACTTTCAAAAGTTATGCTTTAAACTACCTTTACTTGCCCCAAAATCTCACCCTGAGTCTAAAAGTCTCGGAAGAAATTTTGAACCAACAATGTTAAAAGTGGGTTTTGCAATTAGGCAAAATAAGTCTTCCTATTCTTTGAGCAGACACATCTGCAGGTGCGAGTAAGTACTGTAGGTACACCACAAGAGAACACAAATAGCCTAACAATTCTCTTTCCAAGAAATAATGATATGATATCCAGTTGCTAGCACTGACGTGCTGCTCACATTGTCTGTAAACATCATGGTCTAACTGATCCTTTATGAAGCCTTTTTAGAACGAATGAAAAAAGTATATGACTAAAAATAACATCCTTTTTGTTTTTTCATTTAAATTTCCTATGGTGTAGATCTAGTTTATCGAGGAGGCAGTTCTAAAGTAGGTGCTACTGAAATAGCCAGACCAACGGAATGTTGTCAAAAAATATAGACACCTCCAATTATTTTGCCACAGACTTACCAGCTGAAAATATCTCAATCTTAAAATATCTTGAGAGAGGCCCTGAGGCTGCTCGCTCTTCATTTCTGTGGTGCTACTTGTTCCCTCAGTGTATGAGCAACAAATGCAGAGAGATATTTCATAAGAAAAGAATTACTATGACCTCGGTAGAATCATATATATATACTTAGTAGGAATGTTAATGTGAAAATGACCATGCTAATACAGATTCAGATGACAGTAATTATTGTTGTATCCTGTATTTCAGTATTAGAAGACATAACATTGATGAAATGTAAACTCACTTATTTCTGTAACACGGATGTTATGAGAGACTATCTTATATACATAAAGTGTTTAAGAAATATCTATCTTTTTTCTTCTGAGTAACCTTCTCATGGACAGTTCTTTTAATTTTTGGAAAGCCAGGTGCAATTCATACTAATGGGATTTGTAAAAAGCCTTATATTTTCCCCCTCGACATAGCAACCCATCCTTAGGCCCATGTGACACTAGCAGATCCACTTTGTGGATTTCCAGAAACTGGCATTATTTATGCAGTTAAAACCATATTTTAGACCTACTTGCACATGCAAAACTTTGTGTGTAATTACATACCTACCTTTATGTGTACTTTCTTAGCTGTATCGTTTTTATGTTATAGTATCTAGAAAGGTGCTAGGTGCTTCCCAGAAGACATAGGGCTTGTCTTCACTACCGAGGTAAGTCGACCTAAGTTACACTACTTCGCTGTGTGAATAATGTAGCTGGAGTCAATGTAGCTTAGGTTGACTTACGCTGGTGTCTTCACTGTGCTGCGTTGATGGGAGGTGCTCTCCGGTCGACTTATCTTACTCTTCTCGTGAAGCTGGAGTACCGGGGTCGACCGGAGAGCGCTCTGTCATCAATTTAATGGGTCTTCACTAGACCTGCTAAATTGACATCCACTGCATCGGTTGCAGCAGCATTGATCTCCCCAGTAGTGAAGACAAGCTCATAGAACTATCTACTTATAGGGTTACCAACCCTCCCAGTTTTGCTGGGAGAACCTGATTCCAGGAGACTATCTCCCAGAGGCCAAACTAGGAGATTTTAGGTGCTAAAAGTCCGGCGGCGCAGCGGGGCTAATGCAGGCTCCCTACGTGCCCTGGCCCTGCATGACCCCTGGAAGTGGCCAGCACATCCCTGCGGCCCCTGGGGGGCTAGGGGATCTCCAGGCGCTGCCCCTGCCCTGAGCACCGACTCCAAAGCTCCCATTGGCCAGGAACTGCGGTCAATGGGAGCTGCGAGGGTGGTGCCTGTGGGCAGGGGCAGTGTGCAGAGACCCCCTGACCACCCAACCTAGGAGCTGCTGCCAGAGGGAAGTGCTGGTCGCTTTCGGGAGCAGTGTGGGGCCAGGGCAGGCAGGAAGCTTCCCGAGCTGGAGCCAGCATCCCAAACTCCCTCCTGCACCCCAACCCCTTGCCCCAGTCCTGAGACCCCTCCCAGAACCAGCACCCCAAATGCCTTCCTGAACCCCAACCCCCTGTCTCAGCCCTGAGCCCCCTCCTGCACCCAAACTCCCTCCCAGAGCTCACCCCCGCACCTGCACCCCAACCCCCTGCCCTATTCCGGAGCCCCCTTCTGCATCCAAACTTCCTTCCAGAGCCCGCACCCCTCACTTCTCCCACACCCCAATCCCCTGCCCCAGCACCCAAACTCCCTCCCAGAACTTGAACCCCACACCCCCTCCTGCACTCCATCCCCCTGCCCCAGACTCAGCATGGAGCTCCCTCCTACACTCCGAAACCCTCTGCACCAGCCCAGAGCCTGCTCCCCCTCACGGACCCCAACCCCCGGCCTCCGCCCAGTGAAAGTGAGGGAGGGTGAGGGAGAGCGAGCGATGGAGGGAGGGGGGATGGAGTGAGCTGGGTGGGGCCTCAGAGAAGGGGCGAGGCAGGGGTGGAGCCTCGGGGAAGGGGCGGGGCAAGGGTGTTTGGGTTTCTGTGATTAGACAGTTAGCAACCCTATCTACTTATATAGATGACTGAGATGGGACTTGATTACAGTGTATAAGTATCTTCACAAGGAGAAAATATTGGGTACTAAAGAGCGCTTTATCTTTGCAAAGAAAGGTATAAAAAGAACCAGTGACTGGAAGCTGAAACCAGACAAATTAAAATTAGAAATTAAGAACACTTTTTTTTTTTTTTTTTTTTAACAGTGAGGGTGATTAACCCCTGCAATAAACTACCAAGGGCAGTAGTGGAGTCTCTTATCTCTTGTTGTTCTCAGATCAAGACTAGTTATCTTTCGGGAAGATATACTTTAGCCAGACTCAAGTTATTGGGCTCAGTACAGGAATAACTGGGTGAAACTGGCCTGTGTTATACAGGGGGCCATCCTAGATGATGTAATGGTCCCTCCTGGCCTTAAACTATGTGAATCTAGTCTCTCTCACCTTAGCATCTAGCACCTCACAAGGATTAATGAATTTATCTTCACAAAACCCAGCCAGGTAGGGAGGTACTGTTACCAAAGTGGAACAGCATCAACAGGAGTGATCGAGAAAGACCCACCTCAGAATATCCCCTAGCCAAGTGGTGAAGGCACTCTCCTGAGAGGTGTGGGAGACCCCTGTCAAATATTTCTGCTCCTGAGGCAGAAGAGGAAATTGAACCTGGGTAGCCCACATGCCAGGTGAGTGTCCTAATCATTGGGCTGAAAGTTATAAGGGGAGTGGCGGCATCTCCTCCTCCGGCTGATTTGCATGGAATGAGGCAGGTGCCTAATCCCTTCTGACAAGCAACAACTAAGATGCCTAAGTCACCTGACTTGAGAGGAATTTCTGATTATGGATCACTGGCAGAGGTAGACGTCACGCCTAAGCGCCGCCTGTAGGGAAATGCCTATTTCCATGAGAGGCTTAGCACACACCCCTCTTGTCAGCATCTCCCACTGGCTACTTTAGGCAGCTCCCTGTCTAGCAGGCCGGCTTTCATGAATCCCATTCTTAGGGGCCAATCTCAGCATGGCAACGCCTAAATCCCTGTGGGAATCTACGCCAGAGAGACTATTTAAGTTGCTCAAGGTCACACGGGAAACTTGTGGCCGAGCAGGGCACTGAACCCTGATCACCGAGTTCCAGTTCAGAGCCTTAATCACAAGGCACAATCATTCCCCAGGAGGTTACATTGTAAATGTAAGATGTGGTAAAACAAACGTGGGTGACAAACAGTAAGCAAGCAATGGAGTATTGTGATACAGTGACATGGTTACTTACTTTAGGTATGTCCACATATTGGCTAGTTTGATTAAGGGTCTTTATATTCTTTAGCACATTGTATTATTTTTCTTTAGTGAGCAGTCCTCTGTCAATTGATAGACTGCGTTCATCACAGTGGTATCTGAACCCTCTACAAGTCTTATGTAAAACACAATATCAGTCAATGTTGCACTTCCTCCCCAATAGCAGGAATTATTTTTAAAAGATCAAATCAAAATAATGATATTGTGAGTATTGTAGGAAAGATGAGTCATTCATTAAATGAGTTTTGTAGTTTGTTCTGGAAGCTGTAAGGTTAGTTGTCTTCTGACCTCTCTTTTAAAAAATTTGGCCTCCTTGATGGAAGCCTCTGGACCAAATTTTTGCTTCAATGTATCATACACCGGGAAAGGGCAAATCTTCTGAGCCATAAGTTGACTGTGTTTGTGTTTCATAGAGCTGTTCCCGCTCTCCAAAAAAGAGGATTTAGTCTGATCAAAAGGGAATGGAATCATTAATGTATAACACTAAACCAGATTAAATCATATGGAAAAATTAGATGAGAGAAAAAAATTATGTGTAAACTAATGCTGATCTTAGCTACCATACTCTGCAATTTTCAGTATCTGCAACATTGTTCATATTACTTAAAGCTGTGCTCATATGCTTCAGAACAGCAATCTGAAATTTCAAAGGACAGGAGCTATTATACATTAGCTGAGAAAATTTACAATTAAATTGGCATTTTTAACTCCACACTTTTAGAATATTAGAAAAGTAGTTTTTTTGAATTGTTTTACAACACTGTAAGTAAATATGGATACAAAATGGAAATGGATATATTTAGTAGCCTAATAGCTTATTTACTGCAATCTTTGCACACCTGTACTAACAATATAGCCTTTTCTGTTGGTCTTATGTCTTTTCAAAAGCTAGTGAGAACCACCTGCAGAGGTTGCCAGTTAATAAGCCCGATCTCTTCCTTCCATCCTAAGGCTCCATCTGGCACCACCATCTTCTCAGACTTGGCTAATCAATTTCCCCTGCCTCCTACTACTATGCTGGCATGTGCCCTGTCACTGCCTGATAAATACCATTACATACTTCAACATAGTTTATATAAAAATAGGTTGGCATCAAGCTTTCAACAGAATAGAGTCCATGTCTCCCTTGATTTTGTTTTCTCTTTTCCCCTTTCTTTATCTCCATACTTTGTATTCTGGTGTATCCTTTCCTTCTCCAACTTCTTTTTCAGTGTCTCTTTTCTGTTTAATATTTTACAAAATTTTCAGTTTATTTGATCTCCAAGAACTTACTACTTTAATCCTCTTTTTCTCTTCTGATTCTGCCTCTGTCTTTAGCTCCCTGTTTTGCCTCTGTCATTTTCTTCCCACAATCCTTTCTGTGTGTGACCTTTACTCTGACTTTCTTCTTTTTTCCCTTAGTAAAAATTCTTCCCTTTCTCTCACAACCCTTTATCTCCTGTCTACATCCCCAATTTTCTAACCTGTGTCCTCTATCTCCCTCTCAATACTTTTTTAGTCTTTCGCTGTGTTCTCCACCTCTACCTCTAGCTCAATTTTTGTTTGTCTCACTCTCCTCCCTCTGCTTTCCCCATCACTTCAAATGTCTCCCTCAATTTCCCGCCACCACCACTTTACCCATTCTCTAAATCTCTTCTTTCCCCTTTAACTCATTCTCCCTGATGTGCCCCACACCATGAAATCACTAGTCAGAAGTTTGAAGTGGGCAGCTCTTTCTTCTTTTCTCCAGTGTAAGGGAGATAGTACAGGTCTTTTCTTTAGTTCTACCCCCTAGAAAGAGTATTGGAGGTTTGACATTATTATTCACCCCACAAAAGATGTCCAGAATGTGTGTACATTGCTACCTTCCCAGGTAGCAATGCTGTCTCTCCCTTGAAACCCTTCCATCCCTTGAATAAGTCCCACCATATTTTGATCTTGTGACATGACCTAAGAAGGTGGTGTCCCAGTGAGTCTCCATCTCCCAGAGGCCATGTGATCCACACACTACAAGCAGCAGGAACTGGTTGCTGCTGTCAATGACTATCCTTAATTAATTCACCCCTGTCAGACCCAAGGGCCTGTAGTTGAGCCTTGGACAAGCTAGCTCTGGCTCCAGACAGACTAATGAACACAGACGAGCAACAGCAGAACTGCCTGATTGGCTGGCCCACCTCGTAGGCTGACGGAAACCAGCAGGCATGCTCTTAAGCCAGCAGCAACAGCAGGTTGCTGGCTGCTCACCACTTACACCCACAGCTGTGATCACTTCCGTGCCTGCCTTATTCCCAGCTGTGCTACTTTGCCTGGCTTCTGACCTTTGGCTCTGATTCCTGGCTCCAACTCTAACCACTAGGTCAGATCGCCCACATCCCCTGCCTATATCACATGAAGAACTTAATGGGTGTCCTGTATAATCATTGACTCTGATTTTTGCTCATTGGCCAGTATGGGCCCACAGATGTTCTCAGACAGCCTTCAGTAAATCATGCAGACCAACCTCCAAGCAATGTGGTAACGCTATTCTGAATTAGGCGTTTCCCAATGAAAAAGTGGGGAATATTCATTCATTTCCCCCTCTGGAATGAGGTCAAACAGCATATATTCCTTTGTATGCTTTGCCTCTAGAAGATGGTCCTTCTTTTATAAAACTTATGTCAGATACTTCTTATAGTCTGTTAAATAAATCTATTTAAAGAAGGATGCTTAAGAACAAGAATTAATATATACAATAGGGGGGAAAAGGTACAAGAACACCAAACAGCCATTAACAGATGTGCTTCATTTCCTATTCACAGTTAATTTCTTGCCCTCTGAAAACACAGCTGCATGACAGAAAAGACAAAATATTTAGACAGTTTAATAATTTTACCTAAACCTCACTCGCCCACGCAGTCCCTTTCTGCTGGCTCTCCCTGAGTCACACAATGCAACTTCCTGGAAGGAATTACTTTAAAAAGTACACAGCAACCAACTGCCTTCACTTGTAAGAAGTATACATCCTCCTTTGATTTTACCCTTCTACACAACCTGAGGGAACAGGTCAAGATACTTAGTATTGGATAAAGAGGTGTTCATCCAATAGCTAATCACTCTAACTCAGGGCTTTTCTACATGGCAAGTTACTGCATAGCAAAGCAGGCTGTGTAGCTATAGTGCACCAACTTGCCGTGCAGTAACATCCCAAGTGGATACTGCTACAGTGCACTGAAAGTCCCAAAGTGAGACTTAGCATACTACTACTTCAACTCTGTTTGATGACATGGTATATATTATACCCTTCTGACCTTCTTCTGTGTAGTTTATTATGCCAGCTATTTTCTCTTTCTTGCTCTGTTATGACAGGAGTTCTAAGTGAGTGCCATCCATCAACTGCAATTAGCTTAAGTGGTGAGCTAAATATGTTAAATATCTTGCCATTTAGTTTCAGCAAAGTATCATATTGACTCAATACCACCGTCTATTGGATCTAATAATTTTTTTTACCCTAACTACTTGACTAGAAGATTTCAGCACAATCAAACCTCTTTGAGCCAAACTGCAGGTTTTCCTCATGCCAATTTTAAATTTCCAGTTAATGTTTTTATATGACCTCTGATTTAATAGATACAAATACAAAAGATTTCCAGGCACTAGTTAATTATATTTATTTAAAAATATAGATAATTGTTTAATTATGCTATCTCAAATTCAATGTGAAATAGCATCTACAGAGATGAATCAAAGAGCATTCATATAGTAATTTCTCTTTCTGGTAAGTGCACTGAAGTTTCCTGGATTTCATTAAGAGTCAGATAAGTGCTTTCTCCCACTCTTTCCCTTTTAAAATAAAATGTAGGTTTCAAGAAAGAGATGATCTTACTGACAGATACTTTTGTCATTTTCATGCCCAGATTGTTTACCATGTTTACTTCCCAATTACTTCTAGTAACTTGTGAGGCCAGACCATCCCTAACTTCTGCCCCCCTCTATACTCCCCACCCAAGTTCTAGGGACAATAGCATTATCTGTGCTTGGGTTGGGGGTTAAGGTGGAACCGTCGACTTGAACCCTTCCCTCCTACTGGTCCACCATACTGGCTAAGAGCATTGTATAGAAAAGACTACTGCAGCCCAAGGGAAGATTATATGATGAGGTTGCCTATGATAGCAGGGAACTGAATTCAGTGACCCAGGAAGTCTCTTCCAGTTCCATGCTCCTATGGAAAGGTAAATTTCATTCACTCCCTTCTCCAGGGATGAAGTCCTGGCTCCACTGAATTCAATGGGAGCATTGTCATTGACTTCAGTGAGGCCAGGATTTCATCCCAGAGCTCCCCGTGAAGCAATATGGCTCTGAATCACCCCAGTGCTGGTGAGTAGCTGAATGCCACAATCTGGCCTGTAAATATTAAGCACAGTTGCACTATGACAAATATGTCAACTTGTTATTGTTCATCTTTTGTCAATCTGTCTCCCATTTATCAATATAACAAATCTTACACAGACAAGTGCACCAGTACCCTGGGAAGTACCCAGCAACTTAAGTTTATTTCACTGCTCCTAGCCTACAGGACTGTAAAATCATTTTTAAAAGACAACAGTCACAATGGTGTATTTGATACGTAGCTGGGATTTTTTTTTTTCTTACTTAGAATAGGAAATGCTATAGATACCATGTTAAATTTAATTTCCAACCCAATAATAAATGTTGATTTTTTTAAAAATCGGGCCACATGAACAGCATACAACCATTTTACACACACATTAACACACACTTAAAAAAAACATTCTAGTTCACAAATCTTTAAAAACTGTTTTTTATGTCTTTGCTGCATCCCTCCTCAGCTTCCTGCAGCATTAGCATGACATCCTTGGTTGGAGCCACAAATTAAAATATCTCCCTTTCTTGTTGATAGTGCCAACTGCAGAAAACTGAAGCACATTAGCAGAATGGAAGCAGGCAGTCTGTGACTTTGATTGTCCTATTCTGCAGCGGCATTCAAATTTATCCCTCCTGGCTAACTACAGATCTGTCTCATCTTACGCGGGGGTTCTGTTCTGCGGTTAGCACGTAAAGCGAAAACCGTGTATAGCCAAAATCCCATTGAGTTCAATGGCGGGCGAAATCGCCCGCACTACAGGTATAGTATTAAAATTGTTGTTTTTCTCTTTTTTTGTTTTTGTTTTTTGTTTTTGCCGACCTCGTAAAGTTGAAATCGCGTAAGATGCAACAGACCTGTATATATAATATAGAATATATAACTAAACTATTGTTGTATGTAAAGTAATTAAGGTTTTTAAAATGTTTAAGAAGCTTCATTTAAAATTAAATTAAAATGCAGAGCCCCCCGGACCGGTGGCCAGGACCCTGGCAGTGTGAGTGCCACTGAAAATCAGCTCATGTGCCGCCTTTGGCACGCGTGCCATAAGTTGCCTACCCCTGCCTTACATTGTTCAAAGTTTTTTTAAACCAAAAATCACCTACATGAAGAAGAAAATTGTCCAGTAGATACTAAAATGAGTAGCTGATCTAAGTCAGCCTAATTCCTAGTGAGCAGATGTCCACCTCACAATAGTAATCATGACAACACATGTCCTTGTTGCTAGTCCTAGCAGGCAGTCCAGGGACTGAATGGACACAGATGGAACTACTCTCTCAGCCTTATAGAGGGCCCCTCTAAAACAGGATTGAAGTATCTTTGTGCTGAGGTGTGGAGAAGCCTCTATGGCTGCTATCTGCATCGTATTGGCTTTTTGGAGAGTGAGGATTTGTCCACGCTGCAGTTGGGACGTGTGATTGCAGCACATATAGACATACCTGAGCCAGCTTTAATCTAGCTAGCTCATGTACTGATAGGAGCGAAGTCACAGCAACGTGCACTTCAGCGAGGACTCTACAAGCCCGCCTGAGACCCTGGGTAATTATATGGGTAACTAGCCGCCCTGCACTAAAGTCCATGCGAGTATACTAGTTTTCCAAAGTTAAGATGTCCACACGTAGACCCTGCAATGCCTTACAAACTTCCTTAACTTTATGAACTGTGAGTAGTCTGAGTCACTTCAAAGGGACTGCTCACAGCCTGTAGAATTAAGCACATAAATAAATCTTTATAGGCTTGGGGCTGTAGTCTGGATAGTTCTTAAAGCCCATATTAAAAAATCCTGTATCCACAAAGGAAGAGAAAACATATAATTTTCATGAACAGTGGGAACATGAGCATTTGTTTACAATAGTTACAGACAAGTGGGTGTACCTCATATGTCACAGTACCAGTGAATTAATTCAAATGAAACAAAGAGTTAAAGCCTTCCTAACAATGAAATAGCTTTGAATGGAGAGCTTTGAAGAAGAGAATAATAATAATAATTAAAGAACCCCTCAGTATAACAAAGACAGAGGTTTTCCATGCAGATACGTATGTGCTGGTCACTTAAATACACAGCAGAATGAATTTGACAGAAAATTACTTTGCTGTTGTGCATTATAGAAATTACTCTCAAAACATCTAGACTGTAATAGATGATCATGATGGTGCCTTAAAATCTATAAAGAATTATATAATTTCTACAGAATTTTTGAACTATCTTATAGAATTCTACAGCAGGGATATACTATTAAACTCTATAGTATAGTCTAAGACACCTATAAAAAAAGTTTTTTTTTCTGTTACATTCTATGAGACTTTTCTATGAGGGTGAGAAATTAGGATCATAAGCAGTATTTGTTTCCAACCCTTTTGTGGCAGTTGACATCAGTGAGGTGGCTACCATCAATGAGCTGAGTGAATGAAATGTTGCATTTGAATGGTGATACAGTATGAATGGAAACTGTCACCATGCAAACTGATAGCTAGTTGAAAGCCAGAAGCTAGGATGCTGAATTTCAGACTTTTTTAGATAACGCAAAATACCTAATCTATTAATATGGAAACCTTCTTCTGGCCCACAAAAATATTTGTGCTACAAATATTATCAAATCTAAGCACTGTGCATCTCTGATAGCCCAACATCTCAGCACTGAATTTTGAGAAACAAGCAGACAGCATGTGGTATCAAATACCACCCTAATATTTGGCAGTCAACCAAAATACATTAATTACATCTAAGTTCTCTCATAACTAATGTTGTGTGGTAGATCTCAAGTGTTATGCTGGTCCAAAGTAGATATCCATGATGAAAAGGCTGGAAACCCCAGGCCTAGAAGCTTGAAAGAAAGAGAGAACATAGCCCCAGACAGAGAAAGTCAAGCCACAGATAACCATAGAGCACTGAGTTTCCTTAAGACTAGTGGTTAACAAAGAAAAGAAAAGAATACACCCAGTGAGAAGTGAAGGAGGGAGAGGAGAGAAAAGAGATGTGAAATAGATAAAAGATGCTAAGCTCCAAGGCTTTAGTGATGCAGATTGATAAAAGGTGTTGCAGTTCAAGAACCCACCTCACTTGCAATCTATTACTTGATCACAAAGAGCTAGATTTGGACTATACAATCTGCCCCGAGTAAGGGGCAGCATCTTGTGCTCCACAGCATCAGCCCAATTTTCTCCACTGTTCTGGGTCAGGAATACAGTACATCGGCTCCTTACCTGGCACAACATACACTGCCTGATATGCTAGCACACTTATGCTGCCAGGTGCATTAGTAGGGTGGAACCAAGTGTCTGTCCACTCCGTATGCCTATTTACCCAAATGAACAGGGGGTACTAGATCATGATCTGGCCCTAAATCACGTATGGGGTAGGGTGGGGAACTACACTGAGGCAGTAAATAAAAGAGGCATTAACTTTGAAAATGAGTGAGACACTGTGCACAAAAAACTAGAGGAAGCAATTCCATGTCTGGATGAGGAAGAGTCAGACTTTATCCAGCAATTGAGGTGATGATGTAGAATCTACAGGTAACCACGACAGACATAATCAGAGACACACTACAAGAAAGTACCTGGATGATGGAAGAGTCCATCAGCCAGTAACAGACCAGTGAAGGAGTGCTCTCAACATTAAGAGATTCATGGACATGTGGTAAATGTTCATATCTATTGCTGTGAACAATCAGAACATTTATAATTAGGGTTAAAATTTTGTCACAGTTATTGTTAGTAAAAGTCACAGGCAGGTCACAAGCAATACACAAAAATTCACGGAAGCCGGTGACCTCTCCCTGACTTTTACTAACAATAACTGTGACAAAATGGGAGGGGGGGATCCAGCACTCACCACAACTGTGGCTCCATGGTCCCCCAGGTGCCCACAGCGGCTCAGAGATTCAGGGTCCCCACCACACCACCAACCACAGGGTCCCCCATGCTGCCCTCGGCAGCTCAGATCTGCGGGGGCCCACCATCACCCGTGGCGACTGGGAGCTCCAGGGCCCGTGGCCTGTGACAGTTGAGAGCTCCAGGGTCTCCCTGCATGCCCTCCTCTATTCCCTACAGATGCATGGCCACCTGTACTATCTGGTGGACTGGGAAGGCTATGGCCCCAAAAAGCACACTTGGGAGCCTTCCTCCCATGTCCATGCCTCTGACTTGGTGGGGGAATTCCACAAGGCTCACCCGCACAAGCCTGGATTGGCACCACCCCAAAGGAGGACCTTAGGGGAGGGAGAAGTGATGGAAGAACCTGCAGGAATAGAATCTGGAACCACGGGGGTTCTGTGCTGCTGATGCTTCTGCACGACTGGAAGCTTAGGCTGTGTTTCCACTGGAGGGCCCTGTAGAGCTAGGCTCTGCAGGAAATACTGCCTAGCAGGGCCTGAATGGTGGCCCCTTCACAGCCCACTGTTTAATGATGCTAGTGTTTAAACCAGGAAACCATCATGGGGAGCTGTGTGAGCAACAATGCAGACTGCCTGCCTGCCTCCACTCCAGAGCTTGCTTGCAGCAGACTCTACACTCTGACTCCTGACCCTGATTCATCCTCGACTTTGCTATTTGCTTGCTGTCTATAACCTGGTGCCTGACCCCGACTTCCTGATATCCTGACCTGGCTCAACCCCAGCTCTGCTATGTGCCTGCAACTTGCTGCCTAACCCCGACCTCCTTGTATCCTGACCCAGCTTGCTCCCAATCCTGCTACTCATCTCCTAACTCAGGGGTCAGCAACCTACGGCACGCGAGCCGATTCTGAGTGGCACGCTGCCTGCCCGGTGAGAGGAGGAGGAGGGGCGGAGGGGCCGGAAAGCGCCACGCTGGGGGAAGAAGGGGGAGGAGGGAAGCTTGGCTGCCGCAGGACCAAGCTTCTGCCTCCTGCCCCGGCAGGGGAGAGCGGTGGGGAGGGGTCCCGGCCCCCTGCCCCACTCAGCCCCCCCCCCTACCGCTCTCCCCTGCGGGGGCAGGAGGCAGAAGCTTGGTCCTGCGGCAGCCAAGCTCCCCCCCTCCCCTGGTTCTTCCCACAACGTGGTGCAGTCCGGCCCCTCCTCCTCCCCCTCCCCCCCTCCCTGCCGGTGACGGCCCTTGCTTGGGGGAGGGGGAGCAGAGCAGAGCCGAGCCGAGTGGCAGCGTGCTCGCTGCTCCGTAGAGCAGGCAGAGAGAGGTAGGGACGGGCCTTGGGGAAGGGGGTGGAACAGGGCATATCCCTCCCAGCCCCCTGCCATGAGCCGCTCAGGGCAGGGGGCTGGGAGCACCCCCACGAGCCGAGCACCCCAGCCTTCTGCCCTGCACCCCCACACACCTTCCAGCCCTCTGCCCTGACCTCCCCCCAACATCCAGCCTTCTGCCCTGCACCCCTAGCCCTCTGCCCTGACCTCCCCCCAACACCCAGCCTTCTGCCCTGCACCCCCACCCCCAGCCCTCTGCCCTGACCTCCCCCCAACACCCAGCCTTCTGCCCTGCACCCCCCCACACCCTCCAGCCCTCTGCCCTGACCTCCCCCCAACACCCAGCCTTCTGCCCTGCACCCCACCCCTCCAGCCCTCTGCCCTGACCTCCCCCCAACACCCAGCCTTCTGCCCTGCACCCCCACCCCCCCAGCCCTCTGCCCTGACCTCCCCCCAACACCCAGCCTTCTGCCCTGCACCTCCACACACACCCCAGCCCTCTGCCCTGACCTCGAGTCGCCCCCAACACCCAGCCTTCTGCCCTGCACCTCCACACACACCCCAGCCCTCTGCCCTGACCTCGAGTCGCCCCCAACACCCAGCCTTCTGCCCTGCACCTCCACACACACCCCAGCCCTCTGCCCTGACCTCAAGTCGCCCCGCTCAGCCCGCTGCAGGCCTAGGTGAACAGAACCCCAGGCTGGAAGCGGGCTGAGCAGGCTGGCGGCGTAAGATCAGCATTTTAATTTAATTTTAAAGGAAGCTTCTTAAACATTTTGAAAACCTTGTTTACTTTACATACAACAATAGTTTAGTTATATAATATAGACTTATAGAGAGAGACCGTCTAAAAAACATTAACATGTATTATCGGCACACGAAACCTTAAATTAAAGTGAATAAATGAAGACTCGGCTCAACACTTCTGAAAGGTTGCCTACCCCTTAACTGCAATTTAGCAGCTGACCAGTGCACACAGGCTGTCCGTGGCCTGGCTCTGACACTAAGTCCCTGATAAGTGTGAAGCTGTAACAGTAAGCTATGTTTTAGGTATTTGATTACATAAAAAACCATGGGGATATTTTTAAACGAATTTTACTTCTTCCAATGCCATAATAGTTCTGCAGATGTCATTTTAATCTTCCACACAAAAAATAAATTCACCACTAGAGTGAGATTTAAGCATGGAAAGGTTCAGCTCAAGATGATTTTTTTAAAATAAGTTTACTGTGTAAGGGAGTGAAATATATGGCTCCTGCAATTTAACTGTGGAATCATTGCTACAACCCAATAATTAATCTATCTAACGGAGAGCTAAAATCCCATACTCTTTTATCACAAACAGGTATGGCTATTCTGGTCTATCAAAGCCCTTTTCTGCATAAAAAGCTACCATTATTTTCACAACTCAAACCTCATGATACAGCATAATACAATGTGTGCGCCACTGGTAACACTTTGACTGCTAATAAAGACCATCTGGTATGGAAGGATCAAAGTAAGGAGGACACTTTCATCTCTGAGCAAGAGTCTTCTTAAGCAACTTAAGGAGAGTGCATAATGCAGCCAACATATCTTTGTCCTTTTGAGCAAATCAGAAATGAATGTCTGTTAAAATATACGGACATGTTTCAAAATTCTATAAAATTAACAAACACAATTCTGAATAAATACAGTAACACTCCAATGGATTTTCTCATAGTTAGACAATTAATTGCATTTTTCATTTTTGTGCACAGATCTCTGTTTGAGACTCTGATACATAGTTATCAGAGATATTTGCATATTTACCACTGTCGTGCCAATATTATATTCCTATCTTCTTTAGTCAAAGACTACAGGAATTAGTGACTCACCGAGGAGTGACTGAGTTAAGTACAAAAACAAATGCATATTTTCAAGGAGCTAAAATTAAATCGCCTAAAGCATTGCTGATTAAGGAGGAGGAAATGACACTTCAACAACAACTAGATCAGCTTCTGCTGGTTGAAGTACCAAGCTCTTGCCATGATCACCTGCAACAGGAACCAAATGTCAGTTGCCTGACACCCTTAACATTTCTGAGATTTACATCTTTCCCTGTGCATAACTTTGGAAAACAAAGTCATTCTCTCTGCTCATCCTGGTTTGATGATTTTCAGTGGTTTCATTATTCTGAAGTAATGACAGCATACTTTGTTTCTACCGTCATACAGCTTTTAGCACAAACTACTTTTGACAAAGTACACAGATGCCTGACTTTTGGCATCCAGGTTTGAAATTTTTTGGTCTAAATTAATTATTTTTTGTTGTAGAGTTTGGCATATTTAAGGTCAGCTCTGTCAGGAGCAGAGTCTGCCACCCTTGCTCTTGTTGAGTAATATCTTATCACATGAGTAATCCTATTGAAATCAGTGGGACTCCTTGGAAAGTAACATAAGTAAGAGGGGCTCAAATCCGGCGCTTATTGCCAACCTGTATGTTTAACAAGCTGCATTGTCCTATAAATAGGGCCCTACCAATTTCATAGCCACGAAAAACATGTCATGGACCCTGAAATCAGCCCTTCCCCATGAAATCTGATCTCCCCTGCTCCTGGGAGCCCTGGGAGCTCCTAGCTGCTAGTCCCACCACGCTGGGGAGGGACAGGAGTTGTCCTTCCTCTGTATAGTGGCTCTTGGTGGGGAGATCAGACCCACCTCCAGAGGCAGCACAGAAATGAGGGTGATACACCCTCACTTCAGTGCTGCACCAGCCTGGGAGCTGGGCTCCGGACTTCCACCTGTCCCCGTCCCCGCAGCTCCTGCCACAGCTCCTGGCACCGAGCTTGGGGGTTCCTCCCCCAGCAGCTCCTGTCGGGGCTGGGGGCTTCTGCTCCTGCCAGCTGCAGCCAGGGTAGCTCAGGCTTGGGGGCTTCCGCCTGGGCTCGAGGCTTGCAGCCTCAATGCCAGGGCTCGGGGCAGTCTGGGTTGGAGGCTGCCCGGGCTCAAGGCTTCAACCCCACGGTTGCAGCTGGGGCTCGGGGCACCCGGGCTCGGAGCTTCTTTCTCCAGGACTCCTGCCAGGGCTTGGGTGACCTGGATGGGGCTTCCGTCCTGGGGCTGGGGCACTCAGTTTTCCAGGGGCCTCCAAATTGGCCGGGGGGGGGGCTGCCTTAATCTGTCACTGGCCTGGACTAGCAGCTAGGAGGCCCCAGCTGGGGCGTTACTAGCAGCATGGGGGAGATCCTACCCACCTCCATCTCCGGGAACCTCCTTTAACTGCCGAAAGCTTGCAGCTGCTGACTTCAGAGCCCAGCTCTGAAGGCAGCACAGAAGTGAGGGTGGCAATTTTGGGACCGCCCCCCCACCACCACAAATTTGCAACTCCCCCATCCCATTTTGCATTGGGACCCCCACAGTTACAACACTGTGAAATTTCAGATGTAAACATCTGAAATCATGAAATTGACCAATTTTAAAACCCTCTGGCCATGAAATTGACCAAAATGGACTGTGAATTTGGTAGGGCCCTACCTATAAATTGTTAATACTGTATGAGACTATCTCTATAATCCAGATGTTGAACACTTGAAATTTGTTGTCTCTGAGTGGATTAGTGTCTTTTCCATTTAATCCTTCTATTCACCTTGGTACAATAGTTTTACACTTTCAGCTAGTATAAACTTCTCTGTCATCATCCATGTTATTAATAGCAGGGGAAGAAGCCAGACTTGTAACTTGTTAAGGTCTCTGTTAACATTTTAATAAAAGTATGTAAATTAAATCTTATACAGCATTTACTCTTTTGCGATTCTTGTAAAGCAATTTTAGCACTGTATAAAATTTATTATAAGAAACCTCATAAAATAGCTTGAATACTGATAAGTCTGTCAAATTATGTAGAAATGCAGTTGATAACGTAATTTAAATCTTAGACTCTTCCCCTTCCTCCACAAACATGGATTTTACCTTTAAATTAAGCATATCTAGTTCTAAACATCTCATTAAACTTTTATTTTGATGCATCAACCTGATATTAAAATAGGATCTTTACAATTTGAATCCTTTTATTGGATCACAAAACCAGCAAATAATTCAGTCTGGCTGTTATTTCTCATAGAATCATAGACTTTGGGGTCAGAAGGGACCATTATGATCATCTAGTCTGACCTCCTGCACAACGCAGGCTACAGAATCTCACCCACCCACTCCTGTATCAAACCTGTGTCTGAGCCATTGAAGTCCTCAAATCATGGTTTAAAGACTTCAAGATGCAGAGAATCTTCCAGCAAGTGACCCGTGCCCCAGGCTGCAGAGGAAGGCGAAAACCCCCAAGGGCTCTGCCAATCTGCCCTGGAGGAAAATTCCTTCCTCACCCCAAATATGGCAATCAGCTAAACCCTGAGCATGTTGGCAAGACTCACCAGCCAGACACCCAGGAAAGAATTCTCTATAGTAACTCAGATCCCACCCCATCTAACATCCCATCACAGGCCATTGGGCATATTTACCACTAATAGTCAAAGATCAATTAATTGCCAAAATTAGGCTATCCCATCATACCATCCCCTTCATAAACTTATCAAGCTTAGTCTTGAAGCCAGATATGTTTTTTGCCCCCAATGCTCCCCTTGGAAGGCTGTTCCAGAACTTCACTCCTCTGATGGTTAGAAACCTTCATCTAATTTCAAGTCTAAACTTCCTGATGGCCAGTTTATATCCATTTGTTCTTGTGTCCACATTGGTACTGAGCTTAAATAATTCCTCTCCCTCCCTGGTATTTATCCCTCTGATATATTTATAGAGAGCAATCATATCTCCCCTCAGCCTTCTTTTGGTTAGGCTAAACAAGCCAAGCTCTTTGAATCTCCTTTCATAAGACAGGTTTTTCCATTCCTCGGATCATCCTTGTAGCCCTTCTCTGTACCTGTTCCAGTTTGAATTCATCCTTCTTAAACATGGGAGACCAGAACTGCACACAGTATTCCAGATGAGGTCTCACCAGTGCCTTGTATAACGGTACTAACACCTCCTTATCTCTACTGGAAATACCTCGCCTGATGCATCCCAAGACCGCATTAGCTTTTTTCACGGCCATATCACATTGGCGTTTCATAGTCGTCCTGTGATCAACCAATACTCCGAGGTCCTTCTCCTCCTCTGTTACTTCCAACTGATGCGTCCCCAGCTTATAACCAAAATTCTTGTTATTAATCCCTAAATGCATGACCTTGCACTTTTCACTATTAAATTTCATCCTATTACTATTACTCCAGTTTACAAGGTCATCCAGATCTTCCTGTATGATACCCTGGTCCTTCTCTGTATTGGCAATACCTCCCAGCTTTGTGTCATCCGCAAACTTTATTAGCACATTCCCACTTTTTGTGCCAAGGTCAGTAATAAAAAGATTAATAAGAAATGTCCCAAAACTGATCCCTGAGGAACTCCACTAGTAACCTCCCTCCAGCCTGACAATTCACCTTTCAGTACGACCTGTTGTAGTCTCCCTTTTAACCAGTTCCTTATCCACCTTTCAATTTTCATATTGATCCCCATCTTTTCCAATTTAGCTAATAATTCCCCATGTGGAACCGTATCAAATGCCTTACTGAAATCGAGGTAAATTAGATCCGCTGCGTTTCCTTTGTCTAAAAAATCTGTTACCTTCTCAAAGAAGGTGATCAGGTTGGTTTGGCATGATCTACCTTTTGTAAAACCATGTTGTAATTTGTCCCAATTACCATTGACCTCAATGTCCTTAACTACTTTCCGCCTTCAAAATTTTTTCCAAGACCTTGCATACTACAGATGTCAAACTAACAGGCCTGTAGTTGCCCAGATCAATTTTTTCCCCTTTCTTAAAGATAGGAACTATGTTAGCAATTCTCCAGTCATACGGTACAACCCCTGAGTTTACTGATTCATTAAAAATTCTTGCTAATGAGCTTGCAATTTCATGTGCCAGTTCCTTTAATATTCTTGGATGAAGATTATCTGGGCCCCCGATTTAGTCCCATTAAGCTGTTCGAGTTTGGCTTCTACCTCGGATGTGGTACTATCTACCTCCATATCCTCATTCCCATTTGTCATCCTACCATTATCCCTAAGCTCCTCATTAGCCTCATTAAAGACTGAGGCAAAGTATTTGTTTTTATATTGGGCCATGCCTAGATTATCCTTAACCTCCACTCCATCCTCAGTGTTTAGCGGTCCCACTTCTTCTTACTTTGTTTTCTTCTTATTTATATGGCTATAGAACCTTTTACTATTGGTTTTAATTCCCTTTTCAAGGTCCAACTCTACATGGCTTTTGGCCTTTCTCACTTTATCCCTACATGTTCTGATCTCAATAAGGTAGCTTTCCTTGCTGATCATTCCCTTCTGCTTTTTCTTAATCACCTCTCTGAGATGCATGCTCATCCAGCTTGGTCTACAACTGCTGCCTATAATTTTTTTCCACTTTCTTGGGATGCAGGCTTCTGATAGTTTCTGCAACTTTGACTTGAAGTAATTTCAGGCCTCCTCCACCTTTAGATCCCCAAATTCTTCAGTCCAATCCACTTCCCTAACTAATTTCCTAAATTTTTTAAAGTTAGCCCTTTTGAAATTAAAAACCCTAGTCACAGATCTATTTTTGTTTATCCTTCCATTTAGTTTAAACTGAATTAGCTCATGATCGCTCGAACCAAGGTTGTCCCCTACAAACATTTCTTCTGTGAGGTCCTCACTACTCATGAAAACCAAATCTAAAATGGCATCCCCTCTTATTGGTTCAGCAACTACTTGGTGAAGGAATCCATCAGCTATCGCATCTAGGAAAATCTGAGCCCTATTATTATTATTATTACTAGCACTTGTCCTCCAGTCTATATCTGGGAAGTTAAAGTCTCCCATGATCACACAATTCCCATTAGTATTTACTTCATTAAAAACATTAAAAAGGTCTCTATCCATATCCAAATCAGATCCCAGTGGTCTATAGCACACCCCAAGGACTATCTCTGGGGAGGCTCTAGTAGCTTTCTTCCCCAATGTGATTTTTGCCCAGACAGACTTGGTCTTATCCATTCCATCCCTTCTTATTTCTTTACAGTCTACCTCATCATTGATATACAATGCTACTCCACCACCTTTGCCTTTATTTCTGTCTTTCCTAAACAGCACATACCCTTCAATTCCTGTACTCCAGTCATCACTACTATTCCACCATGTTTCTGTTATCCCTATAATATCCGGTTTCACTTCCTGCACCAGTTTCCTCCATTTTGTTACCTAGGCTCCTCGCATTGGTGTACAAACATCTTAATTCTTGCTGTTTGGCTTTGCTCACATTCTTTACTTGATTAGGCCCAGACATTCTACCACCAGTATCATCTATTAGAATGGTATCTACACTACCCTTCCTCCGTATGTCCATTCTCCTACCCATGGCTGTATCCTTTCTTACTTTGTTTTCTTCCCTCTCAAAGTTAAAATCTGGCATAGAGATTACCTGGACATCATAGAATATCAGGGTTGGAAGGGACCTCAGGAGATGATTTAGTTCAACTCCCTGCTCAAAGTAGGACTAATCCCTAGACAGATTTTTGCCCTGATCCCTAAATGGCCCCCTCAAGGATTGAACTCACAACCCTGGGTTAAGCAGGCCAATGCTCAAACCACTGAGCTATCCCTCCCCTCCCAACCATCTCCCCCCAATTCCTAATTTAAAGCTCTCTTAATCAGTTGTGCCAGCCTCCATCCTAGAAGACTATTTCCCTCCCTACTGAGGTGAAGTCCATCCCGAGAGAACAGTCCTCTGTCCATGAATGCCTCCCAGTGGCCATACATCCCAAAGCCCTCCTTATAGCACCACTGCCTGAACTATCTGTTGATCGTCATAATCTTGTCACACCTTTGTTGCCCTTTTCTAGGAACAGGCAGAATCCCACTGAAGATCACCTGAGCCTCGATTTCCTTAAGCGTCTTCCCCAGCCTGGCATAGTCTCCCTTGATACATTCCAGCGAGAATCTAGCCGTATTATTCATTCCCACATGAAGGACAATCAGTGGATTCTTTCCTGCTCCCGTTAGGATCCTCTTCAGCCTCAGGTCCACATCCCGTATCTTAGCACCCGGTAGACAGCACACCCTTCTGTTCTCTGGATCAGATCTGGTTACAGGACTGTCTATTCTTCTCAGTAAGGAGTCTCCAATCACACAGACCTGCCTTTTCCTGGTGACAGTGCGATTCTCCGGTCTATCCCCTGTTCCCCCTGGCTGCAAGTCCTCTCGATTCCTATTCACCCTTGCAATCCTCCGCAACCCATCCCGTATCCTCCTGGGGCTCATGTTGGGTGTCGTTATCTCCATTGACTCTTCCCCTCTTCTTATAGGACTAGCTGGTCTTCTCTTCTTCCTTGCCCTCTCACCTTCAGCAATCACCTGCTGTGCCCCTTCTTCATTTTCCAACTCCGCAAACCTGTTCCTGAGCTCTATTTCTCCTTCACTAGCCCGTCTTTTTCTCTGCCTGGTTCTCTTAGTCACATGCTTCCACCGTCCACTTCCCTGACCCAGCAGTCTCCCCTCAGAGTTCTTTGATCCTGCTTCCATCTGCAAGTCTGAGCTTTTCCATTCAGACTCCTCATGTCTTTGCTCCATCATCCGCTCGAACCCCCTTCTAAACTCAACCAGAGTTTCCACCTGCATCTCCAATCCTTGGATCTTTTCTTCCATCAGCTCTATCAGGCGGCACTTCATGCAGATGAAACTCCTATCAGGTACCCCCTCCAGGATCATGTACATGCCGCAGCTTCCACATCCAGTCATCTTCACTGTGTCTTCCACTGCTTGGGTCACTACCACTGCTGCCTCTGTATCTGTCATAGCCTTCTCACCTAAATCCTGTAAATCTGGGAAACACAAACCAAACCAAAACACCACCACCCACAGCAAAACAAATCCCCAACAAGCACCAAAACTCTGCTAGAACACTGCACACTCCCTTCACTAGTCTGTCTGATCCTCTGCCTGCCTCTCTTAGGCCTGGTCTACACTAACCCCCCAATTCGAACTAAGGTACGCAACTTCAGCTACGTGAATAACGTAGCTGAAGTCGACGTACCCTAGTTCGAACTTACCGTGGTCCAGACGCGGCAGGCAGGCTCCCCCGTCGACTCCGCGTACTCCTCGCGCTGAGCAGGATTACCGGAGTCGACAGCGAGCACTTCTGGGTTCGATTTATCGTGTCCAGACAAGACGCGATAAATCGAACCCAGAAGTTCGATTGCCTGCCGCCAAACCAGCGCAGTAAGTATAGACAAGCCCTTAGTCTTCCCCCAAACTCCCACTCAAACTCCCCTGTTTACAGCTCTGTTTGCTGTCATAGCCTTCTCACCTGGACAAATATGGCAAGGGTGATTCAGGTCTGGATGAAGATGACATATGCCTGTGAAGACCCAGAGCTGACCGTCAGTTTCATGACCACTAAGTTCTCCACAATTTTTTTAATAACACAAGACAATTAGAACTTATTCAGCACATAAACTGTTACTGCTGAGCAGTGCTTGTCGTTTAAAGCATCTATTTTCATACATTATTTCTAGGACTGTCAAGCGATTAAAAAAAATAATCGTGATTAATCACCCGATTAAAAAAATTAATCACGATTAATCACGCGATTAAAATAATTAATTGTGATTAATTTCACTGTTAATCATAATAGAATACCATTTCTTTAACTATTTTTGGATGTTTTCTACATTTTCAAATATATTGATTTCAATTACAACACAGAATACAAAGTGTACAGTGCTCACTTTATACTTATTTTTGATTACAAGTATTTGCACTGTAAAAAAACAAAAGAAATAGTATTTTTCAATTCACCTAATGCAAGTACTGTAGTGCAATATCTTTATCATGAAAGTGGAACTTACATATGTAGAATTATGTAAAAAAAAAACTGCATTCAAAAATAAAACAATGTAAAATTTTAGCGCCTGCAAGTCCCCTCAGTCCTACCTTTTGTTCAGCTAATCACTCAGACAAACAAGTTTGTTTACATTTGCAGGAGATAATGCTGCCCGCTTCTTATTTACAATGTCACCTGAAAGTGAGAATAGGTGTACTCATGGTACTGTTGTAGCCAGCGCTGCAAGATATTTATGTGACAGATGTGCTAAAAATTCATATGTCCCTTCATGCTTCAACCACCATTCCAGGGGACATGTGTCCATGCTGATGATGGGTTCTGCTTGATAACAATCCAAAGCAGAGCAGACCAACGCATGTTCATTTTCATCATTTGAGGCAGATGCCACCAGCAGAAGGTTGATTTTCTTTTTTGGTGGTTCGGGTTTTGTAGTTTCCGCATCGCAGTGTTGCTCTTTTAAGACATGTGAAAGCATGCTCTACACCTCATCCCGCTCAGATTTTGGAAGGCACTTCAGATTCTTAAACCTTCAGTCAAGTGCTGTAGCTATCTTTAGAAATCTCACATTGGTACCTTCTTTGCGTTTTGTCAAATCTGCAGTGAAAGTGTTCTTAAAATGAACAACATGTGCTGGGTCATCATCATCATGTAACATGATACATAGGCAGAATGCAGGTAAAACACAGAGCAGGAGATATACAATTCTCCCCCAAGAAGTTCAGTCACAAATTTAATTAATGCATTATTTTTTTAATGAGCATCATCAGCATGGAAGCATGTCCTCTGGAATGGTGGCCGAAGCATGAAGGGGCATATGAATGTTTAGCATATATGGCATGTAAATATCTTGCAATGCTGGCTATGCAAATGCCTATTCTCTCTTTTTGGTGACATTGTAAATAAGAAGAGGGCAGCATTATCTCCTGTAAATGTAAACAAACTTATCTTAGCAATTGGCTGAACAAGAAGTAGGACTGAGTGGACTTGTAGGCGCTGAAGTTTTACATTGTTTGTTTTTGAGTGCAGTTACATAACAAAAATAAATCTACATTTGTAAGTTGCACTTTCACCACAGAGATTGCACTACAGTACTCCTATGAAGTGAACTGAAAAATACTATTTCTTTTATCATTTTTACAGTGCAAATATTTGTAATCAAAAATAATATACACTTTGATTTCAATTACAACACAGAATACAATATACACCTCTACCTCGATATAATGCTGTCCTCGGGAGCCAAAAAATCTTACCGCGTTATAGGTGAAACTGCGTTATATTGAACTTGCTTTGATCCACCGGAGTGCGCAGCCCTGCCCCCCCGGAGCACTGCTTTACCGCGTTATATCCGAATTCGTGTTATATTGGGTGGCATTATATCGAGGTAGAGGTGTACATGAAAGTGTAGAAAAACATCCAAAATATTTAATAAATTTCAATTGGTATTGTATTGTTTAACAGTGTGATTAAAACTGCGATTAATCACGCTTAATTTTTTTAATCACGATTAATTTTGTTGAGTTAATCGCGTGAGTTAACTGCGATTAATCAACAGCCCTAATTATTTCCTATTTTTAAAGTAAATGGTTAGTGGGTCTTATACATATGAGTGATAACGAGCATTACTTTTAAACTTAACAGGGGGAAATAATAGATGGGACTTTGAGTAATGAGTTACTATTATCAGTATGGTATTTCCATGCAGATAGTTTTCAATGCTACTAACACATAATTCCTTACATGTGCAGGGAATCCCTTGTGACAGCAGCAGAGCTGCTACTACCATGACTGGCCTCTTTCCCTGCTTATATGTACATGCACTACAAGCATCCTACCTAGCTATGTAAGGTCTGCAGAAGGGCAGGGCTCCTGCTATCAGCTGTTCTGCTGAGCATAGGAATGCCTGCAGAACCCTAAAACTCAAACCCTCTGCTGGGTTATATGTTTTTTATTTTATCTTTCAAATTGGAGGTTGTCCCCATTCCCCATGAAGATGAAGAGAACAGGAGGGTAGGACTTGTTCCAGTATTCTATATTTTAAAGTTACCACAGGGAACCCCAATCCTGACTGGTGCTACCATAATACACATGTGAAATAATCATATTTTTGCCTAGCTAAGGTTTCAGAATTCTCTGGAGAAAGTACCCTTTTGTTTACTAAAGGGAGGCGAACCACAGAAGGGAGGCTTTACTGTAGCAATCAAGAATGCATCTGATGGGGGAAAAACAATGAGTCATACCCTATTAATAGTTGATTGAGGTCCTTGTCCTTTGCTGAGCTCACCTATAATATTCAGTTCCCAACTGTTCACCATTAACATTTGGGTGCTCACTGAGAGCCTCCTAGAAACTAAAAACAGAGTTATTTAGCTATGTTATATAAAAGATTCTGCCTTTTGGGCCCCTTTTGGCAAGTCCCCTAATGGATGAAGGGAAGAACTCTTGGCCAGTTCTCTGGCACCTGCTGAGACCTGGATAGGCTGGTTGGCCAAATAAATGATCTCAACCTTACCTCAGCTTTGTCTAATCCGCTGGTTTTGGGAAAATAAATCTATTAGTGCGTGCACAAAAAATAGATGACCATGGCCTTTGTATTGGTCCCTCAGGTTTTCTGGTCACTTAATATTGTCAGTTTGAGTGACTGTTCAGCTGAGTCTCTACTGTAGTTTGCCTTGTAGGAGAGGGCAGAATTGTATATAATCCCAAAGCACTATGCAAACTGCTTCACTTTACCAACAACTGGGGGACGTAGGGGCGGGGAAGTCAGCAGTTGCTTAATAGCACATAACATTATACATGGTAGGACAGTAGATTAAGAATATATAGTATTCTTATACAAATATACAATATTCTTAATCTACTGTCTTGACTTGCATGGTGTTCTGTTCTGTTAAACAACTGATGTCCTTTGAAACTGCATGGGGAATTTAGGGTGATCAAGGCTCCAAATGGGCTAGGACATGCTCTTAGGGATCTCTCAATAATATTAGGTTTCAGAGTAGCAGCCGTGTTAGTCTGTATCCGCAAAAAGAACAGGAGTACTTGTGGCACCTTAGAGACTAACAAATTTATTAGAGCATAAGCTTTCATGGGCTACAACCCACTTCTTCGGATGCATATCCGAAGAAGTGGGTTGTAGCCCATGAAAGCTTATGCTCTAATAAATTTGTTAGTCTCTAAGGTGCCACAAGTACTCCTGTTCTTTTTTCAATAATATTAGTGGGTGAAGACCTGATTTTTTTGCCTCATCAAAAGACAGCACTTCCAGCAGTACAGTGTCACCAATATCATGCAACGGCAGTTGTTCAGTACTGACTCAGAGGGATGAATGCTGTCTAATGAATCACCAGCAGCATTTCCTGCAGTACCTGGGGAGGTGTCTCATCCAAGTACTGATTAGGCCCGACTTTGTTTAGTTTTGAGATCTGACAGATCACAGCCTGAGATACTTTGTCTGCAGGCAGAACATCAGCTAAATCATGAGTTTTAGGTGACGTGTCTACAGGGAACAATCAGGAATTTACACATAACATGAAAAAATGCATTCTCTTTCAGTATGCTCTTGTCTTTTGTACCCATACTACAAAGGGAGATATGAACTATGCGGTAATGCAAGCAAAGGGTCACTTTTTAAATTAATTAGATAGATATTGTTAAGACAGCTATCCTATGCAATTCACAGCTGCAGGACATCATTACGGCCTGGTCCACGCTACAGAGTTAGGTTGATACAGAGTTAGGTTGAGGTAAGCTGACTTGCAAGTGTCTACACTAAAATGTTACTCCCGCCAATGTAACTTGCCCTCTATGCTGATTTAATAAATCCACCTCCGTGACAGGTGTACTGCTTAGGTCAATGTAGTTAGGTTGACGCAGTGTCAGCGTTGACCAGGGATCTCAAACTCAAATCACCACGAGGGCCACATGAGGACTAGTACATTGGCCCGAGGGCCGTATCACTGACACCTTTTCATACAAAAATACAAAAGCCCCCACCCTCAGCCCTGCCCCCACTCCTCCCCTTCCATGAGGCCCTGCCCCTGCTCCGCCTCTTCCCACCCGTTCCCCGCCCCCATTCCAACCCCTTCCCCAAATCCCCACCCCAGCCCCGCCTCTTCTCTGCCTCCTCCCCTGAGCGCGCCGCATCCCCGCTCCTCCCCCCTCCCTCCTGGAAAGCCCTAAGCGCTGCCAAACTGCTGGTTGGCGGCGGGAAGCGCTGGGAGGTAGGTGGAGCGGGACACGACGCTGCTGGTTGGTGGCGGGAAGCACTGGGGGGTAGGGGAGCTATGGCAGGCCGCGTGTTTGAGACCCCTGACGTAGACACTGAATTACTTTAGTGGCCTCCAGGAGGTGTCACACAATGCCCCACTGTGACCGCTCTGGTCTCTGTTTTGAACTCCACTGCCTGACAGCCAGCTAAACAGGTATACTCCCCTGTAAAGCCCTGCAAGTTTTTGAAATTCCATTTCCTGTTTGCTCGGCATGGAGAGCTCACCTAGGGCCATGCTGTCTCCACGCTGCAGACGCACTCCTGCCTGGAGTACACAGGAGGTATTGGATCTCCTGGGTCTGTAAGGAGAAGAAGCTGTGCAGGCACAGCTCTGATCCAGTTCTAGAAATGCTGATATCTACAAGCAGATTGCACGGGGCGTGAGGGAGAAGGGCTACAAAGAAGGACCCGCAGCAGTGCCATATGAAGTCTAAGCAGCTGCAGCAGGTGTACCAGAAGGCAAGGGAGGCTACAGTTGCTCTGGTGCAGAGCCACAGAAATGCTGCTTTTACAAAGAGCTGCATGCCATCCTGGGTGGAGACCCCACCCCACCTCTACCTCCAGAAGCCCAGTGGATACTTCGGAGGAGCCAGAGTCACAGGTCCCCGGAGTGACCAGTGAGGAAGAGGTGTTGGACAAGGAAGAGGAGGAGTATGGGGGACAGGCGACCAGGGGATCCAGTGGCTCAGCGAGCCAGGACCTGTTTTTGACTCCAAAGTGGTTGAGCCAGTCCCTACAATCCTGCATAGGTTAGCCTGATGCAGGGAAAGGAACCTCAGATAAGTATGCAAGTTTCTTTTGATATTGTGGGGACACATCTGTTCATTTACTCTTTTTTAATCATGCTAGAAGAGTAGTGAAATAAGCTATAGAGATACAGTTGCTATCTGCTTCTCATTCCCCTGTACAGTTAGGCAGAGGGGGCACTGCAGAACAATTTGTTTATGTGCTATGGGACGTCCTGTGAATCCTCCATAGAGATCTCAACAAAACTTTCCTGGAGGTAGTCTGCAATCCTTTGCCAAAGGTTTCTGGGGACAGCTGCCTTATATCTTCTGCCGCAGAAGGACACTTTCACATGCCACTCAGCAATTACTTCAGCAGGCACTGTTGCAGCACACAGGCTAGCAGCATATGGCCCCAGCCTGTAGCCGGAAGCGTGCAGGAGCTGTTCCCTTTCAGCCTCTGTCACCCTAAGGAGTGAAGTAACAGCTAAAATCACCACCGCCTGTGAAAAACGGTGCCAGTATTCAGTTCAATTGCTCTATCCGCATATACTCATTCTGGTGAGCTATTCCCCACACACCAAATTCTCTGTCACTTGCACACTCTAGGGCACCCACCTCTACCTAGTTCCTAGGGCTCAAGGCATAACCCGGTTAATTTAGGCACCCCCAATCTTTCCCAGTTCCTAGGGCTCCAGGTGAAAGGCACCTAACTCTACCCCTTCATGGGCTCTGGGCTCTATTCCTTCGGGGTCTGGGCTGTACTCCTCCAGGCTCTGGGCAAACACCCATTCCCTGTGGACTCAGAGCAAACACCCATTCCCTCTGGCCTCAGGGCTTAACCTTTTGCGGGCTTATGGGGTCTTTTACCAGTGAAAGAGCCTTACACAGTAATATCCTACTTAACCTCTATTTATTAGCAATCACCAAAACAGAATGCACACATTACACATACAATGCTCACCACTCCCAATAAGACAGATGAACTTTTTTTGATGGCCAGTCAGGATTGGGGGACTCCGGTTTCTGCACAGTGTTATTGGCAGAGTGTTGAGGTGTGGCAGCTCTGATCTTGGGGCTGTGTCCTGGAGTTGGTTCCCAAAGAACGTCATAGAATCATAGAATATCAGGGTTGGAAGGGACCTCAGGAGGTCATCTAGTCCAACCCCCTGCTCAAAGCAGGACCAATTCCCAACTAAATCATCCCAGCCAGGGCTTTGTCAAGCCGGGCCTTAAAAACCTCCAAGGAAGGAGACTCCACCACCTCCCTAGGTAACGCATTCAAGTGCTTCACCACCCTCCTAGTGAAATAGTGTTTCCTAATATCCAACCTAGACCTCCCCCACTGCAACTTGAGACCATTGCTCCTTGTTCTGTCATCTGCCAGCATTGAGAACAGCCGAGTTCCATCCCCTTTGGAACCCCCCCTTCAGGTAGTTGTAGGCTGCTATCAAATCCCCCCTCATTCTTCTCTTCTGGAGACTAAACAATCCCAGTTCCCTCTGCCTCTCCTCATAAGTCATGCACTCCAGACCCCTAATCATTTTTGTTGCCCTCCGCTGGACTCTTTCCAATTTTTCCACATCCTTCTTGTAGTGTGGGGCCCAAAACTGGACACAGTACTCCAGATGAGGCCTCACCAATGTCGAATAAAGGGGAACGATCACGTCCCTCGATCTGCTGGCAATGCCCCTACTTATACAGCCCAAAATGCCGTTAGCCTTCTTGGCAACAAGAGCACACTGTTGACTCATATCCAGCTTCTCGTCCACTGTGACCCCTAGGTCCTTTTCTGCAGAACTGCTACCTAGCCATTCGGTCCCTAGTCTGTAGCTGTGCATGGGATTCTTCCGTCCTAAGTGCAGGTCTCTGCACTTGTCCTTGTTGAACCTCATCAGGTTTCTTTTGGCCCAATCCTCTAATTTGTCTAGGTCCCTCTGTATCCGATCCCTACCCTCTAGTGTATCTACCACGCCTCCTAGTTTAGTGTTATCGGCAAACTTGCTGAGAGTGCAGTCCACTCCATCCTCCAGATCATTAATAAAGATATTAAACAAAACCGGCCCCAGGACCGACCCTTGGGGCACTCCGCTTGAAACTGGCTGCCAACTAGACATGGAGCCATTGATCACTACCCGTTGAGCCCGACGATCTAGCCAGCTTTCTATCCACCTTACAGTCCATTCATCCAGCCCATACTTCTTTAACTTGGCAGCAAGAATACTGTGGGAGACCGTATCAAAAGCTTTGCTAAAGTCAAGGAATAACACATCCACTGCACAGACAATCCAGGAAGTTTTTGGAAAGTGTAGGGGACAATTTCCTGGTGCAAGTGCTGGAGGAACCAACTAGGGGCAGAGCTTTTCTTGACCTGCTGCTCACAAACAGGGAAGAATTAGTAAGGGAAGCAAAAGTGGATGGGAACCTGGGAGGCAGTGACCATGAGATGGTCGAGTTCAGGATCCTGACACAAGGAAGAAAGGAGAGCAGCAGAATACGGACCCTGGACTTCAGAAAAGCAGACTTTGACTCCCTCAGGGAACAGATGGGCAGGATCCCCTGGGAGAATAACATGAAGGGCAAAGGGGTCCAGGAGAGCTGGCTGTATTTTAAAGAATCCTTATTGCGGTTGCAGGAACAAACCATCCCGATGTGTAGAAAGAATAGTAAATATGGCAGGCGACCAGCTTGGCTAAACAGTGAAATCCTTGCTGATCTTAAACGCAAAAAAGAAGCTTACAAGAAGTGGAAGATTGGACAAATGACCAGGGAGGAGTATAAAAATATTGCTCGGGCATGCAGGAGTGAAATCAGGAAGGCCAAATCACACTTGGAGTTGCAGCTAGCAAGAGATGTTAAGAGTAACAAGAAGGGTTTCTTCAGGTATGTTAGCAACAAGAAGAAAGTCAAGGAAAGTGTGGGACCCTTATTGAATGAGGGAGGCAACCTAGTGACTGAGGATGTGGAAAAAGCTAATGTACTCAATGATTTTTTTGCCTCTGTCTTCACAAACAAGGTCAGCTCCCAGACTGCTGCACTGGGCAGCACAATATGGGGAGAAGGTGACCAGCCCTCTGTGGAGAAATAAGTGGTTCGGGACTATTTAGAAAAACTGGACGTGCACAAGTCCATGGGGCCGGATGCGCTGCATCCGAGGGTGCTAAAGGAGTTGGCGGATGAGATTGCAGAGCCATTAGCCGTTATTTTTGAAAACTCATGGCGATCGGGGGAGGTCCCGGATGACTGGAAAAAGGCTAATGTAGTGCCCATCTTTAAAAAAGGGAAGAAGGAGGATCCGGGGAACTACAGGCAGTTCAGCCTCACCTCAGTCCCTGGAAAAATCATGGAACAGGTCCTCAAGGAATCAATTATGAAACACTTAGAGGAGAGGAAAGTGATCAGGAACAGTCAGCATGGATTCACCAAGGGGAAGTCGTGCCTGACTAACCTAATTGCCTTCTATGATGAGATAACTGGCTCTGTGGATGAGGGGAAAGCAGTGGATGTGTTATTTCTTGACTTTAGCAAAGCTTTTGATATGGTCTCCCACAGTATTCTTGCTGCCAAGTTAACTTCATTTTGGATCCCAGTTTATATAGTGAAATTTGAGTCCTGCTTAGCTGTAACCTTAACCAATCATTATACTAAAATTTTACTAACCAATCCTAACATATTATAACCATATTATGGTCTAGACAGTATTTGGTCCTGCCATGCGGGCAGGGGACTGGACTCGATGACCTCTCGAGGTCCCTTCCAGTCCTAGAATCTATGAATCTATGAATAACAAAATTCTCTAACCTAATCATCCCACCACCTTAATTAATTTACACCTAGCAAAATTAATTATGTAACAGACAGAAACAATCAAAGAACCAAACAGAGATCATACAGACAAACAATATAGAAGTGGGGATCATAAAGATAAAACAATAAAGAAATGAGGATTTCACAACCACAACTATTGATAAGTGATTTCTTGCCAGACAGAATGCTGTCAAACTAAGTTTTCTTTAACCATCTTAAGATTTGTTTATTTATCTGGTGATAGTGGGTGTTATTAGGACAGAATCTCCTTCTTAACAGCCTACTATCACATTGTTTTAATGTAATTTAGATTGGATGGGAGAGGAGGGATAGCTCAATGGTTTGAGCATTGGTCTGCTAAACTTAGGGTTGTGAGTTTAATCCTTGAGGGGGCCATTTAGGGATCTGGGGCAAAAATCTGTCTGGGGATTGGTCCTGCTTTGAGCAGGGGGTTGGACTAGATGACCTCCTGTGGTCCCTTCCAACCCTGATATTCTGTGATTCTCTGTGACTTCCAGCTTCTTAGCTAATGGCATTCAAGACCTTACAATAGGGATACAGGAAAAGGCCTTATACTTACAGCCCTTTTATTGTCCCAACTCATCCCCTCACACTCCCCAGGCCAAACTTACCATGGCTAGGATCGCTGCCATGCTCTATGAATCCGAAGGACAAGTGAGAATGTAGTGCTTGCAACTTGTGAGGATCAAGGGGAGTGAGTTCCGTATACCAAGTTTCCATTTATCTTGTGAATACACTCAGAATAGTACCTCTGTGCATTGTACTTTTTGCAGATGGAAATGTGGCCTTGAGGGTCTCTCCATCCACACCAGTGGAGCAGCTCAATCAGATAAGGAGAAGGAAGGGGACACAGGAATGACATGTTCCAAGAGATCCTGCAAGCCTCTGGTGCTTTGGATACTGAGCAGAGGGCTTGAAGGATCACCCTTGTGGACAGAAGGGACAGCAATAGAGTGGAGAGGAGAAAACCACAGGAAAAGGAGAGAGATGTGCAGCAGGAGATGCTAGCACTTCTCAAGCGGCAGACATGCTGAAGACTCTTGTTGACCTTCAGGTTCAACAGACCCATGCTTGCCTCCTTCTGCAGCCCATAGAGAACTACATTCAGGACCTCCACATTCCACGTGGGGTCCAGGGTTGTTGCACTACTCTACCACTTCACCACGGGGGCGAGTACAGACCATCACAGCCGCACATACACTAACAATGTCTCTCACAGGTCAGTGTATCTGTTTGTGAAATGGAAATGACTGTTATTTCCCCTTCAAAGGTTCTTTCCCCTGTATTTATAAAGTTTCATTTAGTTATAAATATGTCTGTTTGCATGGGTTTGGAATAAAAGTCTATTTATGGAAACTTAATACATCTTTATTACTTCACAACATATGCTGGCTGGGGCTGACATCATTCAAAGATAATAGCAATTGGTGCATTTGCAATATTATATTACTGCACACACAGACCTCATTACAAGGTTCATACTGTGTGCAAATAAACCCATGCCAGGCAGAGCACCCTACAGCAACACACATTACTGTGGCTCACTATTAAAATGGTCTTTCAAAGCCTCCCTGAACTATTTAGCTGCCCGTTGAGCTCTTCTTATAGCCCGAGTATTTGGCTGTTCAAATTCAGCAGCCAACTGTTGCACCTCCACCCTGGCAGAAACTTTTCCCCCTTTGCTTCACAGGTATTGTGAAACACAGAGCAGGCAGCTATACCCATTGGGATATTTTTTTCATGAGATCTAATCTCATGAGTAGACAGCGCCAGCAGCCTTTCAAATGGTTAAAGGCACATTCAATTGTCATTCTGCACCTGCAGAGCCTGTAGTTGAAGTGCTCCTTGCTGCTGTTGAGGTGGCCAGTGTACAGCTTCATGAGCCACGGGAGTAGGCTAGGTCTCGCAGGATCACTATTGGCCTTTCAACATCCCCAATGGTCTGGAAAGAAAGTCCTTACTTGCAACTTTCTGAATGGGCCTGTGTTCTTAAAGAGGCACACATCATGCACCTTCCCTGATCATCCCATGTTGATGTCGGTAAAACATCCCCAGTGATCCACCAGTGCTTGCAATACCATGGAAAAGTAGCCCTTTCTGTTGATGTACTCAGTCCAAGGCGGTCTGATGCCAAAATAGGGATATGGGTGCCATCTATCGCCCCACCGCATTTTGGGAACCCCATTGCTGCAAAACTATCCACAATGTCCTGTACATTGCTCAGCATCACAGTCCTTCATAGCAGGATGTGATTAATGGCCCTACACACTTGCATCACAGCAACCCCCACAGTAGATTTCCTGATTCCAAATTGATTCCTGACTGATCAGTAGGAATCAGGCATTGCAAGCTCCCACACAGCGATCGTCACTCGCTTCTCCACTGTCAGTCCAGCTCTCATTTTGGTGTCACTGCACTGGAGGGCTGGGGCAAGCTCCGCACACGCATCCAGGAATGTAGACTTGCTCATCCAAAAGTTCTGCAGCCACTGCTTGTCATCCCATACCTGCATAACAATGTGATCCTACCAGTCAGTGCTTGTTTCTCGGGCCCAGAACTGACGCTCCACCATCTGTAGCTGCTCTGTGAATACCAACAACCACCTTGAATTGTTTCTTTCTATGTCCCACAGCAAGTTAGCCTCCAAGGAATCGTCATGCTCCCTGAGGCTCCTCTGGCGGCTCCGCAAATACTGCAAGATCAGGCGCCCCGTGCTCTCAATGCTTATCACAATAGTGCAGAGCTGTGCAGGATCCATGCTTTTCACGGATGGTGGACGCACAGGTTTGCAAGGCTTTTGAAAAAAGGCATGAAAAATTATGGGATTCAGATAAAATTATGGAATGGAGAAAACTGCATCATGGGACGTTGAAATCGTGTTCCTAGTCACCTCTGCATGACTCATTTGCCCCCAGGAAGCATTGCAAATCTTTTCTCCTTATTTACTCCTTCTCATAACACAAGAACTGGGGTCACCAAATGAAATTCATAGCAGAGGGTTTAAAACAAACAAAAAGGAAGTATTTCTTCACACAATGCACAGTCAACCTGTGGAACTCTTTGCCAGAGGATGTGAAGGCCAAGACAATAACGGGTTCAAAAAAGAACTGGATAAGTTCATGGAGCATAGGTCCATCAATGGCTATTAGACATGATGGGCACAGATTGTTTCCCTAGCCTCTGTTTGCCAGAAGCTGGGAATGGGCGACAGGAGATGGATCACTTGATGATTACCTGTTCTTTTCATTTCCTCTGGGGCACCTGGCATTGGCCACTGCTGGAAGACAGGATACTGGGCTGGAAGACAGGATACTGGGCTAGATGGACCATTGGTCTGACCCAGTATGGCTGTTCTTATGTTCTCAAAACACCCTGCGCTAGATGGGGGCAAGTTGCACAGTGGGATAACTACCCACGGTGCATTGCTCTCTGCATCAGTGCAAATGGTGTTAGTTGAGGACATGCACCACCAACACAAGGAGCATAGTTTGGACATGCAGAAGTGATTTAATTACTGCCGTGGCTGTATGTTGACGTAACTTAGGTCGACTTTATTTTGTAGTGTAGACTTGCCCTAAGTCAAATACTGTAGCTGGTTAAGTTTGACCCATAATATTGTCTAAAATGATAAACATTAAGCAAGGGATAATCATAGCTCATGATTCAGGCTGCCACTTAAAAACTGTGGGTATTAAGAAAGGATAGCACCTCCTTTCCTCATGTACACTACTGAATAACTGGAGATGCATAACTTTTACTCCTTTCCCTGAAGTGTCAGCTGTTAGTTACTGTGGCTGGGGAGAAGGAAGGGCAGCAGTGCTAGAGTATTGGTACCTCTTATAAGCATGACAGGTTTCAGAGTAGCAGCCGTGTTAGTCTGTATCTGCAAAAAGAACAGGAGTACTTGTGGCACCTTAGAGACTAACAAATTTATTTGAGCATAAGCTTTCATGGGCTACAGCCCACTTCTTCGGATGCATAGAATGGAACATATATTGAGGAGATATATATACACATACAGAGAACATGAAAAGGTGGGAGTTGTCCTACCAACTTTGAGAGGCCAATTAAGTAAGAGAAAAAAACTTTTGAAGTGATAATCAAGATAGCCCAGTACAGACAGTTTGATAAGAAGTGTGAGAATACTTACAAGGGGAGATAGATTCAATGTTTGTAATGGCTGATTTTTTTCTCTTACTTAATTGGCCTCTCAGAGTTGGTAAGACAACTCCCACCTTTTCATGCTGTAGCCCATGAAAGCTTATGCTCAAATAAATTTGTTAGTCTCTAAGGTGCCACAAGTACTCCTGTTCTTTTTGTAATAAGCATGTGCCTGCTGCTTGCTTCTGAGTGCCATAGAGAGCAATCAGTGTGCTCAAAGTAACATGAGCTCTGGCCCTCTCCTGATGTTCCAGGGATGAGACAGTGGGTGGTGTGAGAAGGCTGAAGTAGGCCTCCCAGGACTTTTCCCATGAATACTAAAGAGGCCAGTGAAAAAACAGGCAACAGGCTATTTGTCCTCCCCTTCCACGGAGGAGCTGAGTGACGGGCTGCTGGTGCATCAGCCCTGCCTGGGCACCCCGCAGCACCAACCCCCTGAGCACCAGAGACAACGAGAGGGGGCGGGGCTTTCCATGCCCTGCCTCAGCCCCGCCCCCTTTCCCGCCCTGTGCTTCTCCGCTGACAAACACCCCCCTCCCGCAGCGCAGGCGCAGTGCGTGTTGGAACGGAGTCTCTCCTGAGTGAGCGTCTCCCCCTCCCCTGACTGAGGGTGGTGGCCGCGCTCCCGCGAGCGAGGCGGGGCGGCAGCGCGAGGCGGTGATGCGCTGCTGGGACAGGTCGAGGCGCAGCGCAGGTAGCTGAGGGGGCGGGGAGGGAGGGGAGAGGTGGGGAAAGCCGCTGGTACCGCCCCGCCCCTGCTCCAGCTGCGCCATTGGGAGCTCCCTGCCCGCGGCTGCTGCCGGCGAGGGGCGCCGAACCGTTAGCTGCGGAGCCCTGGCGGTGAGTAGGTCCGGTCCGCGCCCCCAGCAACGGGGGGCGCCTCTGCCTGCGCTCGCGGGGCGGCCGGGCAGGTTAACACTCTCCCGGCTGGGCGGCTCTGGGGAGCAGGATTTCAGCTGCCAGCTCCCTTAGCTCGCCCCCCCCCCCCCCCCCGCGAGACTGGCTCGTCCGTCCTGCCTGGGCAGGGGTTGGCTCCGGCTCCGGGTCTGGGACTTGGCTGTTCGGGCTGCAAACCCCTCGGCGTAAACTTTGTCCCCCTTGCTCTGTGGCTCAGAGACACGCTGGGCTTCTTCGGCCGAAATGTCCGTGTGCACAGGCGCGGGTCAGGGAGAGCGCGGGGCGGCTGCTGCTGCGTGGGTCGCTCGCGGGATGTAAAGTCCGTTGTCAGTGGAAGAGTCTCTTGGTGAAAGTTAGGCAGTGAAAGGGGTGCATCGTGTTGTGTGGTGGGGTGGGGGGCATCGGTGAAGCGTTACCAGTACAGATGGTGGGCTCGGCAATCAAGGGGCAGGGACGTGGCTGGCTGCGGTACCTGTTCCTGAAGATGCTGTCTTCCCCTGCAAACTAGAAAATGTGCTGGCATAACTGGTCTTCCCGAACCATAAGAGTTGATAATGATCGTTTGGTTTCCTATTGGAAATAGTATGAAACCTGCCAGTGTAGTTACGATTTAAAGAGACGTTTCCGGCTAGACTTACACTCCAAATTCTTAAAATAGATAAATAAACCGGTAATATGAATGGAAATATTGTCATGGTTCTTTAAATTTAAAAAATCCGAAACGAAAACCAAAAAAACCCAACCATATAGACATCGGGCCTGGAATGTAAACAAAAATATTATGTTGCTTCCTGGCAATCAGAAAGTGAAACCAACTTGCAGTAAAAGTGAAACTGATGGGTCTATTTTTATAGTAGGAACTAGGTAAAAAGTAAACATAAGTGAACAATAAGTTGTTTTCATAACCTAAAAAAACCCCCAACACTTTGTGGACAATGTTTTATGGACATGTTAGTGACTTAATTTTAAATCTTGTTTTTCAAGGTGGTTCTGACTAGATTGTAAAATTTCACTGTAGACTACCACCTGACATACAATGACAGTTCAAAAGGTAACTTCTTTTGCAAGTTTCAAAAATACTGGCTTTTTTATTTTTAGAACTTGTGGGTACTCAGTGGTTGGTTGTTTTTTTTAATTATCTGTTTAAATCTAGTACAATGTCTTAAAATTGCTTCTTAAAAATACGTGATCTCAAATACTGTCAACTGCTCTAATACAAGTCACAGCCCTGCAAAGACCTAGGTCAGGCCTGCACAACTCGTAAAGCGGCGAGGGCCATATTACTCCAAAGAAAATAGCTGAGGGTCTAAACCCCCCGGCCGTGCTGAAACACGCCCCCCCCCCAAGCCACCCAGCCCCGCGGAACCCCCCGAGCGCCGCCCAGCTGCCGTGTAAGCAAGCAGGACTCATCCCGGCAGCGCCTCCTGCTGGTCTTCTCGGGAATTAGCTCATCCAGCTGTTGGAGCGACCTCTGCAGGCCGGTGTCCCACTGCCGCTGGCTCTGTGTCCCTCCTGGACCCCTGTGCCCTTTGATCTGGGGTGCTGCCCCCTGGCAATACCCCCACACTCTGGCTCTTGGTCTCCTCTCTCTGGGGAACCCCCAATCCTCTAATCCCATCCTCACCTCAGTATAAGGCTACTGCCAGTCACTAACTAGCCCCCGCGCCCTGGGGTAGACTGCAGTATATCAGCCACTCATCACAGGCAAGGTTGGGTTTGGACCTGCTGCCTCTCTCTATAGCTGGGCTGCCCCTCTGCAGCCCTGGTACTGGTCTTATGCCCTTAGCTAGGTCCGCAGCTTGGGGGTTTTCCAGGCTGGAGTTCCCCAGCTCCTCTAGCCTTCCCCAGCCCTGCTCAACTCCCTAGCAGCCAGACCCTTCTCTCTCTACAAGCAGAGAGAGAGACTTCCTCTGGGCCTCTGGCTCACAGCCTTTTTATACAGGCCAGCTGGGGCCTGATTGTGGCATGGCCCAGCTGCAGCGGCTTCCCCAATCAGCTCAGGTTTTCCCCTGCCACAGCCCTCCCCCAAGGCTGTTTTAAGCCCTTCAGGGCAGGAGCGGGGTAACCATCCTGCTACACCCCCCGAAACACATCCCCCACCCCAGCGCCGCCCGCACAGCGGAAACAAACCCTCCTTCCCCAGCGCCGCCCTGCCGAAACAGCTGTGGGCCGAAAAGGAAGGGTTTTTTTGGGGGGGGGGAGGGGGAGAGGGTGTGATACTTTAGAATTTTTCAATTAAAGCAAACAATTTTTTAAATTATTTTAATTTTTTTATGAATCATGGAAAAATGAAAAACACCTGTTCCGTTGAAAGAAAACATTTGTACTTTTCATAATTATTTTGCAAATTTAATGAGAGATATTACATCTCTTTTCGGCAACAAGCTTGTCGTATTCGGGGGTTATATTTGAAGTGGATATTTTCATAATGTCTTCCAAATGGTCATCAGTCAGAGAAGAACATTGCTTGTTTTTATTCATGTTCATGATGGAAAATGTTTGTTCACATATGTAAGTGCTTCCAAAAATGCTGAACGTTTTCAGCGCAACTTCAATAAGATTCTTGTATTTTCATCGTCCAGACTTTTGTAGAAGTCCCACAGGCTGCTTTCTCTGTGCTTATTTCGGTAAACTGCCGAACATTGAAGTTCAATAACCTCCAACTGCAAATCTTGTGGCACTTCCTCTGGATCCACAGAAAAGGGATCTTCAATCAGCTTCAACTGGATGTCATCATCTTTAGACAAAGTAAGTCTTCTGTCAAATTCTTCAATCAAAAGATTGATGTGCTTTGCGTATTTTTCTCCTAACTCGGCGTGTTTGTGCTGAGGGATACGCTGTGCACAAGTGGGAAAGTGACACATTTCACCTTTTGACAGCTGACTTCTGAAAAGTTTCAATTTCATTTTGAAAGCTTTCATTGCTGCACACATTTGAAATATAAGTTGATTTTTTCCCTGAAGTTGAATGTTGAGATCATTCAGGTGTGCTGTAATGTCTCAAAAGAAAAAGAGATCTTGATTCTAGGACTCATTTTCAAGCTCCGGGAATTTTATTGGCCCATTTTCTAGGAATTTTGCTATCTCCTCTTTCAAAGCAACGAAACGCTGGAGCACTCTTCCTCGACTCAACCACCTCACTTCAGTATGGTAGATTAAGTCGCTGCACTCGGCATCTTCCCCTTCAAGAAAGGCTTGAAATGTCCTATGTTTTAGTCCTCTAGAACGGATGAGGTTTACAGTGGAAACTACCACTGACATTACATGCTCAGTTTTTAAGACTTTGCTACACAAAACCTGCTGATGTATAATGCAGTGATGTTTGGTTATTTGTCTCCCGATAAATTCTTCAAGAAGAGTAACTGCTCCAACATTTTTTCCACACATAGCTGGAGCACCATCAGTACAAATGGCCACCAAGTTTGTGAAATCTACTCCCAACTTATCATTCATGCACTTTATCACTTCACTGGAGATTTCTTTTCCAGTTGTGCGACCCATCATGGAGCACATGCCAACAAGTTCTTCAGTAATTTCAAAGTTTTTATCAATACCTCTAATAAAAATAAGAAGTTGGGCGGTGTCTTTTAAATCGGTGCTTTCATCCATAGCTAGGGAGTAAAAGCAGAATTCTGTCAGTAAAAACTGACTCTCTGCTTTAACTGATCACTTAGATTAGTAGAAATGTCAGCTATTCTTCTCTGTACAGTCATGCGATAGACTGACATTCTCAAATATTCCCCTCTTTTCTGGACATAACTCAGATACAGCAATCAACATACACTTTTTTAAAAACTCGCCTTCTGTGAAGCATTTCCCAGCAGCAGCAATTTCCTTAGAAATTTGAAAGCTTACTTTAGTAACTGTATCGTTCTCAGTGCTCACTTTCTTGAAAATTTGCTGTTCTCCACTAAGGTTTTTCACTAAACTGGCTGCTTTAATTATTTTTTCATTTGGGTTCAATTTGGCGAGATTGGGATGTTTAGTTTCAAAGTGCCACCGAAGGTTGTATTCTTTCGGAACGGCTAACGTTTCGCGACACACAAGGCACAGTATTTTGTCTTTGGAAACAGTACATAAGTATTTATTTGTCCATTCAGTGTTGAAAACTCTGTGCTCTGATTCTATTTTTCTCTTTTTCTTTTCACTCATGGTAGCCATTATGAAGCTCAAGATTTTGTTGAATAAATTCACACACAAGGGAAACACTCAGTTACACACAAAGAGAAGAGATATCTCACGGCGCGTGGCACACTAGCAAGGCACTGACGGTGTGTGGAAGCCTGTAGAGGGGGAAAGAAACGGCGCGCATAGGGTAACCAGATCACAGCAGTAAAATAGGACCCGCCCCCTCCCTGCTCGGCCCCACCATTACACCCCTCTTTAACCCCCAGGGGTCACTATATTACTGCACACAGCAGTAACAAAAATTAAAATACTGAAAATGGATGCCTCCTTCCAGCCACCGACTCGCCGCTCGCCTCCTCACCTCCCCCCAAGTATAAAGCCTCGCCGCCACTACCTGCCCACCTGCCCGCTCGGTTCGTCATCCCCCCATGAAACAAGGGGAGGGGAAAAGGGGGACAGTTTGAAGGGATTTTCTGGGGGTATGAACTAAGCCGGGGAGGGGGAAGGGGAGCAGTGTGAAGGGATTGGAATTGGATGTGACTGTTTCACACACACACACAGGGGCCGCATGGAGCCCTTGGGGGGGGGGCAGTGTGGGGCAGGGGAGGGATAAGGTCCCTGGACCAGGGAGGGGGGCAGCAGTCAGGGCAGGGCAGGTGCAAAACACACACACACAGGGCCGGCTTTAGGAAGTGCGGGGCCCAATTCGAACATTTTCGGCGGGGCCCCAGCAGGGATGACTAGAAGAAAAAAAAAACGTAAAAAAAAGCCTTTCATTTCTTCTATGTATTATTTACTTTCCATAACTATATAAATAATAAAATTATATATTATGTACATTGTGTTATATATGCTGTTGATCGGTTATTAATGAGCTCCATTTCACATGTGTGGGTCCCTGCCACTCCATGGGGGTGTCCTACGGTTACCAGATGTCCCGATTTTATAGGGACAGTCCCAATTTTTGGGTCTTTTTCTTATATAGGCTCCTATTACCCCCCACCCCTGTTCTGGTTTTTTACACTTGCTGTCTGGTCACCCTAGTGGTGTGCACATGTGTGGGTCCCAGCTGCTTCCTGCCCCCCTCATTGAAGCAGGTGTGCAGGGTTACTGCCCTGGGAACTGCAGGGCACCAGTGGACATGGGGCTGGCTGGAGGTAGGGTCTGGCTGCAGGCAGGGCAAGGGGTGCGGGGCTGGTTGGAGACGGGGGTATGGGGCGGGCTGGCTGGCTTCAGGCAGGGCCACAGGGGGGTGCAGCAGGGGTTGGCAGGGCTGGAGACACAGGAGTGCGGGACTGGCTGGCTTCAGACGGGGGAGCGGCAGGGGTTTGCTGGAGACAGGGCAGGGGGTGCGGCAGGGGCTGGCTGCGGTCAGGGGCTGGCTGCGGGCAGGGCAGGGGGCGTGGGGCTGGGGCGGGCAGGGGTGTGTGTGGGGCTTGCTGGCTTCGGGCAGGGCCGCAGGGGGGTGCAGCAGGGGTTGGCTGGAGACAGGGCAGGGGGTGTGGCAGGTGCTGGCTGCGGGCAGGGGGTGCAGAGCTGGCTGCAGGCAGAGCAGGGGGTGCGGGGCAGGCTGGAGACGGGCTGGTGCGGGCAGGGCAGGGGGTGCGGGGCTGGAGGCAGGGCAGGGGGTGGAGCAGGGGTTGGCTGCAGGCAGGGGCTGTGGGGCTGGCTGGAGACAGGTGCTGGCTGTGGGCAGGGCAGAGCAGGGGGTGCGGGGCTGGGGCATGTGTGGGGCTGGCTGGCTGTAGGCAGGGCAGGGGGTGCGGGGTGGTGTGGGCAGGGGGTGCAGTAGAGGCAGCTGGAGCCCCGGCCCTTTAAATAGCCCCCGAGCCCCCTGCTATCCCAGGGCTCTGGGGGCTATTTAAATGGCCTGGGGCTCCAAAGCCCCAGGCCTTTTAAATTGCCCCCTGGGGAAGCCGGGCCACCCCGGTACGCTGTACCGGGGCTTGGGCGTGGGGCCCGATTCAGGGGACTCAGTTGAATCGGCCTAAAGCCGCCCCTGCACACACACACGCGCGCACACACACACACACACTCGGTCTCCCTCCTCCCCCGCAGGTTTTCCCGGCTGCCCACAGACAGTTCAACCCCCCCCCCCCCCCCCATCACTACGGAGGCCGCCCTGGGAGCAACCAGCGCAGTAGCCACCCCACCCCTAACCGAAGAGGGGGTTTGGGGGGGTCTTGGCCCAGTCCCCCCCAGCTGCAGCTCGAGCCCAGGCCGGGCGCCCCTCCCCTCGCTCACACTTACCGGCTCTGCCTCGTGCCCAGCGCTTCCCGCCTCAGCAGGCCCCGGAAGTGACGCACCCGCTGTATGCCAGGCGGGGGGAGCGGGAGACGGAGCCGCGTGCACACGTGTGCACGCTTTCGGGCGGTTGGAGCGCAGCGTGCGCGGGCCCCCGGCAGCCGCGCGTCTGACCGTCCGGGCGGTCGGAGCGCGACACGTGCATGCGGGGCTGTGAGGTTGCCCCCCCCCCCCCAGGCAGGGGACGAAGCCGGCAGCCGCGCTTCTCACTGGCTGGGGCTGTGAGGTTGCTGTTCTCCCCCCCCGGCAGGGGGCGAACCTTGGAGCCACGCTTCTGACCGGCCGGCCGGAGCGCACGCGCGGGGCTTTGAGGTCGGCCCCCTCCCCTCCCCTCCCAGCAGAGGGCGAACCCGGCAGCCGTGCTTCTCGCCGGCCGGCCGGCCGGTTGGAGCGCAGTGCGCACGCGCGGGGCTATGAGGTTGGCCTCCCCCCCCCCCCCCCCCCCCCGGCAGCCGCGCTTCTGACCAGCCGGTCAGAGCGTGGTGCGCACGCGCGGGGCTTTGAGGTCAGCCCCCTCCACTCCCCCTGGCAGGGGGTGAACCTTTCAGCCGCACTTCTGACTGGCCGGAGCGCGGTACGCGCGGGCGGGGCTGTGAGGTCGGCTCTGCCCCCGGGCAGGGGGTGAAGCCGGTAGCTCCCCCCGCCACTTACCCGCGGGCCGCACAGTGAGCGCCCGCGGGCCGCATGTTGTGCAGGCCTGACCTAGGTGTATATAGCTAGGTCTGCACATAGGAGTACACTCATTGGAGCCAGGACTTCCCCAAGGTCACCTGCTTATATGAAGTTAATTATTTGCATAAATATTTGCAAGATTTGGTCATTATGTGTGTGTGTGTGTGTACATGCATATTCATATTAGGGGTGTCTGTCTAAAAAAAACTTGGTCCCTAATTGAAGGTAGAGTCTGTCATAGCTCTGTGTTGAGGGTGTGTGTATGTGGTAGGCAGCTGAGCAGGCAGTGTCCAAACTGTTACTCTGAAACTCTGTGCTAGGTAATCAAATTTTTCATTGCTTAAGTTCCAAGAGCCAGTTTTTGAAAGGTATTTAGATGCCTAAATACCTAAGGACTCAGCATAGGGAAAGGCTGAAGGGTCTGGTCCGGAGATCTAAGTGGCTAATGTGCTCCTAGTAGTGGAGTAGTAATACATAGCTCTTTTGCTTCACTTTTCATCAGTAGATAGATCTCAAAATGATTTACAAAGGAGGTCGGTTTCATTATCCCCATCTTGTAGGTGGGGAAACAGAGGCACAGAAAAGTGAAGTGACTTACCCAAGTTCACCCAGCAGGCAAGTGGCAGAGCTGGGAATAAAACCCAGGTCTCCTGAGTCCCAGAATAGGGGGCAGGTTGTGATGGTTGGGTAGTGGAGTGTTGTATACAAATTTGAACAGGATCATGGAACGCCTGAAGCTAACTGGGTACAAATATGCTTGTTGAGAAGACCCAGAAGATCATAAGAACGGCCATACTGGGTCAGACCAAAGGCCCATCCAGCCCAGTATCCTGTCTACTGACAGTGGCCAATGCCAGGTGCCCCAGAGGGAGTGAACCTAACAGGTAATGATCAAGTGATCTCTCTCCTGCCATCCATCTCCACCCTCTGACAAACAGAGGCTAGGGACACCATTCCTTACCTATCCAGGCTAATAGCCATTAATGGATTTAACCACCATGAATTTATCTAGTTCTCTTTTAAACCCTTTTATAGTCCTAGCCTTCACAACCTCCTCAGGCAAGGAGTTCCACAGGTTGACTGTGCGCTGTGTGAAGAAGAAATCCCTTTTGTTTGTTTTAAACCTGCTGCCCATTAATTTCATTTGGTGACCCTTAGTTCTTATATTATGGGAACAAGTAAATAACTTTTCCTTATTCACTTTCTCCACACCACTCATGATTTTATATACTTCTATCATATCCCCCCTTAGTCTCCTCTTTTCCAAGCTGAAAAGTCCTAGCCTCTTTAATCTCTCCTCATATGGGACCCGTTCCAAACCCCTAACCATTTTAGTTGCCCTTCTCCGAACTTTTTCTAATGCCAGTATATCTTTTTTGCGATGAGGAGACCACATCTGTCCGCAGTATTCAAGGTGTGGGCGTACCATGGATTTATATAAGGGCAATAAGATATTCTCAGTCTTATTCTCTAGATTCCTGACATCCTGTTTGCTTTTTTGACTGCTGCTGCACACTGCGTGGATGTCTTCAGAGAACTATCCACGATGACTCCAAGATCTCTTTCCTGATTAGTTGTAGCTAAATTAGCCCCCATCATATTGTATGTATAGTTGGGATTATTTTTTTCCAATGTGCATTACTTTACATTTATCCACATTAAATTTCATTTGCCATTTTGTTGCCCAATCACTTAGTTTTGTGAGATCTTTTTGAAGTTCTTCACAGTCTGCTTTGGTCTTAACTATCTTGAGCAGTTTAGTATATCTGCAGACTTTGCCACCTCACTGTTTACCCCTTTCTCCAGATCATTTATGAATAAGTTGAATAGGATTGGTACTAGGACTGACCCTTGGGGAACACCACTAGTTACCCCTCTCCATTCTGAAAATTTACCATTTATTCCTACCCTTTGTTCCCTGTCTTTTAACCAGTTCTCAATCCATGAAAGGATCTTCCCTCTTATCGCATGACAACTTAATTTACATAAGAGCCTTTGGTGAGGGACCTTGTCAAAAGCTTTCTGGAAATCTAAGTACACTATGTCCACTGGATCCCTCTTGTCCACATGTTTGTTGACCCCTTCAAAGAAGTCTATTAGATTAGGAAGACATGATTTCCCTTTACAGAAACCATGTTGACTTTTGCCCAACAATTTATGTTCTTCTATGTGTCTGACAATTTTATTCTTTACTATTGTTTCAACTAATTTGCCTGGTACTGACATTAGACTTACTGGTCTGTAATTGCTGGGATCACCTCTAGAGCCCTTTTTAGATATTGGCATTACATTAGCTATCTTCCAGTCATCGGGTACAGAAGCTGATTTAAAGGACAAGTTACAAACCATAGTTAATAGTTCCGCAATTTCACATTTGAGTTCTTTCAGAACTCTTGGGTGAATGCCATCTGGTCCCGGTGACTTGTTACTGTTAAGTTTATCAATTAATTCCAAATCCCCCTCTAGTGACATGTCAATCTGTGACAATTCCTCAGATTTGTCACCTACAAAGGACTGCTCAGGTTTGGGAATCTCCCTAATATCCTCAGCCATGAAGACTGAAACAAAGAATTCATTTAGTTTCTCTGCAATTACTTTATCGTCTTTAAGTGCTCCTTTTGTATCTCGATCGTCCAGGGGCCCCTCTGGTTGTTTAGCAGGCTTCCTGCTTCTGATGTACTTAAAAAACATTTTGTTATTACCTTTTGAGTTTTTGGCTAGCTGTTCTTCAAACTCCTTTTTAGCTTTTCTTATTACATTTTTACACTTAATTTGGCAGAGTTTATGCTCCTTTCTATTTACCTCACTAGGATTTGACTTCCACTTTTTAAAAGATGCCTTTTTATCTCTCACTGCTTTTTACATGGTTGTTAAGCCACGGTGGCTCTTTTTTAGTTCTTTTACTGTGTTTTTTAATTTGGGGTATACATTGAAGTTGGGCCTCTATTATGGTGTCTTAGAAAAGTGTCTATGCAGCTTGCAGGGATTTCACTATAGTCATTATACCTTTTAATTTCTGTTTAACTAACCTCCTCATTTTTGCATAGTTCCTCTTTCTGAAATTAAATGCCAGAATCCACAGAATAGTGTACTGCTCAAAGTACACTATTCACTGTCTTCAGTAAGCAAAGCCAGGAGTCCTGTGTAGCACAGTCTTGTGTGTTAAGCATGGCTGTTGCCAGGCCTTGTCTTGTGTCCTCTCCCTAATCTAGTATACTAACTACTGTATCACTAGATTGATATGAAAGTAAATCTTACGAGTCCCAACTTCAGTTTTTCAATGCACTTTAAATTTTTGTACTGAAAAGTTGCGTATTCTACAATTTATCAGGAGGTAGCTTCATCTTTTCACAGCAAAGCAGGGAATAACTAGATTAGGTTTGTTTTTTGCTGCCTAGGAGGCAGATGTGGATTAATACTGGGGAACAGAGAGATCTCTTTCAGATTAAGAAGATAAAGACAAGTAGGCACATTGACAAAAACTGTAAATGTCTGCATACCACTGTAATAAGATAAACAATAAGTGCACTAGAATGCCTAATGATGGAAAGAGGACTTTGGCAATAACTCTCCTTCCTCTATCTTTTCATAATGTCTGTCAGTGATATACTGTAATATCTGGCTGTAACTATGTAGACTCATAGACTTTAAGGTCAGAAGGGACCATCGTGATTATCTAGTCTGACCTCCTGCACATTGCAAGCCACAGAACCTCATAGACCCCTAACCTCTGCCTCAGTTACCGATGTCCTCAAATCATGATTTAAAGACTTTGTTACAGAGAATATACCATTTTATACTACTTTAAACCTGAAAGTGACCTGTGCCCCATGCTACAGAGGAAGGCGAAAGATGCAAGAGTAATACGGAACCTAAAAGATTCCATAAAAATCTAATGAGAATTTCAGTGGTGAGGACTATGCCATGGAATACTATATTTTCCTCTTATCCTCATCTTAGTCAAGTTTAACACAATGAAAAAAATATATACCTACAATACTAGCAAGATGCCTTCTATTATTCTGAGCTCTTAGAGAGAAAACTTTCTCTTAGTTGCTTGAGAGGGATTCCTGAAAAGAAATGGTGAAAGAGGGCCAGGAGAGACAGAACTGAATAGTGTAATCTTTCGTCACTATTTATAGTTAGCAGTTTCACTATGTGCTACAAAATGAGACATGATCCCATACTTAGTCCTGCCATGAGTGCAGGGGACTGGACATTGGCCTGGGATGGCGAACTGCGGCCAGTGAGAGCCGTGATCGGCCGAACCTGCGGGCGCGGCAGGTAAACAAACTGGCCCGGCCCGCCAGGGTGCTTACCCTGGCGAGCCGTGTGCCAAAAGTTGCCGACCCCTGGTCTAGATAATACTTAGTCCTGCCATGAGTGCAGGGGACTGGACTAAATGACCTTGTGAGGTCCCTTCCAGTCCTACAATTCTATGCTTCTATAATAAACAGTCTTATTAAAAAGTTGGGGTTTTTTTTATTATGATTTTGGAATAAGGGAGGTAGTCTTGAAACTTATCTTTCCCTTTCTGTTGTCACTGTAAATCCAATGATGTGTGTCTTTATCAGCAGCTGCTGCCATTGCAGTCTTGGAGAGTTCCCCTTCCACACCTGCAGAACACCTGACCCCATGAGGGGAAAGTAGGAGTAGGAAGGACATGTTTAGTGAAATCCTGCAAGCCGGTGCTGCATCGGACTGCAACCAAAGGGCCTGGAGGGCTGACACAGCAGAGAGCATTGAGAAGGGACAGGAGAAAGGCCCAAGAAACCGAGAAGGCGATGCACCAACACATAATAGGGCTTCTCAGGCAGCAAACACAAATGCCGGAGACGCTGGTTGATGTACAGGTCCATGTGTCTGACTCTTCACTTTTTGCAGTCCTTAGAGAACTCCATGGTAGTGGCTCCCTACATACCCCACATGGCATTCCAGCCTGTATCCAGCATTCCACATGGCATCACAGGCTGTATCCATACCTCTACCACTCCATGTCAGGGGACAGCAAAGAATGGTATACATGTAGCCACAATGGACTCTGTGCACTGAAATGGACAATTTTTTTCTACCTTTCTAATTTCAAAGTGCCATTCTGTTAATTTATATTTACAGTTTGTATAGCATTGCCTGTTTTTTCCACATTGTTTTTCTGTACTGTTTTTGCCACTCAATAAATTTGTTGGTTTTTTTTTTTTTAAATAAAATTGTTTATTAGTTCACAACACGTTGTAGAGTGCATAGGGGTACCCAAAGCATCCAGTACATTGTAAATGTAGAGCACCAGATAACTCATTGGGTGTTTTCCTGAGCCTGTCATATTTATAAAAGTACACCAAGCACCGCATAGGTGCTGTTAGGAATTAAAGCTTTAGGCCTAGAGAACTGTCCACCACAGCCTGTTAAAATGCTCTTTTAAAGCCGCCTTTAATGGCATAGTTTCACATTCAGCTCTTGTAATAGCCCTTGTGTCTGGCTGTTCAAAATCAGCAGACAGATGTTCTACCTCCACCGTGGTGGTAGCTTCCCCCATTTGCCTCAGAAATTTTGCAGGACACAACATGCAGCTATAACCACTGGGATATTGTTTTAACTGAGATTCAATCTAGTGAGTAAACATTGTCAGCGTCCCTTCAATCTACGAAAAGCATATTCAACAGTCATTCTGTACCTGCTGAGCTGATAGTTTAATCTTTGCTTGGTGGTAACCAGTGTATGGTTTCATGAGCTAGGAGAGCAAAAGGTAGGCTGGATCCCCCAGAATCACAATTGGCATTTCAATATAGTCCGTGGTAATCTACCAGTGAGGAAGGAATGTCCCTGCTTGCAGCTTTCGGAGCAATTCTGTGTTCATAAAGATGTCATGCACCTTCCCTGACCAGCCCCCATTGATATCGGTGAAGTGTCTCCAATGATCCACTGTTTGCATAACCCTTTTTGTTGACGTACTCTGTGGCAAGGTGGACTAGTGCCAAAATGGGGATGTGTATGCCATCTATTGCTCCACTGCAGTCCAGGAACCCCTTCGCTGCAAATCTATCTACTGTGTCCTGCATGCTGCCAAAGGTCTCAGTCCTGTGTAGCAGATGATGATTAATGGCCGACACACTTGCATGACAATGGCACCCGCCATGGATTTTCCAACTCCAAACTGATTTCCCACTGACTAGTAGCAGTCTGGCATTACACGTTTCCAGGGTGTGATTGCCCCTTGCTTCTCAGCTGTCAGTGCAGCTCAATTTGGTGTCCCTCGGTGGAGACCTGGGGAGAGGTCAGCACACAGATCCAGAAATATATATATGGCCTTTTGCATCCAAAAGTTCTGTAGCCACTGCTTGTTATCCCAAACTTGCATTATGACATGATCCCAGTAGTCAGTGCTTGTTTCTCAGGCCCAGAAGCAGCACTTCACTGTCTGCAACTGTTCCGTGAACTCCACCAGCAAACTTGAATTGTTTTATCCCTTCAGAATCTGTCCTTGAAGGCATCATCATGTCCCCTGTTGTTGTGGTTGTTCCTGCGAGTCTCCAAATATAGGAGAATCACGTGTCCTGTATTTACAACAATCATGAGAATAATGCATAGCTCTTCAGGCTCCGTGCTTCTGTTATAGATGGTGGACATCAAAAAGTATAACAGGTTTGTAGGATTTAAAAAAAAAAAAAAAGTACAAAAATTATGGGATGGGGTGGCAAGCTGCATGCTGAGAACTTGACCCCCTACCTCCCAGAGATCCCTGAGTGAATCATTTCTATCCCACAACACATTGCAAAATTTTTCCAAAAGGCATTGCTTTTGGGGAGGGGGGGCAATACTGGAATTACAATCCATCGTGCATTGCACTTTGCATTGACACAAGCATTCCTGGTAGATATGTCCAGTGCCACCACAAGCTGCTAAGTATGCATGCACGCGAGTGATATACTAACTTCAGTGGCTGGATGCTGCTGTAATTTGTGTCAACCAAAATTTGTAGTGTACACGTGCCCTAAATCACTTTAACTGTTCATAAAACTTTGATCTGTTAGCACTGGCAAAACAACTGTGTAACTTTGGGCTGAAGCATGGAACTAGGCCACTGAACTGTAATTGCCTTCAAAGTTTTTGGGTGGGAGGTTGCTTATCTAGATTCATTGTGTTGACTTTCTGCTTGTTTTTCCCCAACAGCCTCATATAAGCTAGACCCTTATATCCATACAGGGAAGTCTAATAACAGTATAACTAGACAGTAACTTTACCTCACTGACTAGCTCCTCCTGGCCCTTGGGCTGTGGGTAAAAGAGCAAGTGCCTGCTGGAGCTGGGGACGGAGGGAGGAAGGGAAAAGCGAGTTTAAGCCGGGATAGGGGGGAGGAAGAGAAGAGTGAGCTGCCGCCGGAGCCTGGGGAAGCACAGAATGTAAATTTCTGTGCCCATATACAATATTAATAAAACTATTACATCAGTATTATTTAATAATTACATAGTAGTTCCATGTGTACTACAAAGATCATACTAAAAACTACCACTATGACAGTGAATATTTGAAATATTTTTTTAAAAAGAGGAAGCCAGTCAAAAAGGAGGAAATTACTTGGCATGGAGTTCCCTTACTAATATAATTGAGTCACTGTATGTATTCGTACCCTTAAACAAAAAAGGAGGGCAAGAAAAAATGATTACTTGGCAAGGTTCAAGAAGTTTTTGAGCCAAACAGATTCCTTACTAAAATAAATAAATTATTTCCAATCCTTGGGGAGTTTATTGAAAGGAACCTAATGTGATGGGGGGTGGGAGGGGAGGGATGTAAAATGGAAATTAGGAGGTCCAATAGGTATTTTGAAGAACTATTAATCAAAGGTGTAAAAAACAAACTTGGGGTCATCTTTCTTTTTTTGCAGCATGTAGTGAAATTGTATAGGAGGGCATTGTAAATTAGTGAAGAAAGGGTACACTGTTCAGTTCTGTGTCTCCAAGACCTCTTTCCTCATTCCTTTTGAGGGACCCCTCTCACAGGCAACTAAGTGCTTAAAAGCCCCATTCAGCAAATTGGGGCCTGTTGTGGTAGGCACTGTGCATGCAAAGAACAAAAAGACAGTACCTGCCCCAAAGAGTTTACAGTCCAAGTAATGGATGAGACAATAAGTGGATACAACAAGCGTGTGTGTTGTACTTGTTTGCCTTCTTCAGATGACTGGTTTGTCAAGGCCTAATTTCCACAAAACGATTTTCCTTAGGTGTAATCTATTACCTCTTCAAGAGTTCGGTTCTCTGTATTAGCCAGGAAGAATCTACTCTTGCTGTGGCTCATACTCACTTTAATCATACTGGCTCTATTCTACAGCAGCTACTGCTTTCCTTCCAGCAGAAATGCCTTGCAGACATGCAAAAAATTTCTATGAACAGACCCAGCTCATGGGTCAATTGGATCCTTTCTGGAGGCTCCAGGTTTTACCGTTGTCTTTCCGTAAGTGCCCTCATTTGAAAACTATGGCTGAAACCTTTGCAGTATTGATTTACAGCAGAGCAAGTTGGAAAATTGAATTTCTGTCCTGCAAGAAATTTTGGCATTTTGAAATTTGTATAAAAAGTCAATCATTAAATATTTTAATTCTGAAGCATCTAATGATCATGTCTAAATGTTTTGGATAATGTTGAAATATTTTAGAATGTAAATACATTATAAATATTAAGTAGTTATATACTTTATTTTTACATTGTGAATATTACAAATGTAAAAGTCAGAATGAAACAAAATGAGAAAGTTGGAATGAAATACTCTATTTCTATGTTGTATCATTTTGAAATGTTTGTCAAATTTCATTGAAATTGATGCAGTCCTGCAAAACATTTGTTTTCACGAAACTGCATTTTCTGATGAAAAGCTGTTCCATCTAAATTTTTTCATCCAGTTCTAGTTAATAGTAACTCTTTGTCTAAAATGGAAACAAACATCTTAGAAAGGACAAAGGACATTTAAAAAAAATTCCAAAGTAATAGGAGGATTAGTTTGTGAGCAAGATGGAATTCTGTGACACTGGGTTTTGCTCTGGTCGCTGGATCTGAAATCTAGGTGTGGAAACCTGTTGAAACTACAAACAAAAATATTGACAAAACCCCTTTAGTAGCTTTGGATTGTAGTTCTTGTTTGTGAAAACTAGTGCTGTCGATTGATCGCAGTTAACTCACGCGATTAACTCAAAAATTAATTGCGATTAAAAAAATTAATCACGATTAATTGCACTGTTAAACAATAGAATACCAATTGAAATTTATTAAATATTTTGGATGTTTTTCTAATATATTGATTTCTATTACAACACAGAATACAAAGTGTACAGTACTCACTTTATTATTTTTATTACAAATATTTGCACTGTAAAAATGATAAACAAAAGAAATTATATTTTTCAATTCATCTCATACAAGTACTGCAGTGCAATTTCTTTATCGTGAAAGTGTAACTTACAAATGGAGATTTTTTTGTTACATAACTGCACTCAAAACCAAAACAATGTAAAACTTTAGCACCTACAAGTCCACTCAGTCCTACTTCTTGTTCAGCCAATCGCTAAGACAAACAAGTTTGTTTACATTTATGGGAGATAATGCTGCCCGCTTCTTGTTCACAGTGTCACCTGAAAGTGAGAACAGGCATTTGCATGGCACGGTTGTAGCCGGCGTTGCAAGGTATTTACATGCCAGATATGCTAACCATTCATATGCCCCTTCATGCTTCGGCCACCATTCCAGAGGACATGCTTCTATGCTGATGATGCTTGTAAAAAAAAAAAAAGTTTTAATTAAATTTGTGACTGAACTCCTTGGGGGAGAATTGTATGTCTCCTGTTCTGCTTTACCTGGATTCTGCCATATATTTCATGTTATAGCAGTCTCGGATGATGACCCAGCACATGTTCGTTTTAAGAACACTTTCACAGTAGATTTGACAAAACGCAAAAAAGGTACCAATGTGAGATTACTAAGGATAGATACAGTACTCAAAGGTTTAAGAATCTGAATTGCCTTCCAAAATCTGAGAGGGACGAGGTGTGGCGCATGTTTTCAGAATTCTTAAAAGAGTAACACTCAGATGCAGAAACTACAGAACCCAAACTATAAAAAAAGAAACTCAACCTTCTGCTGGTGGCATCTGACTCAGATAATGAAAATGAACATGCGTCGGTCTGGTCTGCTTTGGATCGTTATCAAGCAAAATCCGTCATCAGGGTGGTTGAAGCATGAAGGGACATATGAATCTTTAGTGCATCTGCCATGTAAATATCTAGCGACGCCGGCTACAACCGTGCCATGCAAACACCTGTTCTCACTTTCAGGTGACACTGTGAACAAGAAGCGGGCAGCATTATCTCCTGCAAATTGCAACCAAACTTGTTTGTCTGAGCAATTGTCTGAAGTAGGACCGAGTGGACTTGTAGGCTTTAAAGTTTTACATTGTTTTATTTTTGAATGCAGTTATTTTTCTGTACATAATTGTACATTTATAAGTTCAACTTGCTTGATAAAGAGATTGCACTAAAGTACTTATATTAGGTGAATTTAAAATATTTCTTTTGTTTTTTACAGTGCAAATATTTGTAATAAATATAAACTGAGCACTGTACACTTTGTATTCTGTGTTGTAATAGAAATCAATATATTTGAAAATGTGAAAAACATCCAAAAAATATGTAAATAAATGGTATTCTGTTATTGTTTAACAGCATGACTAATATTTGTAATCGCGCGATTAATAGCAATTAATTTTTTTAATCGCTCGACAGCCGTAGTGTAAACATGTAAAAAGAATCTCTTTAGCATGCTTAATAATTCTGGTAGCCCAGATACAGACCTTGTGGGTCACTGCCTAATTCTATATATTCTGATATCACCCTCATCACTGTAATACAGGGTTCAGCAACCTTTGGCACGCGGCTCGCTAGGGTAAGCACCCTGGTGGGCCGGGCCGGTTTGTTTACCTGCCGCGTCCGCAGGTTCGGCTGATCGCAACTCCCACTGGCTGCGGTTCGCCGTCCCAGGCCAATGGGGGATTCGTTCTCTTTCATTTTCTGGCAAGGGGGAAAATTATGTATGGTCATTTTGTTTTGGTAGGGTTCTGTTTTAGGGTTTTTGGTTTTTTAAAACATGCATGCTGTTTTGTGTGTGTTAGAGAAGGCTAGATTGAAGAAGTGTGCCTCACACTTGAAGTGGAAGATGGTGAGGTTTGTGGTGGTGTATCAGTTGCCCTCCTGCACAGATGAGCTTTTATCTTTATGGTAGAAATTTCCATTGTGCCTGAGGAGTGAAGTTGCCATTAGCTCCTGTGGGAGCCTAACCACAAAAGAACCCTACTGAAGAAAGTATGCGCACCAGCACCGCTCTCCGCTGCAGCCCATTGGAAGAACAGGGCTTCTGAGTTTCTGATTCACAAGAGCTGTAAGAGGACGCAGGCTGAAGCATATACTGACTGCTTCACAAGGAAATTGGGAGACTCCCCTATCTTCAACATTTCCAGTACATCACCATGCTATCTAGGCACAAAATAAAACATTATTTAGCATTGACTTCATTTTGAAGGTTCCTGTTGTTCCTTTTATGCCCTTTTATTTGTTTCCCCCCTCTTTGTAGTTTATCATTTATCATAGTGGTAGTGCCCCAAGACTCCAATCAAAATCAGGGCCGCATTGTATTAGGTGTTGTACACAAACAGGTGTAATTTTTAACGCCTTTTTTAAGAGAGTGTCAGGAAAATAGTTAGGTGAGAGCTCCATCTGATCTTCAGTTCTGAAGTTTGGGGGGCAGACGGGAGGGGGACCTGTCATGGACAGTGCTGTGGTCCTGCTCTCAAGTCTTTGAACCTAGGCTCTGTCAACTTGAGTTTTGGTTCCCACTGAGTACTTTTACCTTGAATTGTTGTGGAATTAGAAAGGGTCTGTAAGGTAGATAGGTCCTGATCTGTTGAGGGCTTTAAAGGCAAAGGCTAGAAGCCACTTAGCTGTACAAATAACACTGCACACGTTGTGAAGCTCGGTTATGTGCTATGTTAAGAGTGACCAATGTGTCTTCTGCTTCTGTGATCTAGCTGATTTTATTTTTGGCATATCTCATAGAAGACTGTCATATGGATGTGCTGCTAGCTAGCCAGAGATGGAAGTGTAGTTTCTGGTATCGGTATGTACAAAGGAGATCCAGAACCCATGTGTTTGACCTTTAATATTTCACGAGGTGGCTGAGTAACTGACAGAGATGTGCATCCCCAGGAGTGCAAGCAGTGCCACAAGAATATGAAGTGACCAAAAAAACTCAGTGTTATAAGACCTGGGAAGACAACTGGTCCACCTCAGGGTAATAAACTTGCCCATTTAATGATAAACTGGATTAAATCCTTCGGACTTGCTCAACCACGCAAACTGATGGCTTGATAGCATGCAAATTACTTGTGAGCTAGGTGGAGAAAGAGGAAAACAGGAACTCCGTGAACCATAGGAATGAAGAATCTGACTGCTAGTATCCCATGATCTCTTTGGGAAGACCTGTGCTGCTGACATGACAGAAGAAATAGTAGCTAAGCTGGTTCAGTGGGAAGAGATGATGTTAGACCGTCTAGGTATAGTAGGGCCCTACCAAATTCACGGTACACTTGGTCAATTTCATGGTGATAGGATTTTTAAAATTGTAAATTTCATGATTTCAGCTATTTAAATCTGAAATTTCATGGTGTTGTAATTGGGGGAGGAGGGGGAGTTTGCAGTACTGCTACCCTTACTTCTGCGCTGCTGCTGGTGGCGGCACTGCCTTCAGCACTGGGCAGCTGGAGAGTGATGGCTGCTGGCAGGGAGCCCAGCTCTGAAGGCAGAGCCACCACCAGCAGCAGCACAGAGTAAGGATGGCATGGTATGGTATTGTCACTTTTACTTCTGTGCTGCTGCCTGCAGAGCTGGGCCTTCAGTCAGCAGCCGCCACTCTCTGGCCGCCCAGCTCTGAAGGCAAAAGCGCAGAAGTCAGGGTGGCATGGTATGGTATTGTCACTTTTACTTCTGTGCTGCTGCCTGCAGAGCTGGGCCTTCAGTCAGCAGCCGCCACTCTCTGGCCGCCCAGCTCTGAAGGCAAAAGCGCAGAAGTCAGGGTGGCATGGTATGGTATTGTCACTTTTACTTCTGTGCTGCTGCCTGCAGAGCTGGGCCTTCAGTCAGCAGCCGCCACTCTCTGGCCGCCCAGCTCTGAAGGCAAAAGCGCAGAAGTCAGGGTGGCATGGTATGGTATTGCCACTCTTACTGCTGTGCTGCTGCTGGCAGGCGCTGCCTTGAGAGCTTGGTATCTGGCCAATAGCCACCTCTCTCCAGCCGCCCAGCTCTGAAGGCAGTGCAGAAGGGTGGCAATACCGCAACCCCCCTAAAATAACCTTGCAAACCCCCTGCGACTCTCTTTTGGGTCAGGACCCCCAATTTGATAAACACTGGTCTCCCCCATGAAATCTGTATAGTATAGGGTAAAGCACACACAAGACCAGATTTCGTGTTTTTCACAGCTGTGAATTTGGTAGGGCCCTAGGTTTAGGACTTGTCTACATGGGGAGTTTAGTGCAGAGTAAGCTAGTATGTGAATTTAAAGTGTACTAGCCACTCTGCACTAACTACTTACAGACTCCTTTACTTCCACTCATACTTTGCACTGAATATCGTCGTGCACTAGCTACTCCACACTTGCTGCTCTGGGCTTTTCCCCCCGTAAGGTTTCTGTATGCTTACAGCTCTGTGTTCCAACTTAAGCCCAGAGCAGATTTACAACAGAGTTTCAGCCTGGGAGGAGTAAATAAGTTAAAATGGTCAGTTGTGTTGGGTTTTTGGACAACAAATCTATTTTTATATTGTAGGTTACATAACATCTTTTCAGTTGGTCAAATAAGTATCTCCAGTATTTAGCTGTAGAGGGTTGAGAGACATTAAGCTGTCTTTGTCAATTCTCATGTTAGCATAAGAGCTTTTCCCTTGTTTGATACTAACAAAGACAAACTTGAAGTGCACTGAAAGGAAATTGTATTAAATATGCTGTGAATAATGAACATCAGCACTGTTGTACCTCACTATATAGAAGATGTATCTGTGCTGGAAGAAGTTTAAACTAACATTGATAAAACAGGAAGGCTAGGTTAGCTGGATAACCTAGAAGCAGGAAAAAAAACCCAAATGAAACCATTCCTGGTTATGTTGCTCCTCAGATTATTAGAATCCACTGTCAGCACAATGGTAAGGATGATGGTTGCTTGCTTCTGAAAGTCCTTTGAGTCTTTCTGAGGTGTTCATTGAGTAGATAGATACTGGAGAATAAGCATAGTTTGCTATATAGGAAGTAGATAGAAAGTATGAGTTAGTTGTGATGACTCCAAATATTGACACGCTCTAATCAAGGCTTTTTAGGAGGGAGGTGTGTGTTTTATTTTTTTTTAAATAAATCTTGAATAATTTTGTGCATTTCCTGCTCATTTAAAAATATGCTAACTCAGTGTGGGTTTTTTAATTCAATTTAATTTTTGTATTGTGACGTTACATTCCATATTCTTTATGGAAATATGCTTATGATATGGATATGTCATAACTGAGATATATTTATTCCCCTTGACCTGTCAGTCACCTGGGAAGGCACTGAAAATGCGCCTTTTTCAAAAAAAAATTCTCCCTGGGCTTCTGTGACTCTGTCCCTCTCTTGGTTCTTATCCTACTTTTCAAATCATTCCTTCATCATGTCCTTCAGAGGGTACTCCTCATCCCACCTCCAACTTTCTGTGGGTGTTCCATAGGGCTCTGTCCTTGGTCCTCTTTTCTTCTCCCTTTAAATCTTATCTCTGGGTAATCTCATCTGCAGATTCAAATTTAACTACCATCAACTGTGTGGACCTTCGCTCCAGATAACTCCTGTTATCTTCTGTACAAATTAAAATCTTGGCCATCTCTCTGACATCTCCTCATGGATGCCAAGCTTAAATATGGATAAAATAGAGCTCTTAATGTGCCCCCTAAAACGCTTCCTGCTACCTTCTTTCTCGATTACTGTAAACAACACCACCATCCTGCCTATCATTCTCTTTGACGTGGACTTCTCTCTAGGTCCTCCCATCCAGGCTATATTTAAGTCTTGCAGATTCCTTTCTGGATAACATCTCTAATATATGGCCTTTCCCATCCATCCATTCATTTAAAACTCTTGTCTAGGCTCTTATCATCTTGTCTCTCAATTACTGCAATATCCTTTTTTCTGGCCTTGATAAGTGCACTCTTGCCCCACTCATATATGTTCAGAATGCTGCTATAAAGATGATCTTCCTAGCCCATCACTTTGACCATGTCACCTCTCTGCATCCCTCCACTGGCCCCCACTACTCTGTCATATCAAATATAAGCTGTTCATCTTCACTTTCAAACCCCTGACCTGTCGCGCCCCCACCCTACCTATAATATCTCATTGGCAATCAAGAGTCGACTCTTGCGTCCAATCAGACCATGATACTACCCTTTATTGCCCACTTGTTAAATTTTCAAACAAGCACCTTCATATTTTCTCCTGTGCTGCCCCTCAGGCCTGAAAGGAGCTCCCTGTAAACATCTGCAAAGCTATCTCATTCAAACCCCTCCTTTTCTGTGATGCTTACAAAAAGTTTGGCAACATTTAAGTGGTGGGTACGCTGAGACCACTAAACAATGCAATCATGTTGACTAATATTGTCTCATTGTTTTTCTGCACTTCCCCATCTGACTGTATCCATCTGTTGTCTCTTATTTTATATTTTGATTGTAAGCTTGACCATGGGCAGGAACCATCTTTTTGTTCTGTATTTATACAGCATCAAGCACCGCAGGGCACTGGTCCAGAACTAGGGCACCTAGATGCGACAGTATTAAAATAAATAAATAAATAATGAACGGACATTAGATTACATTGTACCAGTGCTCTTGTTCATAATGAAGCTAGACATTTGTGCACTTTCAAGACTTTCTAATGTAACATAGTGCCCTTAGATGAGTTGTCAACAATGAGAATTAAACCTTGGACCTCTGGGTCTAAAACCATTAGTCTCTACTGACTGACTTACAAGGCTGACATCTGTTGGCTCAGAGGCTGCAGTGAACTCATAAAGCTCTGTGGTTCAGCCACCAGAGGGGGCCAGAGACCTACAGAGTATAATTGTGGGTTATGCTAGCACAGTGGTTCTCAACCTTTCCAGACTACTGTACCCCTTTCAGAAGTCTGATTTGTCTTGCCTACCCCAAGTCTGACCTCACATAAAATCAGCTTACAAAATCAGACATAGAAATACAAAAGTATCACAACATACTATTACTGAAAAATTGCTTACTTTCTCATTGTTATCATATAATTATAAAATAAATCGATTGGAATATAAATATTGTACTTACATTTCAGTATGATCCTTGAGGCTGTTTTTTCACTTGTGGGAATTGTCTGAAGCTCAAGCCCTGCCATGTGGAGCTGAAGCATGTAACTTAACTTCATGTGACTGCCTGTGGTGTGGGGTCCTGTGCCACTGCCCTGCTTGCCACGGCCTAATGCAGGGGAGGGCAAACTACGGCCCGCGGACTGGATCCGGCCTGTCAGGGCTTTCAATCCGGCCTGCGAGATTGCCAGCCCCGTGGCGCAGTGGGGCTAAGGCAGGCTCCCTGCCTAGGTAGGTTCCCTGCCTGCACAGGCCCTGTGCAGCTCCCAGAAGCGGCTGGCACCACGTCCCTGTGGCCCCTGGAGGGGGGGGTAGAGGGCTCTGTGCGCTGCCCTTGCCTGCAGGCACCACCCCCCACAGCTCCCATTGGCTGGGAATGGAGAACTGCGGCCAATGGGAGCTTTGGGGGTCGTACCCACAGATGAGGGCAGCACGCGGCGGAGCCCCCTGCCCCACCCCACCCCCAGGAACTACTGCCGGACATGCTGGCCACTTCCGGGAGTGGTGCGGGGCCAGGGCAGGCAGGGCGTCTGCCTTAGCCCCGCTGTGCGCCACTGCCACCCCGGAGCCGTTTGAGGTAAGTGGTGCCGGGCTGGAGCCCACACCCCGAACCCCTCCTGCACCCCGCACCCAAACTGCCTGCCCTGAGCCCCCTAAACCCCTGCTGCACCTCTCCTGCACCCCATCCCTTAGCCCCCTCCTGCATTCCACACCCCCTCCTGCATCCCAACCTCCTGCCCTGAGCCCCCTCCTGTACCCCTCCCTCCTGTACCCCAACCCCTTGACCTGAGCTCCTTCCTGCACACCGCACCCCCTCCCGCACCCCAACCCCCTGCCCCAGCCCTACATTCATGGTCCTGCTTACAATTTCCCCACCCAGATGTGCCCCTTGGTCCAAAAATTTTGCCCACCCCTGCCCTAATGCCAACCTTGCACTTGCAAGCCCCCCAAACCCATCCCATAACTCCCTCCCCGTGGGCTGCAACCCCCAGGTTGAGAAACAATTATCTAGATGAGTTGAGTATCCCCTAGATGACCTCTGAGTACCCCCAGTGGTACACGTACCCCTGGTTGAGAATCACTGTGCTAGCATTCCAAAATAACCTTAGAGTCATATTTATGGAAAGGTCCTTTGAGATGTGTTATGAAAAATATTTATACTGGTGCATTTAATTATCTTGTTAACTTTACTTTTTAACACTAAAGACTATTTTAAAGGATACTTACTATGAAATCAGTTTTCACTTATTAAAATATATAACATGCACATTATGTAATTTTGGTAGTTTTTCTTTACAGGTGATCCTGTGAATTAATGTTCCATCAAAGATGGCAGAACACCCGCCACTACTGGATACCACTCAGATTATAAGTAGTGAAATTCCTCTTCTACCTGCCCCTATTGTTAGTGGGGATGGAGCACAACAGGTAAAGAAACTTCAACACCTTTGCTTTCTTTTATGCCATATATACAAAAGAAATGTGGTTATGTACCAGCTGAAGAGGTGGGATATTTGAAAAGCTCCAAATCCTGAAAAACACCAAAATGCTCATTAGCAAAAGTCTTGAAAATAATAGTCACACCATTCCAATATCTCTTGAGAAGTCAGTGTAGATCTAGGCTGACTGTGTTTCTTGTTCACTTTTTAGGCTGTGGAATAGAGAAACTGCAGTCTGAGTACTGCAGTTGCGAGATTCTGATCCTTTTCTTGAGACATTTACATTGCCTATAGAGATTGTAAATATTTCCACAAACTTTTTGATATTTAAGATGAGAGCCTGTTAGCAATTATCATAGAGTTTAAGGCCAGAATGGACAACCAGATCATCTAGTTTGATCTCCTGTATATCACAGGTCACAAACACCACCCAGCATCCACACACTAAACCCAACAACTGAAATTAAACTGAAGTATTACAGCCCACAAGAGACTAAACTGGTGTGTGCCACAGGTAGAGAATAGGCAGTACCGAGATGCACCAATGCCAGAGTTTCCTGAAATGGCAAGGAATTGATTAAGTGAGTTATACCCAGATAATCCCCACAAATAACCCACATCACATGCTGCAGAAGAAGGCACAAACCCTAGGTCACTGCTGATCTGACCTGGGGGAAAATTCCTTTCCAACCCCACATATGATGATCAGTTATACCCTGAGCATGCAAGCAAGAACCAGCTAGCTAAGCCCATGAGAGAGAGAATCCTCAGTGCCACCTCAGAGCACTGGCCCACCCTGTCCTGTGTCCCATCTCCAGCCATGGCCATCTCTAATCCTTCAGAGGAAGGAGACAAAAACAAAAAAACAAAAACGAGAATACATTGATGGGTGAGGAGTGTGTAGAAATCCCGTCCTGATCCTTGCAATTGACCTGTTGAAGCCCTGAAGCTTGAGATTTGAGGGGCACAAGACATACATGAGACGAGACCCTCAGAGCTGCCAAGTCCTGCCCCCATGATCACATGCAACCCTGTCATATAATCCCATTCATAAATTTATCCATCTCTCTCTCAAAACTAATTAAGTTATTTGCCCCCACAACTCCTATTGGGAGGCTGTTCCAGAATCTCACTCTGAAGGTTTCTAACCGTCTTCTAATTTCCAGCCTGAATTTGGTCACAAGCAGTTTATACCCATTTTGTTCTTGTGCCAACATTGTCCTTTAGCTTAAATAGCTCTTAACCCTCTGTGGTTCCCTTTTCAGCCTTCTTTTCATTAGGCTAAAACAAGCCAAGCTCTTCCAGTCCCCTCTTATAGCACAGGCCCTCCATTCCCTGGATCATCCTTGTAGCTCTTCTCTGCACCTGTTCCAGTTTGAATTCATCTTTTTAGAACATGGGCAACCAGAATTATATGCCATATTCCAAATGAGTTCTTACCAGTGCCTTGTACAATGACATTAATATGTCTGTGTCTGTATTGAAAATGCCATGCCTGATCCATCCTAGGATCACATTTGCCTTTTTTGCAGCTGCATCACATTGGTGACTCAGTCATCCCGTGATTGACCAACACACTCAGGTCACTTTTCTTATCTGTCACAACTGATGAGCCCACAGCTTTTTGTAGAAATTCTTCTTATTAAAGCTTAAATGCATAACCTTGCACTTTGTACTATTGAATTTCATCCCATTTCTGTGCACAGAGGGTGGCTGCAGTCTTCCTCACTGCAACCGTTTCTGTGGCCATCTTCCTGGCTTTATATTAGCCCAGCCCACACCTACTGAACTAAGCTTCATCTTCCAGTCAAGGGTTGCTTCTCCAGCCTGATCCCTGCATGTGTGGCATTTTACATTAATTGGCCCTTTCTCGGCTTCCTTATTCCTTTCAGAAGTGATGTGTGGTAAACATCCCATCACACTGGCACAGTCTATACCCCGGTAAACCCATGTTGTATTACATCTCGTTTTCTGTTTACCTCCATAAATTTAATTATTCTTTCCTTTGCAATTTGTTCTAAAATCTTGCATACTATTGAGATCAGACTAACAGAGCTGTAATTGCCCACAAGCATATGTACGACATTAGCTATTCTCCAGTCATGCAGTAGTACCCCAAATAGATTTATTCAAAATCTTTGCTACTAGACTAGCAATCTCATGTGCCAGTTTTTTCAGTATTTTGGGGTGGAAATTGTCTGGTCCCTCTGATTTGAGCGCATTAAACTCTTCAAGTTTTTCTTCCACCTCTGTTGTGGTCATACCTATTTCTATGCGCTCATTTCTATCAGCCATCCTACCTTCGTACCCATGTTCCATATTATCCTCCTTATTGAAAACAGACATTGTATTAATTTAGTTTTTGGGCTTACTTAGATTATCTTTAAGCTTCTCCCTATCCACACTGCACACAGACCTCATCCTTCTTCATTCTATTTTTATATAACTAAAAAACTGTGACTACTTATATTAATTTCCTTGGCAAGAACTAATTCAGCCTGGCTTTTAGCAATTCTCACTTTATTCATACAATTTCTAACCTCCAAGATATAGCTTTCTTCACTGATCAATCTCTTTTTCCATTCGCTATGGGCTTTCTGTTTACTCCTAATAACCTTTTTGAGATAATTATTCATCCAGATGGCTCTGGAGTCTTTCCCTACAAGTTTTTTCCCCCTTGCTTGGGATGCAAATTAAAGATAATTTGTGTATAGTTGATTTAAAAGAAATTCCAAGCCTCCTCCACATTGAAGCCCTTGAGCTCTTTAGTCCAGGTGACTTCTTTAATTCCCTTAGTTTCCCAAAATCTGCCCTTTTGAAATAAAAAAACGTCCTTGATGACCTGGTTTTGATTATCCTTCCATTTAATTTAAACTGAATCATCTTGTGATCAGTCAATCCAAGGTTATTTCCTATGACCAGCTGTGATGATCGGTGTGACACAGGCTTTCAGTAGAGACCTTACATGACATGCTTTGACAAACTATAGAGACCAGACCCAGGGAATCCCTGTGACCCTATGCACTCCTGTGCCCTCTGCCAGTGGATCCCAAGAGGTCCCTGGGTCACATCAAGTAATGTTTCAAAAAACCTGGTACCAATATAGATGCCAATTTTGTTGCTTCGGGAAAGTACCGTATAAAACCTGTTAATGGTTCCTCAAAACTAATAAAGAACATAATATACTTCTTATCAAGCCAGCAGAAAATGTGCACTGTATGGAGCAATATTATCCCACAAGGAAGAAGGACTGCATGACCTATTGACAGTAGATCTTTGCTACAATAGACACTTCATATTCATTTTTTTCTTCATTCTACATATGTTTGTTTTTGCATTAATGAAAAACAAGATCCCTATACGTGTCCAAAACAGGCCCATTTGGGGAATGCTTGTGAATGCTACTTCTAGCCTTGGGAGAGGGATCATGCCAAAGACACAAAGGGATGCTGTCATGGGTGACCTGCATATGCTCCAAGAGTAACAAGGGAAATGGGAGTGGAAAGAAATTTTAGAAGAGAAGCCTGGTTGCTTGGCTTTAAGGGGAAATGGAGTGAACTAGCCAAACTAAGATCCAGTATGAGGTCAAATTGGGATGAGAGCTGAATGAGGCTTAAATGAAGAGGAGGCGGAACTGTTAAGTGTTGTGGTGAGTGTATGGACAGAAGAGTGTGGGGGAAGAAAATATGATATTCCAGTTTGCTGTGTCTGAGAATGTCTTCTTCCTGGTATTAAATACATTTCAGAATTTTTACCTACATTGTTTAAAAAAGATGGCAATTATTATATAATACAGGTAGAAATTATTCTGAAATTTTAAAACAGAGCTTTTATTTAATAAAAATACAGTTTTAACTACTTTTAACCAAAAGCAGAAGTAAGCCATCCCTGACAACTAAACAGCAACCCATTAAGCAAAAACTTGAATAAAATCTATGGACATATTAAAGCTTACCTACTCACTTTTCTCTCTAGACATTCAATACTTCTGCTTAAATACTTTCCTCTTTTCATACCCTTTCTTCACATATTTCTTTCTTTTCTTCCCATTTCTATTCTTCCTTTACTTTTAGGTACCCACGTAAGTAACTTCTCTCTATCCCCTCCAAAAAATGAGGCTAATCAATCTGCCCTTTCATACAGCTTGTTTAGTAATGACCTCCAGGGTTTGAAGAAGTTTCTATTTTTGAATGTCCTTTGGGGGAAGTTTTATTAAAAGGAAATATATTCTGTTATCTTTTTACTAAGCAAGAAAAGAATTTGAACCAAGAACCAAACGAGATTAAATTATGTCTCTTGTTAATTTTTTTAGAAGTAAAAAGTTTGTAGTTTATACAGTATCTATCCTTAGAGAGTAGCCATGCATACAAACTGGATATAACCTTCAGAGGACAGTTAACAGATTTATTTAAAATAATTCTACAAAATATGTTAGCTAGGTTTTCAGTTAATAACAGTTAAGGACAGCTAATACCACTTTTTCATTTCCAAGTTCCAAGTTATATAACAGATTTGGCTACAATTTAGCATCTCACAAAAATTAGCAAAACTTTTATTATCAATTGATTTGACTTTGTTTTTCTTTTGTCTGTGTAATATAATACATGACCCTTAAATAATTTGGAAATGTATTTATTCAGTGTCAGGAACTGGAACTTTACTGGAAACATTTATTACTTTTCTTGTAGTGATTTAGTTAATGCTGATTTCTAAATACTTTTATGTTTGGAACTTACAAAAGCCAGGACGTTCAGAATTGTAGCTACAACTCTATCATTAGCTCATCCAATTGAGACCCCATGGTACAAGAGCTTCAGAGCATTGGGTGATTCTGCACGTTTTGGAATACATTCTAGGGTGACCAGATGTCCCGATTTTATAGGGACAGTCCCAATTTTTGGGTCTTTTTCTTATATAGGATGCTATTACCCCCTGTCCCGATTTTTCACACTTGCTGTCTGGTCACCCTATTTTATTAGTTCATAAGAATTTATGAGCATCTCTTGTTTACATCAGTATAAGAATATCCCTCTATATACATTGTAGTATTTTGCTGAGTTATGTATGAAGCATCATAGTTTTAACTCTGAACTACATTGCTGTTATGTGAAGGTATCTGTTTCAACCTAAATGTCGTTTCACTGTACTTTTAATCAGTTTCATTGTTTGTTTTTTAAAGATGTGGTATAACTTGCATTAATACGGGTTTTTGGTATTGTGAAAGATTTCCCTAGCTTTACCCTTGTAATGTGTTCTAGTGACTGCAGTGAGAACTTGTGCCATCATTATGCTGATAAACATGGAGCTATACACAATATCCTGAAAACTAGCTATTTCACATGCTTAGCTACTATTCAAACAGATATTTTGCCCATTTCAAAAACACTTTCACGAAATTACTACAGAGTTACTCCCTCATTCTACAACAGAGTTATAACAGAATCAGGGGATCAAGTTACAACAATTGTAATTTCCAATTGGGACAGAATTTTACTGTGTCACTGCAACCAAGCTAAAGCCTTGGATTGCCCATATCATAACTGGGTCCCCAGACTCCATTATAGTTTTATTGATATGGCCTCTGTATTTTAAAAGAAACTATTTTTATTCGTAGAGGCTGGCTACAGAAATATATCTAAAGCCTGGTGGGAAGGAGCTTCAAGTTACTCAGATAATTAAAAATATATATTAAGAACTTTTTACATTAGAAATTGACTGTACAATGTTTACCAGTCCTTCATAGCAAATTGCCATGATTTAAAACATCTGAGATCCTAAACACAGAAAACTAACATTACACAGGATGCAATCTAAAATGTATTAACAGAATATGAAGAATCCATTTATTTGGTTATTGTTTTAATGAAATACTTTGTTTATGATTTCAAGTTATATGTCTTTATCCCTCTCCTTCACCTGTAGTACATTGCTTGTTTTCTTATTCTTAGACTGTGAACTTTTTAGAGTAAAGTCTGTGTGACCAGCATATACTTAGAGACTCTCTATTTGCTATCATATAGTTTGTATGTGAGAGAGGAGGGTATCTTTTGTCATGTAATTTAGACCTCTATTGGGCACATGAGTCAGAATTTTCTTCTGATCACTGACTCAAAGCTTGAGCCTATGCTCATTGAAATCAGTCGTAAAGCTCCCATTGACTTTAACGGTGCAGGATCAGAGCCTCATTCTTTTGAGGCTTATTTACCTAGAATACAAGACAATAGCAAGTGGACAGGGATGAGGCTCTGGAGAGAACAACCCCATAATTGAAATGCATTTATTTTATCTTCTAGGAGGAATTTTTTTCTGTTTCTTATTAATAGTGAAGATTAAATTAATTAGATTAATTTATTAATATAAAAAGATTAATTGCTTACAATTTTTCAGTATTTTATTCCTGTGATTACTGATCTGTGGAATAGACATGCATTTTTCCTAAGGATAGGATCAATACTTTGAGAGAGAGAGTCTTTCAAAATGTAAGATTTTTTCATGTGGAAGTCAAGATTAAGATGCCTTTGTTTACTGAAAACTAATATTCTGAAGAACTTTGAAGATTATCCCAGAAGTGAATAAACTTTCAAATGTAAAATGAAATCCAAGATGATTAAGACTGAGCATTTGTTGCGTTAACATGAAGCAGTTTTAATGCATTATAAATATGAAAATATAACTTTATGGTCTAGCAAATTAATAAAAAATTGCTCACATAGCATATGCAAATGAACATACATATAGTAGTGTACTTACTTCAGTGTGGAATCATTTGATTCTCATACTGTACAGTGAAATGAGACCACTTATTAAAAATAGCCAAATAATTTAAATTTCCTAATTTCAGGCATTACATTAGGAGCCAGATTGTGATACCTTGACGCATGCTGAATTGTACCATATATGACAGATAGACCCATGAAAGTCAATGGGATTATTGTGCAGGAATATATTATTCAAAAGTGAGCAAGGGTATTACTACCTGGCCAAAAGTGATCTGTTTTTAAACAGGGTTTTACAGAACCTAACAGGAATAGAAATGCTGTTATTAAATCATTTTATATTTAAAATAAAATTGTTTTAAAAATAGAATAAAAAAGGCTTTGCCGAATAACTGTATAATTTACCAGCTCAGCCACAAAGTCTGTTTGCCTGCATTGTACAAATATGATTATGAAAAAACTGATATTTTACTTGGCCTGAGTTAGTGGGATAGTAGATATTTGTGATGCTGTTTATAAACGTTCATCTGCAGCCTTTTTGAACACAACAACCAAAAGGTAAATGTTTATTTCCCATGTTAAACTGCATAAAATAGTAAACTACGGTTTAGATTTTTGAAAATGTAGTTTCTGGGAGGAGCTCTGGAAATTAGGCAGTAGCTGATTACATTGTTGCCGGTATGTGCACTCTGATCACCTGCTCTTTCTCTCTGTTATCTGTTACCTCACGGTGAGACATGACAGGATTTTTGTCATGCATAGTCATCACAGAGTCAGCCAGTCCATTCTTCGGTGAGCCCCTCCTGCCTCGGTTGTTCTGTGGGATAGTCTCACTTTCCCAAGAGGGATAGGAGCAGGGGTGAAAAAGTAAACTAATGGGCTTACCGGTACACATGGTAGCCGGGGTCCTGGGCAAGGTGGGTGGGTGGCGCTGGGCCCCCAGAAGGGGCGGGGCTGGGGCCAGACTCCCCCGGCCAGCCCTTCAGTGCTGCCCGGCCTGCAATTTAAAGGGCCTGGGGCTTTGGCCGGTGACGCGGTAGCAGCAGCAGTGGCTGGGAGCCCCAGGCCCTTTAAATAGCTGCCGGAGCCCCAGGGAAGTGGCGGCAGCCGGGAGCCCTGGGGTGGCGGGGGCGATTTAAAGGGCCTGGGGCTCCGGCTGCTGCCGGGAGCCCCAAACCCTTTTAAATTGCCGTGCCCCGGGGCAGCTGCCCCTTTTGTGCCCTCCCTCCCCCCACCCCCCATCAGCGGCCCTGCCGGTACAGTCGGCTGTGTACCAGCTTTCTTACCAGATCGCCATACCTTACCGTACTGGCTTACTTTCACCTCTGGTTATGAGACCCCAAAAGATGTAGTCTCACCATAAATAGACATTCGGTAGGCTGCCCTGTTCCTCCAGCAGTGTGCAAAGGCACGCACTGGGAACAGAGCAGTTAGCTGGTGGAGACACAGTGCCCCCACTTTTTTCCCAACTAATCCCAGTTCTGATGGAGTTCCTTAATGCTGTGTGTGAGGAATCTAGGTTGGTGAGGTTACCAGGCCTTCTCATCCCCCAATTCCAAGCTCTACCCAGATTCAACTCAGGCTAGTGGAGCAGGGCTGGCAGCCTCTGGCTTTTCATTGCCACACAGTTCTAGAAAGTTCTGAGAAGGATGAGTGCTGTTCAGAGAGTGTTGTTCTTCCCTTGCCTCAAGAGGAAGCCGATGTCTTGGCTAAAAAGAACTTTAACACACTTGAAGCAATGCCCAAAGTAATGGATTTTGTCCTCTGCACAACAATATTGCAGTGCGCTCTTCATGAGTGTAAAGGTTCACCTGTACAGAGCTCAGTGAAGGAGTAGGATGTAAATTGTTAATTCTTTGTCTCCAAACTCTGGATTTGGATTTTTTAGCAGAGTCCCAGATGCCCCAGTGGTAGATCTTCCACTGATCAGTTGTGCTTCATTAATATATCTTACACTAAATACACTATTGCTATTTAATATGGTTAAATACTTGGCATCTGGAAACATTCATGTTTATGTCTGTTTATATAAAACATGCATCTGTCCAGTTAGAAATACAGGGCCAGATTTTCAGCTGGTGTAAATCAACATACATTTATTGGCTTCAACAGCTAAGTATCTGGCTCATAGTATATTAATAACTTTCAAATCAGTACTAAACAAGGATAAATTCTGTACGTCAATTTGTAACTGAAATCACTCTTACATTAAATTAAAAACAGTTTAACGATGTTATTAAAAATGAATCCAGTATTTAAAGAAAATGGTATTTATTTTGCCTAATTAAGGATGTCCTATGAAAATCACAAATAGCTACACTTAACCCTAAAAGACACAAGATTAATACTGTTAATACAAACCTTCAATGAAGAAACAGCTTGTGAGATATTACAATAATAAATTACTATTCCACGATTATTTGCCTAATTAAATGTATTGTACGTTAATGCTTCCAAAACTGTTAAAATTCATACCTGACAAAGAACTTATATAAAAGATCTGTTGATTAAAACGTAATTATTCCATTGTCATAATGATCAGTAGATAGAATCTTGTAATTGTTTTCATTTCTGTTTATTTCTACCTATGGATCTAAGTTTGTAGTGGAAAAAATGCACAGTATGCGGCTACTTAAATAATACAATGTTCAATTTTTTTTTCTACACTCGGACTCTGATCCTGCAACTATCTCCATGTAAGCAAACCGCTGAAGTCAGTGGTGTTCCACAAGGGCATAGGGCCTTTTCTCTGTACAGGTTCCAGTCTTTATTTTGCAAGTGGTCTCAGCTAATTTTAATATAGCATCAGTTGTGTTATCAGTGTAATACAGAAACGTATTAATTCTAGAAAAATCATGTATTTAACTGAAGAATGATCCTGTTAAATGATTCTGCTATGGTTGAGATTTGCTTTTAAAACCATGTTGACTGGGAAACTTTCTCTCACTCTTTCTTTCAAGTATGAGTTGAGGTGAAAACATTTGAATTAAAAAGGAGCCTTTAGCATTATCAGGTCTCCACCTTAGTATTTCTGCAAGAAATTGCTCTTTTAAGATTCATAAGTTTTAATATTAAAAGCTGTACCTGGGTGGTATTGGCCTGCAGTAGTAGAAAGAATAATCTTTCTAATCAACAGAGCAATACAAGATAGATATAAAAATGACTGTAGAACTTCAAAGGATATCCACTTTATTACTCTGGCCTTTTGATTATTAAATTTTTAGTTATAAAGTATGAAATTCTTCGTTTCAATGTGCAGAGTTAAGCAGAGATGCTGGTGAATATTTAAACTAGTTTACATCTCATTTGTGATGTAAATTCTAATTAAATTCTAATTTTGACATTTTTCTTGCTGAAAAACATATGATAGATGAGCGATACTCAGACCTTAGTGATCAGCATTACCCAAAAGAGCCACAGTAGTGTGAATTCATTGTTTCATTTACTATTTTTATATATATAATTCCCCAGCGAAATGACTGACCAAGTATTCTACAATTGGTTAATAACATAATAAAGGCATCCTGATTGATTAATAACTTGGTTATTGGTTAATAATTAAATCACACAGTGTTTTAATATCATGTGCTGCACTTACGGTTCCCAAGCCTCAATCTAAGTATCACTGTGATAGATCATCATGCTGTAGCTTGCTTTGTTTGTCCTTTTCTTGCTGCTTAAAATCAGACACAGTAATACATGTTATATTAGTCTCTTTTTTTTTTAAGAGAACAAAATCTGTGCTTTTAAAAGTCAAAGGCAACTGGGGAAAATATATAATTTTAGCACAATTGAGACAGCATCTCCTCAGGTGGTGTTCTCCTCTCCCCATTCTGTGTTCTGCCTTCATGAAGGACAGCTGCAGCTGTTTCCTTGTCTTTTATTTCATCATTGCTTCTATTGTACATGATACTTTGTGTTTAACTTTATTTTCTGGGATTTGCTGGGGTAGATTTTAGTTGACAGAGAGAGAGGAGAAACTGTCTTCATAATGTGGAAAAGATCTGGAATTATGGTGACTGGGACCTTTCTCCATAATACCCTCCTAGTACTGCCAATCCTATATTAGAAAGAACTCCACTTTTAGGGTACTGGGTATGGTGGGGAAATGTTCTCCTGGTAGAGGAGATTTTTATAGATGACATTTACACTACTGCTTTCCAATTGAACTCATATTCTGGGGAAACTCTTGAAATATATCAGATTAAAAAATCTAAGTGCTTGTACTTCACAGATTTTTTTCTGTATTTTTAAGACATTTGCAAATCCACAAATGACTTTTTTCTTTAAATGAGGATTTTCTCTTCCAGCCAATTCTGTCCTCCTCTACCAGTGGTCCACAGACTTTTCACATCGCACCCTCCCAACCCCTGTCTGCACTCCTCTCCCACTGGAACTGTGGTCAGCAGCTGGGGCTGGGAAAAGGGCCATGGCTCTGGGGGGGAGGGGAGGGATGACAGAGGTAAGGGGGCTGGGGCCAGGGGCAGAGCCACAGCCAGGGCTGTGGCTGAGTGTGGAGCCACAGCCAGGCCAGGAGTCAGGGGCTGATACTGTAGCCGCAATTGGAGCAGCGCTGGGGGCAGAGTGGGGCTGGGTGGTGCTCCCTCTCCCCGCCCCTGCAGGGCGTGGCTCAGGCCCCTTTGTGCCCCCATGAATATTCCTCCACACCTCCCTAGGGGATGTCAGATGTCATAGTGAGCAGATGTCATAGTGAGCTCATACTGTCACAGTCAAGTCCATGGTCACAACAGTGTCATGAATCCACAATTTTGACTTCCTTGCAGGGAAGGGAAGGGAGAGATTTTACATATACCTGTGTTTGTGAATCCACATGTATAACCTTTTAGGCTTCCTTTTTCCATACAGTCAAATGTGCCATTGGAAGGAGAGGTAGAGAATACAGGTCCATCTGAATGGATCTTGCATGAATAATTCTGTTACCCATGGTGTATATTAAACATATTATAGGCAGCACAGGTCCACCATTTCCCATTATAAGATCCTGGTTTCAGTTGCTTATAACTTTGCCAAATTTAAACTATTTTGGCTGAAATTTTCCATGCCAGATGTTTGCCTCAAGCTTATTTTTTAAAACCTTTAGCTAAAATGATTCAGACATTTCAAGAAACACATTAGGGAAAATATGTTTTCCCCATATTAAAAATAAATAAATATTATAACTCTTTTATTAAGAAGCTCTAGTGCTACTTCTTTTGGAGCAGGAACTTGAAATTTGGCAAGAACTAAGGAGCTAGGGGACAGAGCAAAAGGGTCTGTAACCACTAGAGTACACTCCCCTGTAGAACCTGGAATTGAGCCTATCATTCCTGAGTCTCAGCATTCCTTTGCTGTGAATAGCTGTGAAGCCCCCAGACAAACTGTCTCCATTCACCTGTAGTGGCAGGTCCACATAGAAGATAAGTCTTCTATTGTCATCATTTCCTCTGTTAGCTCTGGTAGAAGATTGCTGTGGAAATAAAGATTCCAGCCCTTCTGGTAACACAAGTGGGGAGGTCAATACAATTTTACATAATGGAATTTTTGTTTTCTAATTTTTTCAGTTTTTAAAAAATGTAGGAAATTACATCCAAAATAACTATGTTAAAAGGTCCACTTTCTAGACACCACGGTGCAAATAAGTGACGGTCACATTAACACCACCCTATACCAAAAACCCATCGACAGCTATGCCTACCTTCATGCCTCCAGCTTCCATCCCGGACACACCACATGATCCATTGTCTACAGCCAAGCACTGAGGTACAACCGCATCTGCTCCAACCCCTCAGACAGAGACCAACACCTACAAAATCTTCACCAAGCATTCTCAAAACTACGATACTCGCACGAGGAAATAAGGAAACAGATCAACAGAGCCAGACGTGTACCCAGAAGCCTCCTGCTACAAGACAAGCCCAAGAAAGAAACCAACAGAACTCCACTGGCCATCACATACAGTCCCCAGCTAAAACCTCTCCAACGCATCATCAGTGATCTACAACCCATCCTGGACAACGATCCCTCACTTTGGGGGGGAGGGATAGCTCAGTGGTTTGAGCATTGGCCTGCTAAATCCAGGGTTGTGAGTTCAATCCTTGAGGGGGCCACTTAGGGATCTGGGGCAAAAATCAGTACTTGGTCCTGCTAGTGAAGGCAGGGGGCTGGACTCGATGACCTTTCAAGGTCCCTTCCAGTTCTAGGAGATGGGATATCTCCATTAATTATTATTATTATTATTATTATTACTTTCACAGGCCTTGGGTGGCAGGCCAGTCCTCGCCCACAGACAACCCGCCAACCTGAAGCATATTCTCACCAGTAACTACACACCGCACCATAGTAACTCTAACTCAGGAATCAATCCATGCAACAAACCTCGATGCCAACTCTGCCCACAGATCTACACCAGTGACACCATCACAGGACCTAACCAGATCAGCTACACCATCACCGGTTCATTCACCTGCACGTCCATCATAGGCCAGCAATCCTCCCCTGCTATGTACATCGGCCAAACTGGACAGTCCCTACGTAAAAGGATAAATGGACACAAATCAGATATTAGGAATGGCAATATACAAAAACCTGTAGGAGAACACTTCAATCTCCCTGGACACACAATAGCAGATTTAAAGGTAGCCATTCTGCAGCAAAAAAACTTCAGGACCAGACTTCAAAGAGAAACTGCTGAGCTTCAGTTCATCTGCAAATTTGATACCATCAGCTCAGGATTAAACAAAGACTGTGAATGGCTAGCCAACTACAGAAGCAGTTTCTCCTCCCTTGGTGTTCACACCTCAACTGCTAGAAGAGGGCCTCATCCTCCCTGATTGAACTAACCTCGTTATCTCTAGCCTGACTCACTCTTGCTTGCATATTTATCCCTGCCTCTGGAAATTTCCACTACGTGCATCCGACGAAGTGGGTATTCACCCACGAAAGCTCATGCTCCAATATGTCTGTTAGTCTATCTATAAGGTGCCACAGGACTCTTTGCTGCTTTTACAGATCCAGACTAACACAGCTACCCCTCTGATACTATGTTAAAAGAATGTTACGTTGCAAAGTCAAGCACTCCAAAATTAGGAAATGTCAGAATTAAGGTTGCCTATGCAAACTCAATTACATGATCACATACTATTTTTTTTCCACAAGACTGCTGCCATCTGACTCAGGCTGTGGGGCTTTATAATGCGGTGTAGACGTTCCAGCTCAGGCTGCAGCATCAGCTCTGGGACCCTTCCACCTCACAGTGTCCTAGATGACATGAAAAACATCTTTATTCACATAAAATCACATTAAAAACCATTAACATGTTATAAAATTACAATATGTACACAAAAAAATGAATAAAATGAAGCAAAACACATCTTAAGTGAACATTAAACATGGATCACTAAAACATCATCATCATCATCAAGTTCATTCAAAATACTGTTAACACACTAAGTCAACCAAAAAGAGTCCAGGTTGCAAGTTAATTTATAAAAAAGTGTTATCAATCAACAGCTGGGCCACAATCAGTGCTCAGAAGAGCCCTAGCACATCACACTGCTCTACCTCGGCCATTCTGTTCTGTTGAGATTTCAAAATGGCTAGTTTTGCCTGACCCAGCAAAAAGTTAGCAGGCAGGAAAGCAGCTGAATGTGAGCACTGTATCTCACTTGGAGAACAAATTAGGGGCTTGGGGAAAGCCAGTCTCAAACTGCTGAAACCCCCCCAAAAAGAGGGATCGGTTGGGAGCAGCGTAGGAAAAAATGAAACACTGTGTCTGAAGCCAAACAGAAGGAGCACTGTGTAGACACCCCAGGGGTAATATGGTATTCAAAATGATTCGTTGTTATAATGCTATGCAGTATCCTCCTGTCAAGGTTCCTTCCCCACTCTGAACTCTAGGGTACAGATGTGGGGACCTGCATGAGAACCTCTAAGCTTAACTACCAGCTTAGATCTGGTTTTGCTGCCACTACCCAAATTATTTGAGTCATTTGGAAACTCTGTCTACCTCCCCCCCAGAATATCTTCCTCCCAAGTATTATAACCCTTCCCTGGGTAGCCTTGAGAGACTTTTTCACCAATTTTCTGGTGAACACCGATCCAAACCCTTGGATCTTAAAACAAGGAGAAATTAACCATTCCCCCTCCGTTCCCCAACCAATTCCTGGTGAGTCCAGATCCAACTCCCTTGGATCTTAAAACAAGGAAAAATTAATCAGGTTCTTAAAAAGAAGGCTTTTAATTAAAGAAAGAAAGGTAAAAATCATTTCTGTAAAATCAGGATGGAAAATAACTTTACAGGGTAATCAGATTTAAAGAGCCCAGAGGAACCCCCTCTAGCCTTAGGTTTAAAGTTACAGCAAACAGAGGTAAACCCTCTAGCAAAAGGAACATTTACAAGTTGAGAAAACAAAGATAAAACTAACACGCCTTGCCTGGCTGTTACTTACAAGTTTGAAATATGAGCGACTTGTTCAGAAAGATTTGGAGAGCATGGATTGATGTCCGGTTCCTCTTAGTTCCAAGAGCGAACAACCACCAAAACAAAGAGCACAAACAAATGCCTTCCCCCCTCAAGATTTGAAAGTATCTTGTCCCCTTATTGGTCCTTTGGGTCAGGTGTCAGCCAGGTTACCTGAGCTTCTTAATCCTTTACAGGTAAAAGGATTTTGGTGTCTCTGACCAGGAGGGATTTTATAGTATTGTACACAGGAGGGTTGTTAAGCAGTACCCTCCCCTGCAAGTCACTGGAGCGCTTAGGAAGAGGATTGTAGAACATCCTCCAAACTGGGGTCATAGTCACCCGGAGACAGGCATCCTCCAGGTTGTATCAGAGAGATGAGAGGGTGGCATAATGTTGCACCTTGACACACATACCTTGACGCTGCTTCTTAGTCATGGTTGCAAAAGGAACATGCATCAGACCTTTCCAGGAGAACAATCTGCCTGGTTGCACAAGGATGTCATCCACAGAAGGAGAGACAGCTAGTAAGAGAATACAGGATTCCCCCTGAAAAGAACAATCGCTGCTAAAACTTTCTGCAAATACTGAGCAGCCCACTGAGGGAGTGCCACCTGGAATTCAGAGAAGACCCTGTTACCAATCTGCTGGGGCTTCAGGTGATCAGGCTGAGGCCGCAGGATCTTTAGGGGAGGAAATGAAGGAGCACACCAAGTGACTAGTTTTAAAGCTTTATTAATCAAATAATGGGTGAGTGCTGGGTGTACCCCACATCACTCGGAGGAAGGAAGAAAGCGTTAGTGCCCGAGCCCTAGCCCGCTTTCATACTCTCACACGCACAATGCAAGGCTGGCCAAGCCTGGGTGTAACGTAAGAAGAAGAGTGGGAAGGGTAGACGAGAGTTCTGTCCTGTGCGCAGGCCATCTAGGGTCTGCTGTTGATCTCCGACTTGCTTCAGCTCTTGGGAGGGTTTTAAGCCCTGGGTTCTTCTGGGGGCGTTTTCATCTAGGGACCTTCCCTCTCCGTGCTCTCGGTACCACTCTGAACCGGTCTTCCGCGGTCTCTTAGTTTCCCCAAAACACACTGGCTTCAGGGTCGTGAGGCTGTTGTTTTCAACTCACTGGCCTTCACAATCTGTCTAGTTTTGCAACCTTGTCAGGTCTGTCTAGCTCAGTTCTCTTTTCTCACAAGCTTCTGGCTGTTTGGCAGCAGGGAGCTTGTTTGGGTGCGTTGGCCTTGGGCTGCAGTTTCGTTCCTTATCTTCGAGCCTAGCTGGATCGTCGAGTTAACCTGTTCCTTTCTCCCTTCCTCCCTCTCGGCCTCTTGTGACCTGCAAAGGAATCTTTCACGCCACACTCGCACCTTCAACCCTTCCCAAGATCCTTTCCCATGTATATATAAGCGTTAGCAATATACAATGCCATGGGGTCAATTTTTATTGTGACTGTGACAACCTTATCCAAAAACACACAGACTGGTGTTTGGTCTGAACAGCAAGAGCTGTCACCAATTTCCAGCTTGACCAACTAAGAACAATCGGGGGGAACAGCTTGGTCAACTCAGCCTGAATAAAGGCAGAAAACAGGCTTCTGGAGGAGAGAGCTTCAGCAGAAAAAGCGGGTTTAAAAGTAGCAGCTCTTTTAAGAGCCATAACCTGGAAAATGGCTGGTCCAGTTGTGCACTTCACAGAAGTCACCAGGCACAAAAAAGGCCATTTTAGAATGGAGGCAAATCTAGACTTCGTAATCAGTCAGATGCCAACAAAAGTATGTGAGAGTCATGCCCATCCTGTGAGCACGACATAGAGAGAGAAGCCCAGGGACTTTCAGGCCAGTGGGGATTCAGGGTATAGCAACTGCTGAACAGAACAGAGGCGAAAGGTTGCCACCCTGCTGACTAAATCAATGAGCCCCTGGCCCCTAATGTCAGGAACAGTTAACCAGGTGCAACCAGTGGTGACTATTTTAAAAAATGGTTAATGTGCCTCTAAATCCAGTTCAAAGGGCCCAGGGAAGGGTCTAAACATAGTAGCTGGTGCCACAACATTGAGGCCACAAGATAGTTGGCAATCAAAACCTGTCCCGGAAAAGAAAGTCCAGGAAGGAGCCAGCATCATTTCTGCAGGTGGTCTTACACCTTCTCCTCAGCCCCTTCCCAGTTCTTTAATGTATATTGTACAGATCTGAAAAAGATCCACAATACTTTAATCCCAGAGGTGCCCCATTGCTGTTGTTGGGTCAATGAAGGGGCACCACTACACTGCCAAGAGCCCAGTAAGATCAAATTGCTCTTAGCCCAGTTAATGTGGGCAGAAGATGTTCATATCTAGCCCTTAACATATTTGAAGACTTATCATGTCCCTTCTCAGCCTTCTCTTCTCTAAACTAATCATGTCCAAGTTTTTCAGCCTTTCTCCCTTGGTCATTATGACCGGGGTTCTAGTGGGGAGTTAGCTATGGTCACTCAATTAGGGTGAACTGCAAAGAATGGGGCAGCCAAACCCCAAAAAGCTGGTGGATATTCCAATACTTAGATTCACCAAGCCAGCATAAAACAGCTTCTTTATTACCTTACTGGTTACTCAGAAGTCCAAACAATACAGTTCCCTTAAAGTGATCCAGCCTCAGGCCTCCAACCGTCAAATATGATGAAAATTTCTGTAAATCTTATTTCATCCTATAAAAGAAAAGGTTCTGCCAATCCCAAAGGATCGGACACATTACCTCCAAGGTTAATGAATGCTTCAGATCTTACCCAAATACATTCTACAGCCAATTCTTATTAACTAAACTAAAATTTATTAAAAAACAAAAGAGCGAGAGTATGGTTAAAAGATCAATATACATACAGACATGAGTTCAATTCATTTAGGTGCAGATTTATAGCAGAGATGGTGAGCTTTGTAGTTGCAAACAGTTCTTTCAGAAATAGTTTATAGTTCAGGGGTAGGCAAACTTTTTGGCCTGAGGGCCACATCTGGGTATGGAAATTGTATGGCGGGCCATGAATGCTCACAAAATTGGGGGTTGGGGTGCAGGAGGGGGTGAGGACTCCGGCTGGGGGTGCACGGGCTCTGGGGTGGGGCCAGAAATGAGGAGTTCAGGGTGCGGGAGGGGGGGTGAGGGCTCCAGCTGAGGGTGCGGGCTTTGGGGTGGGGCTGAAGATGAGGGATTTGGGGTGCAGGAGGCTGCTTCAGGCTGGGACTGAGGGGTTCGGAGGGCAGGAGGGGGATCAGGGCTGGAGCAGGGGGATGGGTCGCAGGAGGACGTCAGGGGTGCAGGCTCCAGGCGGCGCTAATCTCAAGGAGCTCCTGGAAGCAGCGGTATGTCCCCCCTTGGCCGCAGGAGCTGCGGAGCCGGCTCTTGGGGCGGGGACAGCGTGCGGAGCCCCCTGGTGACCCTATGCATAGGAGCCGGAGGGGGGACATGCAGTTGCTTCTGGGAGCCACGGCTCGTGCGGAGTGGGGCAAGCCCCGACCCCGCTCCCCGGCGGGAGCTCGAGGGCCTGATTAAAAGGTCTGACGGGCCGGATGCGGCCCCCGGGCCGTAGTTTGCCCACCCCCGTCATAGTTTATAGTCCAATGTCCAAATATCACAATCAGGGTATACCAGCATAACTGGGACCTCAAACTTCCCCTGAAGAAGCTTAAGCAGATCTGAGATGACAGAATCAGGACCCAAGGATCTTTTATATAATTTCATGTCCTCTTTGACAAGTTGGGATTTCCTCGGGGAACAAAAGATAATTAGGATGGCTTTGAAGGAGGTTCATCACCAGTACTTAGCTATACGAATTAACATAAGGCCATTTGCTTTTTCCTCCACCATTCACAGTACATTTCAAAGAGATGAATACTGAGATATCCTGGGTTTACAATTCATTTAAATGATATCAGAATACAGCATAGCCAGGGACTGTTGGTTACATTGTCGATCCTACGCATACATATGTAAATACACAAAAACACAAACATTATCTCCCTCATTGTCTTTGGGGAGTTATTTATTTTGCAGAACATTTAACCCTTTCTAGCCATGCGTCACAGTCATGTTTTCTAAACTTCTTGTCATGCTTGTTACCCTTCTCTGTATTCACTCCAATTTTTTCTCATCTTTCTTAAAGTGTGGTGCCCAAAACTGGACACATTATTTCAGATGAGGCCTCACCAGTGCTGAATAGAGCAGATGTCTTACATACCACACTCTTGTTAATACATCTCAGAATTACATTTGCTTTTTTTGCCACACCATCACATTGACTCATGTTCAGGTTGTGATCACTTTCATCAGACTTGCCGTCCACCTTCAGAGTCGCAACCAATTCCTCCCTGATAGTCAGAATCAGGTCTAAAATGGCTGCCCCCCGGTTACTTCCACCATCTGAAACAAGAAATTGTCCCCAACGCATTCCAAGAACTATTGGACATTTTGTGTTTTGCCATATTACTTCTCTAACAGATATCTGGGTAGTTAAAGTCCTACATTACTACCAGGTCATGTATTTTGGATATGCCTGTTGTTGTTTTTCTAGAAATGCCTCATCCATCTCTTCCTTCTGATTTGATGGTCTAGTAGGTACCTGCCACAACATTGCCTCTGGTTTTTTTCCCTTTTATCTTCAGCCAGAGACTTTCAGCTGGTCTGCCTCTCACCTCCGTCTGGACGTCAGAACAAGTTTATATGATCATGATGTACAATGCACTACTTCATCCATTTTTTCCCTGCCTATCCTTCCTGAACAAACTATTCCCCGCTATACCAGTATTCCAGTCATGAGCTCTATCCCACCAAGTCTCTGTGGTGCCAATTACATCATATCTTTAGCTTGTGTACTAGGACTTCCAGTTCTTCCTGTTTATTCCGTGTACTCCTTGCAAGTGTATGTAGACATCAAAGATGTTGAACAGATTCCTCCACTGTTTTTTCGTGCTACTCCTATGATCCTATTGTAATTTTCCATATCTCCCTGTTTTCCTGCCCTCTGTCAAGGTTACCTTTTTAAATATTTCTCTTTGGGCTTTTGTCACCTGCCCCCTTTGAACCTAGTTTAAAACCCTCCTCACTAGGTTGGCGAGTTGGTGTCCCAAGATGCTCTTCCCCTTCATCAGGTGGACACCATCTCTTCCCAGCTGCCCTCTCTCAGCATTTCATGGTCAAGGAAACCAAAGTCCTTCTGTCAACATTGTTTGCACTACCATACATTCAGCTCCAGGATGTCAGTCCCTGCCTGGGTGCTTACCTTCAACCATCAGGATGGCTGAGAACACCACTTGCACCCCCAGCTCCTTCACCCTTCACTACTGATCTGCTCAGAGTCATACCTGGAAGTATCACTAGTGCCCACATGGATGAGCAGCATGGGATAGTAGTCAGAGGGCTGCATGAGCCTTGGCAACCTTTCTGTAATGTCTCACATACATGCTCCAAGCAGGAAGCACACCTCCTGGGATGTCAGGTCAGGTTGGGAAGTAGATGCCCCCATCTTCCTCAGAAGGGAGACTCTGACAGTCACCACAGTTTGTCTCCTCCTGTTGGTAGGGGTGGTGGCTGTGAGCTGCCCAGCCTTGGAGACAGGTGGCTCCTCTTCCACAACCATGGGGATCTGCTGCTTTCCTGCTGATGCCAGTACTACATACCACTTCTTAACCTTAATGGATGGGGGGCCTGGGTGGTGGGATTGGATCACTCTCTGCTGCGCAAGATGACTAATAGCCAATCTCCTCCCTGCAGAGCAGCTGGTTCTCCTTCCTCCTCTGGTGCTGCTGTAGTCTTATCTGGTTGGCTAGCTTTCTCCATCCTGGATGTCTCCATGTTCATCCGGTCACTGAAGTCCTCATGCTCCTGGATGCTACTGGGATGAGCCATCTCCTCCTGTAGCTCTCTTGCCTGCTTCCTGAGGGACTCCACCACCAGAATGGTTCCACCTTCCTGGCCTTCTTCAACAGGGACATGCAGGTCCCATTCCTAGCAACTCAAGACCAGAACCTGGGTAGAAACCTCCAGGGTCAGGATTCCTGGCTTGGTAGTGTCTCCACAGGTGCAGGCAGAGGAAGAGCTAGCAGTGGTGTAGGCAGTGTGCCATTTTCCTCCCATTGCAAGTTCTTCCTTGTAGAATACCTACAAATTGAAGAAAAACTACCTCTCTTGTCTTCCTCTGCTGGCTTCTTCTTTAGTTTCCCAACTGCCTTTGTTTTACCAGCCACTGGGAGCCTGCATGCTTTTTAAAGACTCACATACTTTAGTAGTCGCAGTTGATACGGGTGACTCGCTCCTTCTGACTCAGCCACCTCTAATCACTGGCTTGTTAAAAAAAAAGGCACTGTTCTCATTTCAAAGAGCCCTGCTTGAATTAAAGCACTAACCCACCTAACTTGAAGGGCAATCTAGCCCAAACAGTCCACAACCAAGGCTCCATTTCAAATCCACCCAACATATCATCCCAGTATACCAGCCCAGAATCTTACTAAACTCCTTGATGGCAAATTCCCAGCACAGAAGAAAACTCTTTTTTGCCTCTCAATGTTACATTCTCATAGAACTTCTAAAAGTGGCATATCACAATCATCAGTGGCTCATAGTTCCTAACTGAAAGCTAGATAAGTTACTCCAGGTATCTCAAGTTTATTTTTGGAAGATCTGAAATTCACTTTCATTCTATTTCTTATCTCTCAATTTTTTCCTAATTGTTATAACTTCAGTAAAGGCGATATTAAAATTGTGGACTGAAGAGCTCCAACACTGGACTTCCAGAAGGATAAGGTGGCGCTCAAGAGTGACTCTTTTCAAAGAGAAATTTGTATTTAACTACAAATTGGAAACATGTTCCCTGAACTGTGCTCTGTGATTTTTAGAGTGAAGCATCTGAATCCTCACTTTCAATATGGGGAGGAGATAGAGGGCACCAGCTACTTAACTATCTGCCACTGCAGCCCCTGGAGAAGCTTGGCAGTTTGCTACCGGCATTCTGGCCAGCTGCTGTCTCTTCCCTGCGGCCGTTGTTCAGTAGTACCACTGCTGGCAGCTTGCTGTATTGCAGAGAAGAGGAAAAGGAAGAGAGAGTATCTCTGGCTGCTCCCTTATCTGTTTCCTCATCCTCTGAACTGTGGGAACCTGAGGGAAAGCAGGAGAGGAGCTTAAATGGCTCTGCCCTACCCTATGGAGATAGTTAAAGAATCTGTTTTGGCCCCTTGTCCTTTTTGAAATAATATATTCAGCCCTCAGTCTGAAAAATTTGGAAACAACTGCCTTACACTCCCATTATATTCAGTTTCTTAGTAAGTGAACACCAAAATGGTTAAATGCATCTTTGGAAAGTTCAGATATAGTCCATGAAGAAAGGATATTCTTCTGGTTAAAGCACCGGACTGGGACTCATGAGACCTGTGTTCTATTCTTAGATTTGCAGTTAACGTGTATGTGACATTGGACAAATGTCTTACCCTGTCTTTGCCTCAAATTTTTCATCTGCAGAAGGAAGATATTTACATAGGTTGTTATAAGTCTAAATTAACGCCTGTAAGATGCCTTGGAATCCTCTACTGGAAGGTGCTTTATGAGGGCTAAGTATTTTCAGTGACAGGGTCTGTAATTATTGTAAAACTGCTCAGCTTGTTTTGAATTAAAATGTTGTAACCTCCTACCCCCAACAACACTAAGCTCCTTGAGACTCATTCAGAGAGATTGGGGAGGCAGCTTTTGGAAGTGTTCCAACTTACTAGAACACTTGGCAGTACCTATTCTGTGTACAACACACAATTTGCTGAGCACCTGTTGGCCCTGCCTGCAAATAGGAAGTACTGGGCTTGCAAAATAAGTACAATTCAGGTAACATTTAAAAAATGTGGTTTAGCCAATGGCCAGTTTAAATCATTTTAAGGGCTTTTGGATTTTATGAGTGTTGCGGGAAAGGAAGATAGGGTAAAAAAACACTATATTGATAGTTTAGGAAGAACAGTTTAAATCAAGGCGATAGTTGATTTAAATCACTTGATTATTTTTAAGATTTAAATGAGGTTAAAACGTTGTCAAACTTTAAAATTTGTTTTAATTTTAGATTAAAATGTATAATGAACTCCATTATAAATGATGACTTTTTAAGATGTCACTATTGGTAGGTAGGGTGTTTTACTTATATTTTGCAAAACTGCTGGAGGAACAAATCAAAATATTGAAAATTAAGCCTTTGAACCTGAACTGCTCATATGCTTAAATTCAAGCATGTGAATAAATGTTTGCAGCATCTGGGACTAAAATTGTATTTTTATTAAAAACTCCTCTATTATCTAATATTTGTGACTTCAACCCAAACAGCTTCGATATTAACAAGGAGAGATTTTTCTACAGTGGTCCCTGTATGTATCTCACTGTGTGTGTGCGTGTGCTCCATGCACCCAGAGTCAGTGAATTCTTGCATGCACCCTTGCTCTCCTCATGCCTCAAACTGAGGGTATAAAGGCCAGAGCAGACACGCCATCTCTCTAGTTCCTTCTTCCCACCGTATGGCCTGGGTCAGAACCTCCACTATCTAGAGCTGCTGCTTCATCGTTATTCTTCAATCTGTAAATATTTCAAAGTTTTCTGTTAGTGCTTTTGTATATAGCTCTTAATAGTTTTAACAATTTTAGTATGCTTGTAGTTTAACAAAGTTTTTCTAATTACATAGATTCCCCGCCTTGGGGGGTCACCCTTCCTCCCCCATATTCTATTACAGGTATTGGACTAAGCCCAGAACTCTGAGCTTCAAAAACTGTTTCCTGCCCTCCTTCCTTTCAGTTAGCGACAACCATCATCGCTGCCTTTACTGTTTCAGGGAGGCACACATCTTGGGTAGGTGCAATATCTGCTGGTCTTTCCCTAGCTGTACCCATGGGGCGTGGGAACTGTGGCTTAGAAACACCTCATGAAGAAGGCCACGAAGCTGTGGTTGGACCCAAACTGAGGGACTCTCCCTTCCCCCCCTCACCAGTACATCTGCCTGAATCAATATGGAGGACACCTTCTGTCACAAGGTCTGACTTTGATATGAGGGAATCCATACCCACAGACCCTCAATCAGGGTCTCATCAGGAGAGCAGGGAATGCTCTCACAAGCTTAAAAGCAGGTCTCCCTCTAAGACGGCTTCGAAGGCGACTGATACGTCCCTGCCTAAACCAAGCAAGCCTGTTTCCTCAGTCCCTAAGGACTTAGAATGTCCTAAGTCCTAGGGCCATGACACAGAAGCCCATGAACCAGGAGTCTATCGATACTGCACCCCGTATCGACAACATCAATTCCACTGGTATGATCCAAGCTGAAACATTGAGATCCTTTGGTTCCAGCAAGAAACACACAACAATAGTCTCAATCACTGATGGTACCGTCGCTGTCTCACGTACCACCAACACCAACATGTTCCTTCCTCTGACCCTGTCAGCACAAGTGTATCAGACCTCTTATACTCCAGGGAGGACAGAGACACATACAACACCAGAAGACCTTTTTGCTGTTCCTGAGCCTCAATTTCCCCCATCATTGGGATCTTCTCTCACTAGGAAGATCTTAGCTCCACCAGGAGATGTTGGCCATGACACAAGTCTATCCCCTCTTCCATTTACCAGCCTAGCTTTTCCTCCATCGGCACCATCAGTACCACTAATGGATCCAGGCCCAATTTTTTCTTCCTTTGGAGAATCCCACCACCAGAGGAACCATCATCTCTTCCTCCAAGAAATTCTAGCTCAGACAAGTGATTCAGAATCTCCCAGTACCAACCTGCACCTTGGCATTTACCTTGGGATCAAGAGTGACTTACACACACACCCTCATGGTCCCTGTCTTGGGGACCTCCACAGCCCTCTCCTGACCCAGCTTTCTGACCATACTGGGGATCATGGGACCCATATGCAAGAGATGCAGAGCTTATACATTCTTCTAGGGAATCACTCCACTTTTCTCCTCTAAAGATACAGCCAGAGCTGGTTCCGTCAGTACAAACAAGATTGTCGTCTTCATCTCACAATGAAGCAGTCACCACAGTGTCTCTGTCCTCTCCAGATGACTATAAACAGTTCCAAGAATTTTTGCACAGAGCGGCAGAAGAACTCCAGATCTCCCTAGAGCAGAGGTTCTTAAACTTCTTTGATCGTGCCCCCCTTATTTGTCTGTAGTAGTTTATGCCCCCCTTCCTCCTACCACACTAGTACATATACCAATATAAGCAGTGGCAGTGGAGCTTCATTTGAATTAGTTTTGGCTTCTTTGTTTTTTAGTTGAGTAGGGTTTTCTTTTCTGTTTCACGAATGAGCCAACGATCCATTGTAATAAGAGCAAAAGCAAAACTGTGATTGTGTTCCACGCTTACAATTAAATGTGCATACTGTGTCATAGAAAATGGATTAACATATAGATGGCAACATGAGAATGGCCATACTGGGTCAGACCAATGGTCCGTCTAGCCCAATATGCTGTCTTCCAACAGTGGCCAATGCCAGGTGCTTCAGAGGGAATGAACAGAAAGGTAATCATCAAGTGATCCATTCTTTGTCGCCCATTCCCAGCTTCTAGCAAATAGAGGTTAGGGACACTTCAGAGCATAGTTTGCATCCCTGCCCATCCTGGCTTATAGCCATTGATAGACCTATCCTCCCTGAACTTATCTAGTTCTTTTTTTAACCCTGTTATAGTCTTGGGCTTCACAGCATTCTCTGGCAAAGAGTTCCACAAGTTGTCTGTCTGTGTGTTGTGTGAAGAAATACTTCCTTTTGTTTGTTTTAAACCTTCTTCCTACTAATTTCATTTGGTGACCCTTAGTTCTTGTGTTATGAGAAGGAGTAAATAACACTTACTTATTTACTTTCTCCACACCAGTCAGGATTTTATAGACCTCTATCATATTACCCCTTAGTCATCTCTTTTCCATGCTGAAACAACTTTGTATAATGCTATGCAAGCTTAACAGAAATCTGTCAAAATGCAAAGCACCATCTGAGGACCTAATATGTCTGGATGAATCAACTTTGCTAGTTATTCATTGCTGTGGGTAAAATGTGCGCAGAAAGTTGTTTTCCTAAAGTTTCTCATGCCCGCCGTCCCCCGAATACATTCCATGCACCCTAGTTTGAGAACCTCTGCCCTAGAGGAGGTCCAGGACCCTCAACACAAACTCTTGAATATACTGCAAACTACCGGATCCAATCAAATAGCACTTCCAGTTAATGATGTTATTCTGCAACCTGCTAGAACAGTCTGGCATACATAAGGCACATGTGCACCTACCCCCTCAAAGAGGGCAGAAAAACATTATTTTGTTCTAGCCCAGGGGAAGGAATTTCTTTTTACCCATTCCAGACCTAGCTTTCTGTCATAAAAGCTGCCATGGAGAGATCTACAGAACAACATCCAAAATCTATTCCTTCTGACAGGGAGGCTAAATAGGCTTATTGGGAAGGAAGATCTTCACATCCACTAGACTTCAGTTCAGAATAGCAAACTATCAAGGGCTGTTGGCTAAGTATGACTATCTGAACTATTCCAAGTTCACAGACTTTGTAGACAAGGTGCCACAGCAAGACAGAACTCAGTTCCAAGATTTATTGAAGAAGGTAAGCTGGTGGCCAGAACCTCACTTCAATCAGCTGTTAATGCAGCAGACACATCATCAAGGTCAGTGGTAACAGCCATTCTAACGTACCATGAGTCAGTGGCTACAGGCTTTGGGATTTCCCAGGGAGGTCCAAAACACCATAGAGAACTTGCCCTTTGATGAAGCCCACCTTTTCAATGAGAAGACAGATGAGGTGGGGTGAAAGTAACCGGGGGGCAGCCATTTTAGACTTGATTCTGACTATCAGGGAGGAACTGGTTGCGACTCTGAAGGTGAACGGCAAGTCTGGTGAAAGTGATCACAACCTGAACATGAGGCAATGTGATGCTGTGGCAAAAAAAGCAAATGTCATTCCCAGGCAGGAAGGTTTTTAAGAACAGGTTAGACAAACAGCTGTCAGAAATGGTAGTAGTACAGGGGACTGGGCTACATGACCTCTCAAGGTCCATTCCAGTCCTGCACTTTTATGATTCTGTGTAAATACAAAAAATCTGGTTTAAATTTAAAAAACTGCACCTTTTAAAATATTGTTTCCACCACAGTGATGATTTTTGTATGCATAAAAATAATGATTAAATTGTGTTGTTAACGTTTCTTTTCAGCCATATGAAATAGAGCTCTTGAATTACCAGCAGTTTTAAAAATAACATTGCTTAGCTATTTTTCTTCCCCTAACTTGTCTTTCAAAGAAGTTAGAAGTGGAAAAAATCTGGTAGGTCTCCTAAACCATTCTCCTGTCAATGAAGAATTATGCCATAGTCTCCATCTTGTAGGGGTGCAAGCATCTAAGCTGGTAGAGGTGCAAGTAGGGACTGTTGTACTGCGTTGGAGGGGAAATTGGGCCCAGCTGGGGCCACACTTCCTCCCAGCACCCACTGGACTCAGAACTGAGCAAGGAGACACACCCACCCCCACACACAGGCACACATTCTGGGGGCCCTTGGACTCAGGCAGAGTCTCCCCCGACCATGTGCATTAAAAAGAGGCAGCCAGAGTCTGCAGCCAATATGGGCAGGAACAGCCACAAGCGTACCATTGGTTTGGAGAACATTCTGTTGTTTTGACTGGACTTTCTCTGCCCTGTGCTAATTGGCTGTTTGATCCAACCTTACCTCACTGTCCTTTTATCTCATCTTCATTCCACACCTGTCCACCTTACCCTCTTCACACCTGCCCTGTCCCCTTCACCTTTTTCCCTTCCATTTTCTTTCCATTTAGCTGATCCCATCCTAACTAAACTTTCTCCTAAAAAAAAGCCATGGAACTAACATGACATTTGCCACCATCACATTGTTCCCTTAGTGTGTTCTAAACATTTCGCCAACGTGTGTCTGCCTTGTCTGTTTAGATTGCAAGCTCTTTGGGGCAGGGAGTGTCTTTTTGTTTTGTTAGTACAGCACCTAGCACAATGGGATCCTAGTCCATGATGAGGGCTCCTAGGCGCTACAATAATACAAATAATTTTGCATGGAAGGATGAGATTTTTATCAGCAAATGTCAGTTAATATTGATTTTACCATACACAGACAAACCAATAAAAATATTTCCATTGGTGATAATTGAAATTCACAATTGAATAATTTCACTGTAGCAACTACAAGTAAGGCTGCGAGTCTGTCATGGAGGTCATGGAAGTCATGGATTCCGGGACTTTCCGGGACTTCTGCAGCATCTGGTGTGGCTAGCCCGGGGGCCGCCTGAGCTGCTTGGGTGGCTCCCGGACCAGCTGCATTGACCACTGCTGGGGCAGTCTTGGGCCACCATGCACCTCCCCCCAGCAGCAGCAGGAGTTTGGGTGTGGGAGAGGGCTCAAGGCTGAGGCAGGGGGTTGGGCTTGGCGTGCGGGACGGGGTGAGGGCTCTGGGTGGCACTTACCTCGGAAGCAGCAACATGCCCCTCCCTCAGCTCCTAGGCAGAGACGTGGCCAGGTGACTCTGCGCGCTGCCTCCGCCAGCAAGCACCGCCCCCCACAGCTCCCATTGGCTGCAGTTCCCAGCCAATGGGAGTTGTGGAGCAGGTGCTCAGTGAAGGGGCAGAGTGTGGAGCCCCTCTGGCTACACCTCCAAGTCTGCCTAGGGGACATGCCAGCCGCTTCCGGGAGCCAGGTAGCGAGCCTGCCTGCCTCGCCAGCCCTCCTCTCCCCCTCACCAGCAGCAGCGAGGGTCCCGGGCTGCACGTCACTGCCCATCCCACCCCCAGCACCCACGGTGCCCCCGGGCCACCCCCCACCCCAGAGCACTCAAGTTTTAGTCAGGGTATATAGTACAAGTCATGGACAGGTCATGAATTTTTGTTTACTTCCCGTGACCTGTCTATAACTTTTACTAAAAATACCCCTGACTAAAACGTAGCCTAATACTTACATCGAAAAGTAACGTTAGGAAAGTTTTAAATTAATTTTAGCTTCTTAAAGTCTTATCCTTTTATGTAGTGTAATCTCCGATTGAAGTGAGAGGGTGGCTCACCTTCATTTTCAGCTCCTTTTACAGACATTCAGGTTTCTATGTATTTATTTATTAATTGTTTTTCTGGAGTCTGTTCACAACTCTTAAATTATAAATATATTAAAAATTCTAAAATCTACCAGTATGAATTTTTCTTTTAAATTTCTCTTTACACAAATTCCAAGCCACAGAATTTTTTCACAAAAATAAAATCCAAGACCCTCTATCCAATCATAGCACAGGACCTCACAGAATCATCCTTTAGTCTCAACCCCTCCACCTGTGGAGCTTATAACCTCACAAAATGCTTGCAAGAAAAGATGGGCTGGGCAGTATGCCCAGAAGGTTAACAAATCTGGCCTTTGGAGGGCCAAGATGGAATGTGTATTCCAGAGTCAAGGAACTGTCATGTGGAAAGCTCTGCTAGTAGCTCCTCTTGTTCAAATAGAGGGAACTCCAACTTGAGCACCTCAGCTGATTTAGACTGTGACATTATAGCCCTCAGAGAGATGACCCTTCCAGTGATCAGGTCCTGAACTGGGGACAAAGTTGAGCTGTGTGGTATCCTGCAGGAGAGAGCTATTGAGGGGGCAGAACAATTGCTCAAAACCTCTCTTCTGGAAAAGAATGAAGGGAACCTCCCAAGCGACCCCATACATTCTCACTAGTGACAGCAAGTATCCCAGTAATTACCTTGCCATTGGTATCAAAGGCAGCTGACAGATCTAATAAAGTCAGTAAATGTTTTCTCTTCAACCACTGCGAGATCATCAGTCAGCACAAATGAATACAGTGAAAGGGATGGGCACCTGTAGAAGCAGCTGGAAACGAAGTTGCAAATATGACTAGTCAGTTCAGTGGTTCCATTTGAGAACTGCTGCCTTATAATAAATTTTCAACTGCTTTTGTGTTAAGATTCGCTGTAAAGGTCTCAAGGATCTACCACTTCCTGGAAGAGACTATTCCACAATATGATAAATCTTATTCCTCAATTTTTTACTAATATTTTTACTAAGTTTTCCTTTTCCCTGTACCACACATCCTGAGCTTTAAAATATAGGATAATGCTTTTGGGGGAGAAAGATGGAGGAAAAGTTGAGGGCAAAGGAAAGGAATAGAAGCTTTGAAGAATAGGAACTTAATTTTCTAAAAATAGAAAACTTTTTAAAGAGAACCTGAGACAGATTAGAATGTCAAAGTTGTTAATTAAAATCATTATTAGGATTTCTTAAGGGTTCTGTTCTACTATCAGTGTCCACGTGCAACTCCTACTTACATTAAAAGACAAGTTAAATGCATTTTTAACAAATCCATTCCTTCATTTCTTATAAACCTTAAATAATCGAAAGAGAACATTTAAAAAAATTAATTTACTTTTCATTATTTTTTCTTTTTGCATTAATGTCTCAGTGCTTTGACTGTAGATACTGCAAAGGGAGAGTTACTTATTTAAAATATTTCTATTAGAATATTTTTTTAAATCATGGAAACACGTCTATTGGTCTTATGTTTATATTTTTTTTCTATTTTAAAAAACCTATTATTTTGGAACAGAAATAAGCCTTATGCTTCAAGGTGTAAGTCAGTCCCCTAACCATTTGGGGTTCGTACACAGCTTTATTGAGGGGAGATTATCCTATAACTGTGTTCTGCCGGATTTCTTGGAACTTCTTGAAACATCTGGTCCTGGCCACTGGTCTTGCTGGATAAGATGGACCACTAACATGATCTAGTATGGCAATTCCTGTGTTCCAAATACATACTATTTAGGTTATATGTTGTGATTTTATCAGTAGACTTCAAAAGACCAGAAATGCAAATATAATTATTTCAGTTTTACAGATAGGAAAACTGTGGCACAGGTGAAGTGACAGGTGAAGTGACATGCACAAAATCACACAGCATGTCAGTGGCAGAGATGGCAATAGAATTTTGGTTTCTTGACTCTCAGTCCAGGTTTGTATTCATTGGACCACACAATCGTCCTTGTGTTTTTATTTTTTAAACCAAGATCTTTGGGACAAATTTGACCTGATAATTTCCTTTTAAATAGAGTTCTGTGCATGTGGATGGAAGGCCAGACCCTTTAAATCCTAAAACTGAGTTTTTTTTTTTTTTTTTTAAAAAGTAGTCATGATGTACTGAAGCTTTTGGCTTGGACAGCTTTTGCTTAAAAATAAATTGTGTGTGGTTCATACCATATTTCTAGCTCTTGACATTACACAACTGTGAAGCTGTTTGTTTTGTTTTAGTTGATTGTAGATTTGGTCTTCTCATACATAAATATGCATTACATATTTATCAGTTTTCAGGACATTAATGATTAAAATATTGCCTGAAGTATAGAAAACTTAGAAATTATCAGAATGTCTGAATCTAATATTATCATGTCCCAGATATCTGGTGGTTTGACATCTTGTTGAAGACCTTTTGTCCCCCACAGTTCTTACAGTCCTGGAGTTAAAAATCTTAAGTCCAGCTTCATGTATATGTTCTATTAGGGTCAGTTTGTTCAAATGTACTGCATCAGGATATCATCACAACCAAATGTCCATAAATAGGTCAGAGAGACAGTGGACCCAAGTTATCATAGAGATCAAAGGTGACAGAGAAAGGATCTTGTTAGCAACCAGTAGTGGCCAATTTGAATTTAGCAGATCAAGACTTGAGTGGGAAGAAATACAGGGAGAGCTGTAGGAGAAAGAGGGACACCATCTTTTTCCACCCCGATTATATTTCTTAAATATGTAACTCTGTTTCTGTATATGATAGCATTTAAAATAAACATATATAAATCGTAAAAATTTTCAAGCAAAATTAGGAGATGGAGAAATAAAAAATGACAAAAGAAAATATTAAACACCTAACATATTATGCATATAAAATATAGAGTATATGAGACTAATGTGAGGAGCTCAGCAGCTGGATAGTGATTTATTTTCTGCTATGAAGCTCATCCCCTAATAAACTGTTTTATTTCTGTTCATTTGTTTGCAAACTGAAGCCACCCACTGCATCATATATCCAGCTACAGAGCCAAAAGTTGGTGCATTCCCAGCTAGCAGAGTCTATCTTGGAATCAGAAGGCTAAATTAAAAATATGACTCTAAAATGGAATATATTTGGAAGCTTTGCTCCCTTAAATCCTAACCTTCTGTTGACTGACGTTATATGATCCAGAAGCAGATGCTGCTGCAGCTATTTGTTGATTTAGTTGCTATGGTGACATGATACATTCGTGTACAGCAGGAAGCTCACTGTACATTGGCTAATTTGATAGGAAGCAAGGCTTGAGGTAGGTATTGCTGACTATACTGATAATTGGTCATACCTTTAACATCCTGCCTCTACATGTGTTATGGATGCACAGCTATAGAAAGAGATAAAGAGAGATACTTTAAGGAATGGAGTTTAGGCTAGGTTGCTCTGTTAAATAGAGGGAGGCCAATGTCTGGCACGTCAATGAAGATTTTTAGTGAATGGAACAGATTGGAACATCCGGAGTGGTGACTGTTGAATCTTCCTTCACCCTTTGTCAGTGTGGTAGCACCAGTTGAATGAGAGAAATAAAAGGATGCGAGCCACAGTAAGTCAAAGTGCTAAGGCTTTTGAATGGTTTACTAGATTAAGCATGTCAGTAACTAACATCTTGATTGGAGCTGTTAGCTGGTTTTCACAGTGGGAAAAAATTATTTGTTATATGTACGTGCCCTGATAACAGTGAGTGTAAACCATGGCTTTGCAAGGAGGTGTGTTTGTATTATGTTTTTTCCCCAAGATCAAACAAAGAAGCCAAATCTGGGTGTATTTCATCTTATCACGGACAAGACTGTTAAAGATGCACTATGTGCATGTTATAGAGGACTTGGCTGTATCACCCGTTAAGCAAGATAAGTGGAGCATTTAAAAAATCTTTACAGTTGGAATCACTAAGCACATTAGCTATAGCTTTGGTCTAATTTGTAAACTGCTTTAAAATTAATTTACATTTTCACTGTCTGCCTAAAATACTTCTAATTAATATTGCTGAGCTAATTACAATTGCAGCATTTTTAGACAAAGCTGTACAGAGTACCATTTTTATATTGCTGCAGTTTTACTAGTATATTTAAAGATGATGCAATTTGAATACAAAATGTTTTCCATCATCTGTTCATTGCTGTTGACAACTGTTTGCCAGTTACTCAGCAGCTGTATTTATGAAATACTTAATATAGAGGCTTTCATATACAAAAAATTATGTAGCCCTTATCTCCACTTTTGCAGTAAAACACCTAGGAGAGGAATGTTATTTCTGCTTTTGCAGATCTTGGTCATGACTGGGCTTTTTAAATTGTGGTTTCAGAGCTCTAGAGAAATATACTTGATCCATATTACCTTTAGCAGTTACAGCTAGTCAGCCTGTAAAAAAAAAAAAAAGAGCTCTGCTTTTCAACAGCACAATGATTTTTTCCCATTTGTAATCAGTCCTATTAACAGTAGCTGTACCTCTTACCTTACTGTATCTTTCATTTGAATATCTCAGACCACAGAGCTGGGTTACATCAAAATATATTTCTTCACAGTATTGTCTGTGACTTCAGTCATAAATAAAGTTAATGTAATATAACAGAATATTTTCTGGTTTCTTCCCTTTAGTAAGAAATATTGTAATTTGTTGTTGCCCTATACCTATTCCACCACATATTCCAATAATTTTAATAGGGATGCCAAAATTTGAGTTTACACATTACTATTAAAGACCACATTGTTTTGTCAGTGCCATTTATGTTTCTAGTGATAGATGTATCAGCTTTTCCATTACAGATTAATAACTTGCCTGTAAAAATTCATCCCAAGGTGTAACTTGTTCCTAAAAACAAAAATTTTAAAATTTCTAAGAATGAATTAGGCTAGTTTTATAAGGGAAATGTAGATTGTCTTCATGTCTGAACATCCCAAAACTGACTCATTCCCTCCCTCTCCCTCACCCATATAAATAATTTCTACTTTGAAAATACCTCTTCCACCAAAACTAAAGTACAACTCTTCATGATTTGCTGTTCGCGTGATGACATAGGGTACTAGTTTGTGGAGAGAACAGGGATTGCGCCAGCTATTCACATGTACAATTGTGTTATGAGCAAGACTGTAGGACATGAAATATGGAGTAGTGATGTGTTTAGTTTGCTCAGACTTAGAGCCTGTATCCATAAACTATTAGTTTTCTCTTCAAAGGGTTGATGATCCTTTTGATTTGGAGAGCTGTGTTAGATCAGGAATCTGACAGCCATGTCCCCTTTAATTGATACAAGTTCAAAACTGTTTCCTATCTTTTGGGTTTTCCTTTTATCTTGTGCTCCAGTAAATATAAAGACATAATTTTTGAAAGTGAAATGTTGCTGATTGGAAGTCAACAATGTAGATTGTCATCAGAAGCCCAAGCTACCTTTAAAAGTTGTTACTCTGTTCTACACTAACTACTTTATTAAAGCTTTTAACTGCAGATACAAGTGTCCATATATTTAGGTTCTTATCATAGAATCACTTTCTGTCTGAGAGTCTTTGTATTTTAGATACATAGCCCATTGTACATTGTAAAAGATTTTGAAGATGCTGCTATGAATACCAAACCTGTAAACAAAATTTGGCTAAATCATAATTGGGTCCCTTGATATTTAAGTTTATGTTGGCTTAAGTTATTAGTCCTTAGTATGATCATCATATTTCAACTCTGCCCTTTTAAAAATAAACCTATCACAAAATAAGAGATACCTAATAAAAACATAATTCAAATAATATTAAGACTCCAATTTAACCTCACAGTGCAAGGAACTGTCTCTTCAGTGCACCTTGTTGAGCCCATGAATTGCAGACATCTCCTTAAATCAGGCTTCATATCACATGTGCTGTTGTGCCTGGAGAAGGTTAGAGGTGTAGCCTTAACTGTGGATCTGATTGCTTTTGACCATTTGAACATACATGAGTTTGTTGTGATACCTTTCCTGAGATAGTTGAATTCAAACTGCTTAGAGCTAACCTCTAAACAGGAAAGAGATCTGTTAGTACACCGCATAGTGTGTATTTTTATTGTGTATTGTGTAGATTTTTTTCAAATATCTCTGCAGCTGCAAAGGTGGTGGATATATATCTTCCTGCATGCTGATGGAGAGAAAAAAATGAGACATCACTTCCCGTTTTTAAAAAAAAAAGAAAGTGGGTGGCTTAATTGTTTTTCCAGAGTCCATCAGTTGTCTTCCGCTCTTTTGTTGGCTAGGCTCTTGTTTTGACCCTTTGGGCCTGATTCAGAGAGCTCCCTCTGCACAGGGTACTCTGGGGAGCAAAAGAGAGAAAATGTATATGTTTTACTATGAAGTTTCCTATGCTAAGTAGTTAATCCTGACAAAGGATTGGGGAGATATTTTACTGAAGTAAAAAGGCTTGATTCACTATTGTCACTCCAGTTTTATCTCACTGGTAGATAAGGTCAGCATTTTTAAAAATAACCCCAGAAAGAGGTTTAATCCCTACTTTCAGTGCAGTGTGAACTATGGAGTGATGCTGCCATAAAACTGGACATGGTGAATCAATCTGTTTGCCTCTTCTTCCCCTTCCCACCCACCAAAGCCTGGATTAGCAACTTTTGGTATTGGATGCCTCATAGTAAAGTCTATACATTTTATTCTTTTTTGCTCACTGAAGTGCCCTGTGAGTAGCAGGGTTTTTCACCTCTTTAACTGACAGACAGTACTTTGTACAAAGAAGACTTGTGATTGTGGTTTATCCTATTTTTTCCTTAAGTGGCTAGGAGGCCAAGAGCATCTGAGAAAAAGTTGCCCCAACTTCTGAAGTTTACGTACCACCCTGTGGTTTCACCAATCTTACATTGCTTTTAGGGCTGTCAAGCGATTAAAAAAATTAATTGTGCGATAAATCGCACTGTTAAACAATAATAGAATACCATTTATTTAAATATTTTTCTACATTTTCAAATATATTGATTTCAATTACAACACAGAAGACAAAGTGTACAGTGCTCACTATATATTTATTTTTGATTACAAGTATTTGCACTGTAAATAAACAACAGAAATAGTATTTTTCAATTCACCTAATACAAGTACAGTAATGCAAACTCTTTATCATGAAAGTTGAACTTACAAATGTAAAATTATGTACAAAAAAACTGCATTCAAAAATAAAACAATGTAAAATTTTAGAGCCTGTAAGTCCACTCAGTCCTACTTCTTGTTAAGCCAATCGCTCAGACAAACAAGTTTGTTTACATTTTCAGGAGATAATACTGCCCGATTGTTGTTTACAGTGTCACCTGACAGTGAGAACAGGTGTTCGCATGGCACTATTGTAGCCGGAATCGCAAGATATTTACGTGCCAGATGCACTAAAGATTCATATGTCCCTTCATGCTTCAACCACCATTCCAGGGGACGTGCATCCATGCTGATGACGGGTTCTGCTTGATAAGAATCGAAAGCACTGCGAAGCGACACATGTTCATTTTCATTATCTGAGTCAGATGCCACCAACACAAGGTTGATTTTTTTTTTTTTTTTTTGGTGGTTCGGGTTCTGTAGTTTCCGCATTGGAGTGTTGCTCTTTTAAGACTTCTGAAAACATGCTCTACACCTCGTCCCTCTCAGATTTTGGAAGGCACTTCAGATTCTTAAACCTTGGGTCGAGTGCTGTAGCTATCTTTCGAAATCTCACATTGGTACCTTCTTTGCGTTTTGTCAAATCTGCAGTGAAAGTGTTCTTAAAATGAACAACATGTGCTGGGTCATCATCCGAGACTGCTATAACATGAAATATATGGCAGAATCCAGGTAAAACAGAGCAGGGGACATACAATTCTCCCCCAAGGAGTTCAGGCACAAATTTAATTACCACATTATTTTTTTAACAAGCGTCATCAGCACGGAAACATCCTCTGGAATGATGGCCGAAGCATGAAGGGGCATATGAATATTTAGGATGTCTGGCACGTAAATACCTTGCAATGCAGCTTCAAAAGTGCCATGCGAATGCCTGTTCTCACTTTCTGGTGACATTGTAAATAAGAAGAGGGCAGCATGTAAATGTAAACAAACTGATTTGTCTTAGCGATTTGCTGAACAAGAAGGAGGACTGAGTGGACGTGTAGGCTCTGAAGTTTTACATTGTTTTGTTTTTGAGTGCAGTTATGTAAAAAAAATTTATAAATTGCACTTTCACGAGACAGAGATTGCACTACATAACTTGTATGAGGTGAATTGAAAAATACTATTTCTTTTGTTTATCATTTTTACAGTGCAAATATTTGTAATCAAAAATAATATACACTTTGATTTCAATTACAACACAGAATACAATATATATGAAAATGTAGAAAAACGTCCACAATATTTAATAAATTTCATTTGGTATTCTATTGTTTAACAGTGCAATTAAAACTGCGATTAATCGCAATTAATTTTTTTAACTCAAAAAAATTAGTCGTGATTAATCGCCTGAGTTAACTGCAATTAATCAACAGCCCTAGTTGCTTTCTTTCCTGTTTAGTAGCTGATGGTGTTCTGAGCCTAGCAGCCTATTAATGAATGTGTCCTATTGTAGGTATGGTGGATACTGAGGTAAAATTAAAAAACAACAACAACAAAAAGAACAGAGTATATTCTATGATTCCTTATTTGGACAGAATCTTTGTCTTGATCAAGCTAGTTCAGACATTTGGGTCTGTCCTAATATTGTTTTTGTCCTTTATTTCATGTAAACTACAGTGCAATATATCTGAGGTAAGGTAGTCCGTCTTTGGGTATGTCTTCATTGGCAACAAGGGTGTGATTTTCAGTTGTGTTAGCTCAGTTGATTTAACGGGGCTAAGAAGCAGACTGACATGTTTGAAGCTGGCTGTGGTCTGTGCTCCCCATCCTTACAAATGTGTTAGCCTTCATCTTAATGGGACTTTTTAGTTGTGTTAAGCTAACAGATTTGAAAAACCACAGCCTTTTTGCCCATCAAGACAGAGCATTGGAAGGGAATTTTAAGGCATGAATCAACACCATTTTCTGTCACTTGCACTATTCTATCTACAAAACAATGCCATGGCCATGCTGGGTAAGAGGAAGTAAATATTTTCACCAAGGCCTCTTATGTAGAGATCTTTTTTCATCTGTCTCTGGCAGTCTTTATTCATGGTATGCTGTGGTAGGTCACTTCTAGACCTGTCTGCAGATGATGAGCTTGGAGGAGCTTCTGGTCTCCAAAGCTCCTTTCTTACCACAACAATTCATTGGGTCAAGATGGTAACAACCCTGACCTAGGCAGATGTCCCTAGGCAGTGTGTTTCTCCCTTTGCAGCCTCAGTCTCACACTTGCAGCATTGTTTTACTTTGTCCACTTTGTCCCTCAGGCAGGGCCGGCTCTGGCTTTTTTGCCGCCCCAGGCAAAAAAGCCTCCAGCCGCCCCCCCACTGGGGGGGGGGGGCGGCCGGAGCCCCGGGGGGAGGGCGGCGAGCCCCGGCGGGGGCTCCGCTCTCCCCCCGGCGGCCGGGGGGAGGGCGCCGGGGGGGAGGGCGGCCGGAGCCCTGGGAGGAGGGCGGCGAGCCCCGTCCGGGGCTCCGCTCTTCCCCCGGCGGCCAGAGCGCAGGGGGCAGGGCGGCGAGCCCGGCTGTGTCCCCGCTCTCCCCGGCGGCCGGAGTGCCGCGCCGCCCCCCTCCAGGTGCCGCCCCAAGCACAAGCTTGGTGGGCTGGTGCCTGGAGCCGGCCCTGCCCTCAGGTCCATTTCTTTCATCTCCCAATTTGGTTAAGCATCCAAGAAATATTTACAGTGCTCTTTCAAATTGGAGTTATGGGTCAGATCCTGCTTTAAAAAACAAACTCGGAAAAAATAATCAACAAAAAACACGACAGCACCATCAGAGATCAAGGACATCCCAAAAGTCACCAAAGCATCCAGTTCCTTCTTGTCCTGGTTTTGAGGAAATAAACTTTTTCCCTCAGGTGTCCTTTTTGGGGGGGTAATGGAGACCCTATACTTAGTGAGTTTAAGTAATGTAGGAGAATTTTTAATGCTCTCTTAATCTGAAACATGTCTTCCTGTATATCTTTAGTTGTCTGACTCATCCAAAATTTATCTGCCGTGTTTTAAATCAACCCTGGCTATTAAAGTCCCTTCCTTTCTGTATTTTAACTAAGTAAAACTCCCCAAATGGATGGAGTCTCTCTCCATTGGAACTATGATGGTAGGTTGATATCAGCAAAATCAGAACTGAAAGTGAATTTAGCAGCATATTCTTGGAAATCTCATGGCTGAGAGATAAATTGAGCCAAACTCTTTCCACATCTTAGGCATTAATCCATATGAGGGCTAGTTTGATACTCAGCAGGTGTCACAGTATGAGTTAGTGATACGTTTCTTGTATCTAAATATGCAATATGAATTGAGTAGCAAAGTGTCACTTTGTTCATTTGACACATAGAGCTAAGCAGGGAATCTGCTGAGGGGTTAGACGAGGGAGTTGAGAATTGGGGCCAAACTGAGGGTACATTTACACCACAAATTAAGGTGTAATTGTAGCATGATAGGCATATCTGGTATAGGCTAGCAACCCGAGTATATTCCCTGGGTCCCCAGTGGGCTTGTACTGGAGGCAGCTAGCCAGTGCTGAAATCTTTCCTTCCACATCTTCACTGCTTTTGTTACCCATGCAAGCTAAATTAAAAGTAGTGCAGTTATGCCTACATATGCTACAAATACACCTTAATTTGAAGAGGAGAGGCACCCTTAGGAAGAGAAGACCAAGTTAAGAGGTTGCAAAGAACTCCTGACTAAAAGGAGAGTCAGCTAAGATTCCATGTTATCAAATTACTAGATAAGTAATTTGCCATTATTTTGTCTTCAAAATTACAGCTGAGGCACATTAACACAGTAGAGGGACAGACTTGTTGCATTGCTCTTCAACCTATGACCAGAGGTCTGACACAGAAGATCCAACTAAACCATGCATTTACACATACATTAAAATTACTATGTAATTTACTGTGGTGAATGGTGATAGATAAAGAATTTGAATATTTGAATTTATAATTTTTAAAATTGGTGTATTATGTGTGGGACACTGCTTAATATCAGATGGAGAGCAGTGAACACCTGGTCATAGAACCTTGACATGGATGCTATTAAAGGGGCTGAGAGAGCCCTTCCCAACCAGGAGTGCGCATGTATGTCCACTATCATCAATTTATTTGTGACAATATTGTGATGAAATGTTGGTAGAGGACAAAAAATTAAAGACTAGTAAATGCTCTTTGTAGGTATGAAATACTGCTGTATCTAGGATGGAACCCAGTATTTAACTTCAATACAGCATTCAGCTCATTCCTTTCACTTCAGGTCTCAATGTTCAATCCCACTCTGATTAGACATCCTAGCATGTGTGTCACCACACCCGTGCAGCCCCTGTTGGAGCATAGAACTGATCTACTGAGGGTCAGGCAAGGAAGAAAGAGATGATCTTGAAGTTTAGACGCGTCAGGAGACCTGAGTTTCTATTCTAAACTCTGCTATAAACTTCCTGTGTTACTTTGAGCACTGTGTTCTCTTTGGGCACTAGTACTATCTTAATTTCCTTTTATACAAAATGGGGATAATACTTATCTATCTCACAGGAGTGTCATGAGTCTAAATTAAATAGTTGAGATCTTTTGGGGGAGCGGGAGAGAAGCTTCGATATGGGGAGGGATAGCTCAGTGGTTTGAGCATTGGCCTGCTAAACCCAGGGTTGTGAGTTCAATCCTTGAGGGGCCCATTTAGTGAACTGTGGTAAAAATCTGTCTGGGGAGTGGTCCTGCTTTGAGCAGGGGGTTGGACTAGATGACCTCCTAAGGTCCCTTCCAACCCTCATATTCTGTGATCTATGTGGTCCTTGGGTCTTAATGTTAAGTACTGTTTTACTTGCTTTGAACAGCTGCGTGAGTCTGAACCAGGGATCGGCAACCTTTGGCACATGGCCCATCAGGGAAATCCGCTGGCGGGCCAGGATGGTTTGTTTACCTGCAGCATCCGCAGGTTCAGCCGATCGCAGCTCCCACTGGCCGCGGTTTGCCATTCCAGGCCAATGGGGGCTGCGGGAAGCAGCATGGGCCAAGGGATGTGCTGGCTGCCGCTTCCCGCAGCCCCCATTGGCCTGGAACAGCGAACCGTGGCCAGTGGTAGCTGTGATCGCCCAAACCTGCGGACGCTGCAGGTAAGCAAACAGTCCCGGCCCGCCAGCAGATTTCCCTGATGGGCCGCATGCCAAAGGTTGCTGATCCCTGGTCTGAACAGTGATTCTTCTTCGAGTGCTTTCTCATATCCATTCCCATGTAGGTGTGCACGTGCCACATGCACTGTCACCATAAGGTTTTTCCCTCAGTGGCATCTGTCAGATCAGCTCTGGTGCCCCCTGGAGTCACGCCCTCGTGGTGCTGTATATAAGGGCCTGCTGCCCCGCCACCCCCTGATTTCCTTCTTTCCGCCTGTGATGGTCGCTGGAACTGCTTGTCCTTGCTTTGCAAGTACTCTCCCCAGTGGACTTTTGTCTTTTTCTCCTGTAAATAGTTAAAATTTTAGCAGTTAGTTGTTACAGCCTAGTTAGTAGTTAGTAGTAATAGAGTAGGACCCAGCTTAATGGGGTTCTTCCCTGGCACCGGGACATGCCTCGGTCTTTGGAGTATAAGCCGTGTGAGGCTTGCCACAAGCCTATGCCCATTAGCAACCCCCACTCGGCTTGCCTCAAGTGTTTGGGTGAATCCCATCTGTGTGACTGCTGCAGGATTTGTAAAGGTTTCAAACCCCAGACCCAGAAAGAAGGGGACCAGAGACTTAAGTTCCTTCTGATGGAGGTGGCTCTTTGCCCTTCCTCAGAGCCAAGTCATGCCGACTTGGCACCTAGCACCTCTGCCTCTTTGAGAGAGCACCGGCTTCTTTGAGAGAGAGGCACCACAGCCTGGCCTCTCCGGCGCCAAGGAGGGACTCCTCATCTGCGTCCTGGGACTCCCGACCCCACCAAAGTTCGCCCACGCAGAGGAGGTCTGCTCACATGGCACCGATCCCATTCACTGATGCCACAAAAGAAACAACGCAAAATGGACAGGGTAAGCTCCCCTACTCCGAAGCCCGCCAGTCATAAGGAAACCGGCAGAGTGAGACCCGTGCAGGGCCACTCGGGCTCAAAAACTGCCAATTTGGTGCCGTTGACTCCGGCCCCAGTGAGGGGGCCATCAAATACAGTGCCACTGAACTCTCCTCTGAGGGAGAACCACAGCAGTGCAAGACTGGAGCTTCCATCAATGCCATGAGGCGTTCCAGGCAGCATGGGACTTAATATCTCTATTGGTACTGCCAACACCAACCAGGTGCGATCCGGCACTGGGGGCAAGAGTGGCTACAGCACCGAGACCGCAGGTGCCGTTGAAAGGGAAGCCGGCAATGATGCAACAATTACAAACAACATGACAGCAATGTTCTATATAAACAGACGGTGGAGCGTGCTTCTCTCACCTATGCCAGCCAGGAAGCCCTCCACCTGTGGGAGTTCTGCATAACCCACTCGATCCATCTCAAGGCCTCTTATCTTCTAGGGGCCCAGAATGTGTTAGCGGATCATCTCAGCAGATCCTTCTCCATTCACAAGTGGTCCATTCGACCGGAGGTTGTGAGGCACATTTTCCAGCGGTGGAGAACTCCCCAGATAGACCTGTTTGCAACAAAGTACAACAGGAAGTATCTGCAGTACTGCTCCTTGCAGAGTAACATTCCAGGCTCACTCACAGACATGTTCCTTCTCTCCTGGAAGGACCATCTCTTCTATGCATTCCTACCCATTCCGCTCATACACAAGGTCCTGCTGAAGGTCAAAAGGCACAGAGTGAGCCTGATCCTGATATCGCCGGCCTGGCCGTGTCAGCACTGGCTCACCACTCTCCTGTGGTGAGCACTGGCTCACCACATCTCACAGCCTGGAAGCTCCATGGCTGAATCCTTTGGAGTAAATGTGCTCGGGGATGGTTCAAGAGGTTGTGTTAGGGAGCAGAAAGCCATCCACCAGGGCCACTTACCTGGCAAAATGGAAAAGGTTCTCGATCTGGTCAGTACAGAAAGGGGTCTCATCCATCTGAGCATCAATACCATGCATTCTGGAATATTTGCTACATCTGAAGCAGCAAGGGATGTGGGTGTCTCTGATTAAAGGACACCTGATGGCTGTCTCGACTTTTCACCCGGGGTGAGCGGCAGGTCCATTTTCGCTAACGCGCTCTGTAGCTGTTTTCTTAAGGAACTGGACAGGCTGTATCCACGGGTGAGGCAGCTGATCCCACCTTGGGACCTTAACTTGGTACTATCAAGACTCATGGGAGCCCCGTTCGAGTCCTTGGCAACATGCTCTTTGCTTTACTTGTCATGGAAGGTGGACTTCCTCGTGGCCATCACCTTGGCCAGGAGGGTCTCAGAAATCAGGTCCCTTACTTTGGAACCACAATGCACAGTCTTCTTCAAGGACAAGGTCCAACTGCGCCCTCACCTAGTCTTCCTCCCTAAGGTGATGTCGCAGTTCCACAATACTAGGACATTTTCCTCACAGTCTTCTTTCCGAAACCACATGCCAATAGCTAGGAGCAGAGGTTTCACTCACTAGATGTCAGGCGAGCGCTGGCCTTCTACATAGAAAGGACTAAATTGTTTAGGAAGACTACTCTGCTTTTCGTTGCAGTAACTGGTAGGAGGAAGGGCCTCCCAGTCTCTGCCCAATGAATTTCTTTATGGATTACTTCTATTCGCATGTGCTATGACCAGGCAAAAGTCTCTGCTCTGGCACTGATGGTACATTCCACAAGAGTGCAAGCGTCTTCAGCCACATTTGTGGCACAGGTTCCCATCCAGGATACACTGCTCTACAGCCAAAATGCTTCTGAAATAAATGTAGTCAAACTTTATTAATTCTGGGTCACTGAGAACGAAAATGATGCTTAAAATTGTTGATTGGCTCTAGTTTTCAAGATATGCTATTGGGTCAGTATATACGACCCTTGACTTGGGAATGGCGGAGGATAAGTGAGTTATAAAGGGAAGGGATCTCAATTTAAACCAGAAATGACTAAAATACATCTTTGACTGGATCTATGAATAAATCTATGACTGGGTTTGGACAGTACTTGCTTTTTAGGCAAAACAATGAATGATGCAATCTGAAGCTGGTATTGCGTCATACATGATATGAATTGCATCATGTTATTCCTAGAAATCATGGATGATGTAATCATAACGAAGCTTACATCACTCTGCTGAACAAATTGCCCTATATCAGCTCTAGAAATCATACAGTGTCGTGCTCTCTTATTTGTCAGTGTTTGATTTTGCAAAGGGACACATTTCAGTTTAGCCAAAGTGAGCAGAGATGCCTCGTACTTGTGTGAACAGTGCAGATAACTTCTGCTATGTTTGTGGTGAAGTGACTTTTGCATCACAAAAGCGCAGTATAACCACTATGGTTAAGAAAGCCTATCACCTTTATTTTGGCTGCAAAATTGGAGATCAGGACAAGAGGTGGGCCCCACACATATGCTGCAACACTTGTGCAACAAATCTTCGCCAGTGGTTGAACAGGAAAAGGAAATCTATGCCTTTTGCAGTGCCAATGATTTGGAGAGAGCCAACAGATCATACCAGCAATTGTTACTTCTGCATGGTGCCTCCAGTTGGGAAAGGTGTGTCAAAGCAGAAAAAGTGGACTGTGCATTATCCAAACATTCCATCAGCTATACGCCCAGTACCCCACGGAGAAGGACTGCCGGTTCCTGATGCACCAGAATCATTCTCACTTGAGTCAGACGAGGAAGAGGATGAAACTTCTGGTCCTGAACCATCAATGTCACAGGACCCACATTTTCTCCCATCCTCCTCCTCTGAACCACACCTCATAACACAAGGTGAACTGAATGACCTTGTCAGGGATTTGGAACTACCCAAGAGTAAGGCAGAGCTGTTGGGCTCCAGACTACAGCAGTGGAATCTCCTGGCAGGTGATGTTAGGGTTTCCATGTTCCGTGACTGTCAAAAGGATCTTGTCCCATTCTTCTTCATGGAAGGTGATCTTGTAGCCTGCAACAACATCGATGGTGTGATGGCAGCCCTCAACATCGTTCACGATCCAGATGAGTGGAGACTGTTCATTGATTCATCGAAGACGAGTCTTAAAGCTGTTTTACTGCATAATGGCAATGTTTTGCCATCAATTCCAGTTGGTCATGCAGTCCATATGAAGGAAACCTATGACAACATGAAAAAACTTTTGAGGTGCATAAACTATGACCAACATCAGTGGCAGCTTTGTGGCGATTTGAAGGTTGTTGCTCTCTTGCTTGGTCTGCAGACTGGATACACAAAGTACTGCTGTTTTCTCTGCGAATGGGATAGTCGTGCAAGAGATTCCCACTACATCAAGAAAGATTGGCCACTCCGACAGTCATTGGAGCCTGGGAGGAAAAGTGTTCAGCATCCACCACTTGTTGAATCAAGGAAGATTTTGTTACCACCCTTACACATCAAGCTGGGTCTGATGAAGAACTTTGTCAAGGCCATTGACAAAACACAAGCAGCTTTCAAGTACCTCCGTGGAAAATTTCCAAGGTTAAGTGAAGCTAAGATAAAGGAAGGTGTCTTTGTTGGTCCTCAGATTCGTGAACTTCTTCAAGATGATGCATTTGACCATGCACTGCGTGGCAAGGAAAAGACGGCATGGAAAGCCTTCCAGTTAGTGGCAATAAATTTTCTCGGAAACAACAAGGCAGACAACTATAGGTTGTTGGTGGAAAACCTCCTCAAGGCATACAAAAGCCTTGGTTGCAACATGTCACTAAAGATACATTTTTTGCACTCTCATCTAGATTTTTTTCCACCGAACTGCAGAGCAGTGAGCGACGAGCACGGCGAGCGATTTCACCAGGACATTGCAACAATGGAGAAACGCTATCAGGGCAAATGGAGCCCATCAATGCTTGCAGACTATTGCTGGACAGTGACAAGAGATGCTCCATTTAATGAATACAAGAGACAAGCCAAGAAGCGCCGAGTAGACACTGAATAGGACTAAACTATGTACATAATAGTTTTTTGGCTTTTGTTTCATAATAAATTTTATTTATATAACCCTTTTTTGCTGATTTTTAAAGTGTTACATAAACAGGACAGGTGAAATATTATCATGTAAAGCAACCATAAACACATGAAAAGACCTAGGTTTACAATTTATGATTAAAACTCTACTATCTACACAATATACATAGACATAAAATGTAAAAACTTAAATATCTTAGAAACAGTAGCCAATCAGTTGTTTTAATTGTCATATTTGAATTCAGCACATCAAAATACATAATAAATAGCACATTTTATCTCTGAAGCAGACGACTTCTCAAAAATTGTAGGCCAGTGATATCTGTAGAGTGGAAACGTAGTCTTCAGTCCACACCTTCGCAACACCCTACGCCATCATGCAGCAAGCTAGGGATGATTCTGGATTTTGCAGAGCAGTGCTACAGTCTGCTTGTCGTTGAACTCTGAACCCACCTCCTGCATCTGCTTGGGAGTCACCTACATGGGAATGGACATGAGCAAGCACTCGAAGAAGAAAAAACGGTTACTAACTTTCCGCATCTGTTGTTCTTTGAGATGTGTTTCTCATGTCCATTCCAAAACCTGCCCTCCTACCTCTCTGTCAGAGTTGCTGGCAAGAAGGAGCTGAGGGAGCGGCGGGGCAGCAGGCCCCTATATATAGCGCCATGGGGGGTTGACTCTGGGGACACTAGAGCCAACCCAACGGATACCACTGAGGGAAAAACCTTCCGGCTATGGTGAACGTGGCATGCGCACATCTACATGGGAATGGATATGAGCAACACAACTCAAAGAACAACAGTTACGGAAAAGTCAGTAACCATTTTTTTTTCAGTAAAAACCCAGTGAGCTTTTTAATATGTGATATGATTCAGTCTTGTTAGGAAACTGGCATTTATCACTTAGTTACAGTTTATGTTCCTTGACATGATAGCAAATGGATCACAAATTAAACTTCTGAATGTCAGAAAAAACATTTCAAATATTTGTTGGGTATTAAAAATGTTTTTTAATCTGTGGCAACATTGTTGTTTTTAGGCTCCAGCTCAAGCAGAGCTAGTACATGTACATCTACCCGAGCCCAGAATTACGCTTCCCAACTGCTGTGTAGATGTACCATTAGGGTATGTCTACGCTGCAGTAAAACCCCCGCGGATGGCCCATGTCATCTGACTGACTGTGGGGTTAAAAAATTGCAGTGTAGACGGCCAGCTAGTTCAGAGCTCACCCAACTCCCATTGCTAGAGGAGAGAGAGCCAGACCAAGCTAAGAAGTGGTGGAGCTGCTGCTAGCTCGAGGGGCAAACAAAGAGCACAGGAACGTTTCTGATTACACACCTCTAAGTCTAGCTGCTTCTGGTGGTTATGTGAACATCATCAAAATCCTACTAAATGCTGGTGCAGAAATCAATTCTAGGCAAGTTCTCTTTTTCATCCCTACTCCCCTGCTTTTATAGTTGCTTGTTAAATCTAAAATAAAAGTTCACTTTGGTGACTGTATGAAACAAAAACTCATTCCTAAAGCTTTTAATCTTGATACAATATTTAAAGAAATGTACGGTTTACATTGCTTTAGTTTTTGCCCAGTTTTAGACAGGAACAGTTCAAGTATGCTTTTTGAAGACCCATACCATTTTAACTCCTGTTTCTTTCTCCCCCTTCCTTCAAGCGTCTCTCCATGAGTTTGGTAGCAAAAACTTAGCACTGCTTTCTGGGTTACTGTGAAAATCCTCCTACTGACTTTGATCCGTCTGCTAATTGAATATAGATACTTTTGAAACAAGAAACAATAACTCACCTAGACATAGCATCTCCTTTCTCTTATTCCCCCCCTTCCCTTTCTCCAGCCCAGTTACCAAAAAGTGTACACAGTTTTATTTAAAAAACTATTTTATAATATGTAGAAGTTACTCTGTGTAGAAGAACATTGTCTCTTTTGCTCACCTGATAGTTCAAAAGACAGTAGGCTCTTTGTAAATAAAGTTTTTCTAATAGTTGTAGCATGTAAATATCATTTCTATGTCTGACCTTATTTCTGTTTGCAGCCATATTGCTGTAGCATGACTTTGTCTGGGACACTGAGCAAAGGAGACAAATATCAAAGCTTTAAAGCAGGATGGGAAATTGTTCCCAATTGAAATTTAAAAAAATATAAACAGTACCATTTTTCTTTCACAAGGATTTATAGTAGTTAAAGTCTCAAATATCAGGCTCCCATGCTTTGTGTTATAAAGTCACTTTCTCTCTCATACTGAGGCCCACAGATCTGTTCCAGTAAGTCTTCATCCTACTTGTAGCATTGGAGGGTGGAACAAGATCTGCCATTCACTGGCAGGAAGTGGTGTGTGGCCCAGCCTCTGATGACCCCAGACAGTTCTCATTCTGCCTTCAGAGCTGCAGGCAAGGGGGTCAATGTGAATCATGAGTTAGCCTGGGATACCAGAGCCCTGGGTTCTGATCCTGGCTCTGACACTGCTGGGTGACCTCTGACAAGACACTTCACCTTTTTATGCCTCTAAGATGTGGTTAATGATACTGACCTGCCTTGCAGGCAAGCAACTCCAGTTCCTGCTGCAGAGGAGAAACTGAAACCATAACCACCATGGGGGGGGAGGAATAGGTCAGTGGTTTGAGCATTGGCCTACTAAACCCAGGGTTGTGAGTTCAATCCTTGAGGGGGCCATTTAGGGATCTGGGGCAAAAAAAAATAGTGGGGGATTGGTCCTGCTTTGAGCAGGGGGTTGGACTAGATGATCTCCTGAGGTCCTTTCTAACCCTGATATTCTATGTGTCTAAGTTCCCCCACCCCAACCACTAACTAGACACAGCACCCCATTTCCCAATCTGAGAAAACAATCTTCTCATGATGTTGCAGGCACAGAGGCCCGAGGACAGCAACAGCGGGGTTCGTTGCCCAGCGTGCTTCGCGCCAATAAACATACCGGGGTGGAGAAACAATCAACGTTTATTTGAGATCTCAAAGTGGTGCAAGGAGATAGGCAAGTCTCAAATCAAGCACACCAGCAAAAACAGTTTCTCTCTTCTTATACTTTACAACTAAGCCCCCCCTCTCTCCCCCTCTACCACCCCCCCTACCACTCCCCCCTCTACTCCCCCTCCCCTCTCTACCGAAGGCATGTTTATACATTTAAGCCGTTAAATCATTCTAGGGCTATAAATCTAGCTTGTTAGTAACACTCCTCTAAACAGTTATTTGGTTCTGTTTACTCTTAGTTTATTACCCCTTCTCCAGCTAAAAACATGCAAACCTCATCATTATTGCTTGGTACCTTGTATGAGCAAGGTCGTAATTGGTAACTGGCTATTTACACATTCCAATTCCTGTCCTTGGCTCTTGAGGCCGATTAGAGTTAAACATGGAAGGACAGAGTTTAAACATGGAAGAACTCTGGCTCATATAGGCCTAGTAACCTCAAGAGTTCCCTCCTTTGAGAATACTCAACAAGCTTTTGGCTGAGTTTTCTCATATTCTGTAGACAAGATACAATTGAGTGCCATAGAGCTAGGGTTCTTACTGAGAGGATATGCTGGGATTTCTGGGGAACGGGGGGCACAAAGCTTACGGAGGAGCAATTTAAAACAAGCAATCAGGAGGAGGGTGACCAGGCACAGTACCACACCTGTGAGGAGGAGACGCACAAGGCTATTTCCCAGTCCTCCTAGGTTGGGCAACCAACTCCAAAGGGAATCAAAAACTGTGGGTTCCCTTTCCTGAGCCTTCCACTGCTCAAAAGCCTGTTCGGCTGACAGGACGTGCTTGTTAATGTCCTGTGAGTTTTCTGGGACATAAGTACAACATTCACTCCCAATAAGGACACACACCCCGCCCTGGGAGGCTAAAACATAATCTAAGGCCTGTCTGTTTTGCAGGGACAGCAACCGGAGCTGGTAAAGCTCTGAGTTAAGGCTTTTCTCTATGGCCAAGGTCTCATTGGCATACTTGGTGAGAAACACAGAGACCTACGATAAAATTGAGCCAGTCGTCCCACCCCATAGGATGGGAGAAAGATCATACCCAATCTGTCTCCTTCTGTAATGGGCTCTGGGGTGGCATACAAAGATCTACGCTGCCTAGGGCGGCCAGGGGGCAGTTTAGGGAAGACACGAAGGGGAGGGGCAAGATATCCTAGATAGCAGCTTCCATACCACCGATGCGGTAGCCACTTATAGACAGAGGTACCGCAAATATAAAAGGAGTGGCCATTCCCTACCAAGCCATTATAACCGCTACTCCACCTATTTGTTTGTCTGTCATTAAACGATCCGAACCGGGTGGTAGAGTCGGATTTGCCTTTAACATAGACAGGGATGGAAGCGTCACTGTCAGGGGATAAATAATACTGACAGGTGCTATTCCCACCAAACCAGGTGTGATTGCTGGACTTAAACTGTCGATAGCACACCAAACCAGGGGCCACTGGCCGCAACCTAATAGGGGAAGGGATATACGTTGAGTTGGCCTGCGGCTTCCAGGGGTCATCCCTTAACGCATACTGGGACTCAATGGTACAGTTCTGCGACAAGGGGGTACCAGAGGCATTTTTCCCTCTACTGAACCATCCCCAACAGATATCTGACCAATTCTGGGGAACTACCCTCCAGGGTAACCCTGCAGCATGGTGCGGGATTTGGGAGCATACCCAACAGTTAGAGAGGTTAAACTCTTGGGCAAAGCAAACCTTCAGGGACTCATATGTGTTTGTCTCTAAGTTAGTAGGGATTCCTTTCCATCCCGCATGTGCCTGGGGGGGAAACGGGAGTTAACAAGAGGAGTGTCTCTATGGCAAAGAGCACCACTGTGGCAGACCCTGGACTTGAACTCATATTGGGCAGGTGACCCTAGGGCCTAACAATCACAATTCCCCAAATACCCACAAAATAACAATTACCAATAGCAAGCAGATTAAAAACAACAGGGACCAGGCCACCAGGTTAGGCCGGCCCTGTGAAAATAAACACAACCAACGCTCAGAGGTCTCGCGGGGAGTGCGCTGTGACTGTCCAAAGAGATCACAGGGCATTCCTAGCAGACACTATTGTCGCCTGAATAACAGCTTAAGTCCCAGATCGTCGCTGGCAGTCTTCTCTGCAGGCTGGACGGTCCACCGTTCAGGAGCAGGCACTGCTTTCAGGCGAGAGTGATGAATCCAGTTCTTGTGTCCCTCAACCTTTGCTGCTGTATGGGAGACCAGCAGGACGGTGTGAGGTCCCTTCCACTTCTCTTGGAGAGGCTCGTCCTTCCAAGTCCGAACGAGTACGGAATCACCTGGCTGCAAGGAGTGGATCGGGGCATCCAGCGGGAGAGGCTGCAAATCTTTGGTATACCTGTGGAGAGAACAAAGAACAGCAGACAGAGAGCACATGTACTGAGATAAGAAGCCACACCCCATTTCCCACTCCCCTGCCAGAACCGGTGTACCATTCATAGGCCATGCCCTTCCAAACATAATCTCGAAGGGACTGAGCCCTAACCTGCCCTTAGGGAGAGCGCGAATGCGGAGCAAAACAAGGGGCAAAGCATCAGGCCACTTAAGGGAAGCCTCTTGGCAAACCTTTGAGAGGTGCCGCTTAAGAGTCTGATTTGTACGCTCCACTACCCCACTGGCCTGCAGTCGCCATGGCGTGTGAAGCTTCCAGGGGATCTGTAGGGCATCCGATATCTTCTGAACGACTTGGGATGTGAAGTGTGTTCCATTGTCAGATTCCATCCACTGGGGAAGCAATCTGAGCCTTACTCTGTGCTACTCGATATCCTCAGAGTCCAACAAAGTTCAGGAGGCTCACAGTGGCTTTAAGGCAAGAGGTTAGACCCACAGCAGCAATTAACAAGTCATCCACATATTGCAGGAGGAGGACTTTGTCCTCGTTGTCCCACTCCTCCAAGTCTCTAGCCAGGGCCTGGCTGAAAAGGGTGGGGGAATTTTTAAATCCCTGGGCCAGCACTGTCCAGCAAAGCTGCTTTCTAACCCTCCTTTTGTCCTCCCACTCGAAGGAGAAAATCTCCTGAGACTGGGGGTCAACCGGAATCGTGAAGAAAGCATCCTTTAAATCCAGGACTGAAAAATGGGTGTACTGCCCCCCTATAGAAGCCAACAATGTATACGGATTTGGAACAAGGGGGTGTAGAGTCTTAACCCGCTCATTAACTGCCCTCAGGTCCTGGACCAGCCGGTATGTGCCATTGGGCTTTTGTACAGGCAAGATAGGCGTGTTCCAAGCTGACTCGCATTCTCGAAGTACCCCGCACTTTAGGAACTGGTCTATAGTCTCCTGCAGTCCCTCTCTGGCTTCCCTTTTGATCGGATACTGCTTGATTCGCACTGGACCTTTTCCTGGCAAGAGCTGAACAATAATAGGAGTATGATGGGCTGCCTTTCCTGGGATCCCTGATGCCCATACCAGAGGAAAAACCCACTTCTCCCACTGACTCCACTCTGGGGCTTGCATAGCTGAGGGCTCAATTGCAAGTGTCATTATCCAGGCATTCTCTGGGGGTAACGTGAGGCTTATTTCATCTTGAGTGAAATGCAGGGTGGCACCTAAGTGACAAAGCAGGTCCCGACCTAATAGTGGCGTTGGACAATCAGGGAGGTAAACCAGTCTGTGAGATAGAGTTCTGTTTCCCAAAGCACATTCCGCTGGGGCATATACTGGGCACTTAGTTCCTTTCCCTGTGGCTCCCACCACAGTGAGGGAATCTGCCACAGGCAGCTGAAGGGGTTGGTTTACAGCAGTTCGTGCAGCTCCAGAGTCTATTAAAAAGTCTATGTCCGAATCTCCCACCCGCATTTTTACTCGGGGTTCCGGGGGCAGGATAGTCCGTCTCCCCTGACACCCCTATTCTTGATCCTCTGCTGCCATCATAGGGGTACCTTCCCTTTCGGGGCACTCATTTTTCCAATGTCCCTCCTTTCGGCATATGGCACACTGGTTGCGACCCAGACGCCTTTCCTGTAAGCCAGGGCGCCCACGCCCACGTCCTCTCATTCCCCGGCCCCTTCCACCTTCCTGAAATCTTCCCCTGCCACCAGCCTGTACTGCTGCAACCATCATTTTCACTTGCCTTTTTTCCTTTTCTCCCTCCCTAAGACTGTAAGCCGTGTTTGCAGTTTCCAGAATCTGTGCCATTGTCATGCCCATCAAATCCTCCTTTTTCTGCAGTTTCCTTTTAATATCAGGGGCAGCACGGCTGGTAAAGATACCCTTTATAATTGCCTTAGTAGCCTGATCATCGGGGTTTGCATTAGTAGTTTGCCTGATGGTATCCCGAATACGCTGCAGAAAAGCAACCGGACTCTTTTGGCTCCTGTACTAGCTCATACAGCTTAGCCCAATTGTTATGTCGGACAGCTGAGTGTCAGAGACCATGTAATAGGAGCTCCTTGTATACAGTGAGACGGGTGAGATCCGCCGGCACGTTGGGATTCCACCGGGGGGTCTGCTGTAGGGACCTGAACTGCAGCAGCAGGGACGTTTGCTGCATCTGCCTCATGTCTATGCTGTGCCTCCTCCCGTGCCTTAGACACAACCTGATTACGCTCCACCTCAGACAGCAGGGTCCGCATAAGGATATTACAGTCATCCCAGTCAGGCTTATGGCTAGCCAGACACCCTTCAAAGACCGAGATAAACTTGCTTGGATTCGTAGAGAATTCCCCTGCCTGTGCCTTAAAAGCTGCTAGGTCCACTGGGTTAAAAGGCACATGGGTATAAACCTGCATTGTAGTGGCTAGGCGATTTTCTGCTCCATGACGGGCTATCCGAGTCTCAGTAATCAATGGATAGAATCCCACCGAGGGGGCAATCTCTGGGACCTGAGGCACCCTGTCTTTATATGGTGGGGGTGTTGGAGCCGAAGAGGACACCGACTCTGCCGTCACAACTGGGGGAGGGTTCTGGGGACTAACAGTAGTTACTACGAACCTGTCGGAGTCAAATTACACCTTTGCAAAAGATCTGACCTATTTCTTAACAACATAAACAACTGTACATACATATGTTCATTCCATTTACCCGTACGCTGACAAAACAAAAGCAATTGAAGGATCGTATTATAATTAAGTGATCCCTCCGGTGGCCACCTTTCCTGGTCCTCTAGCTGATATTGAGGCCAGTCTACTGTACAGAATTTTTTCAGTTTACTTTTAATCAACGGATCCGATCCAAACACTTTCCAGTTCACCAGAATGCATTCTAAGGGCGTACACCTTGCCCTGCCTGCAGTACTCTGTCCCTGCCCCATACTCTAGGGAGACACTGGGTGTCCCCAGATCAAAACAGGTAAAGTCCCCACTGGACTGTTCCTACCTTATCCAAGGGTCCGGTTCTGCACCGTTGCCCGCAGCTGCTTCTCCACTAATCGAGCGCGTTGTACCATTGTACCCTCCGGGGTCGACCAAACCACGTCTCCGCCGAGGCCCCCGATGAAGTCACCGGTGCGCGCTGGGCGTCGGTCGTCGCCGCAATCCGTCGACCTCCGAGAGGGGTCCGGGCAAGGCTAAATTTCAGCCTCGAGCCCACCCAGGGACGCCAAGACTGTTGCAGGCACAGAGGCCCGAGGACAGCAACAGCGGGGTTCGTTGCCCGGCGTGCTTCGCGCCAATAAACATACCGGGGTGGAGAAACAATCAAAGTTTATTTGAGATCTCAAAGTGGTGCAAGGAGACAGGCAAGTCTCAAATCGAGCACACCAGCAAAAACAGTTTCTCTCTTCTTATACTTTACAACTAAGCCCCCCCTCTCTCCCCCTCTACCACTCCCCCCTCTACTCCCCCTCCCCTCTCTACCGAAGGCATGTTTATACATTTAAGCCGTTAAATCATTCTAGGGCTATAAATCTAGCTTGTTAGTAACACTCCTCTAAACAGTTATTTGGTTCTGTTTACTCTTAGTTTATTACCCCTTCTCCAGCTAAAAACATGCAAACCTCATCATTATTGCTTGGTACCTTGTATGAGCAAGGTCGTAATTGGTAACTGGCTATTTACACATTCCAATTCCTGTCCTTGGCTCTTGAGGCCGATTAGAGTTAAACATGGAAGGACAGAGTTTAAACATGGAAGAACTCTGGCTCATATAGGCCTAGTAACCCCAACAATGATACCCACTAATGTTGTTAGTCTTTTAGCTCAAGTAGCAGAAGTCTATACAGTAATGCTGAAGGTTCTGGGTTTGGGGGGGTGAGGGAGGGATATAGTTGCACATAATAGAATTTGTTTTTACCTTTCTCCTTTTAGGGAAAAAAAAACCCTAGGGTATTACATTTAAAAAAAAACTGTTAAAAGAACGCTACTTAGGTTACAAAATCAAATACTCAGAAGTTAGGAAATGCCAGATTTATTGTCATCCTTGCAACCTTAATTCAGCCTCCTTCTGCATTATGATGATCTTTGATAACATGCTATTTTTCCATAAGACTCCTCCCTCAGAGCATATTGGCACACAAAGGGGCAGAATTAAGGTTGCACAGTCAACTGTAAATGTGGCTTTTCCAAGCTTTTGAGTTCTTGACTTGCAATCTCAATAACTTTCTTTTAACTTAGTTTTTGGTTTGTGCTTTTTAATGTAATCTGTATAGAGATGTAGTTAAATCCAAATGAGCAGATATGGTTATCTAATGATAAAGTGTAGAAGAAAAAAGTATCCCAAGAACATAGTTCTTTGGTAATCCCTATACACTGGAAAAGTGAGACAGAAAAGCAGCCATTGAAAGAGTGGTCACAGGGTTAGCAGGAGATTGGAGAACGAGGCAAAGATAGTATTATCACAAAAGCTGAGGGTGAGTGGGCTATACAAAGAATGAAAAATAGTGTCAGAGGCAGCTGGAAAGGTTAAGGGGCAGGAGTGAGAATGAAGTAGAGAGGCTAAGACGGGGTGGGCAAAAATTGTATGGAGGGCCGGTTAGGGGAGGCTGTACCTCCCCAAGCAGCCAGGCTTGGCGTGGCCTGCCCCCCCCCCCCATCTGACCCCCCCCCACTTCTCACCCCCAGACGGCCTCTCCGGGACTCCTGCCCCATCCAACCCCCCTGTTCCCTGTCCCCTGATGGGCCCCTGCCCCATCCATCCCTCCCTCCCTGTCCCCTCACTGCCCCCCGCCTTCCCATCCAACCCCCCCTCCTTCCTGACTGCCCCCTGGGGACCCCTGCCCCATCCAACCACCCTTCTTCCTGTCCCCTGATTGCCCCTGGAACCCCTACTCCTGACTGCCCCCCACTGCCCCATCCAACTCCCCCTCTCCTTCCTGACTGCCCCCCCCGGGACTCCTGCCCCCATTCAACCCCCCTGTTCCCTGCCCTCTGACCGCCCCGACCCCTATCCACACCCCTGCTCCCTGACCACCACCCCGAACTCTCCTGCCCTCCAGCCAACCGCCCGCTACCTGCCCCCTTACTGCACTGCTTGGAGCACCGGCGGCTGGTGGTGCTTCAGCCGCGCCGCCAAAGCACCAGGACAGGAGCCAGCCACGCCACCGCGCGGCACAGAGTCGAGCAGCGCAGCTGCAGAGCTGCGGCCTGGCAAGAGCTTGCAGCTCCGCCACCCAGAGTATTGCACCGGCGGCGCAGTGAGCTGAGGCTGCAGGGGAGGGGGAACAGCAGGGGAGGGGCCGGGGGCTAGCCTCCCGGGCCAGGAGCTCAGGGGCAGGGCAGGAGGGTCCCACGGGCCGGATGTGGCCTGTGGGCCGTAGTTTGCCCACCTCTGGGCTAAGACTTCACTAGGATGAAATAAAATAATCCATGGAATTCAAATGCTTTATAAACATCTGTCTAGGCAGTTTTAGAAAAGCCCTGAAATTACAATTTTAAAATCTATAAACTAACAATGCAAAAAATTTAGTGGAGAGAATAATTATTTACCCTGATTGCATCTGTCAGTGGTTGTAGATCACCATGAGCCCTTTGGTGGATTTCCTTCTACTTGTCACTTTTTTTGTACAAGTGTAGCAACATACACAAGGTGTTCTATGGAATTGGCACTTAGATGCCTGACCTGTACACTCCAGGCCAAATTCTGCTCTTTTGAATATATATAAATTTGGAATAATTCCATAAACTTAACTGAGAGCAGAATTTGGCTCTCCATCTCAAATATAAAATATGTCAGAGACATTCATGAAAAAAGTTCTAGAATACGGTGTGCTGTTTTCATTTGTATATTTTATATAAAACATTCATAGATTTAACGTATTACACATTGATAAAATGGCATTCACTTTTTAAAAAAAACTAACATGTAGCCATTTGGTTCCAGCAATCTGGGAGTGTTTCAAAGGCAAGTAACACCGGTAACAAATGGAGAGTTGTACAGTGTGTGAAAATATGAACTTGGATTTTTTAAAAAACGGATGCTTAAAGTTAAGCCAAATCAGTATGTAGGCACTGAAACAAGTGGCCTGACTTTGAGTGCTGAGTATTTAGTAACTCCCATCAAGTCGCTATTAAATCGAGATTAAAAACTGATTTTTATTTTTATTTTATTTTATTTTATTTTGTTTGTTTAATTTGTAAAGGTAATCAGCAAAACGGGAAAGGAAATGCTTTTGTCCCTTCCCACCGTCTTTCTTCTCAACGAGGTATTAAAAAGGTGGACTGAATTGTGTTTTCTTTTTGGAGTTTTTTGGAAGAGGAGGATTATTAATTGTTTTTAAATACTTTTTTCTTAGTTTAAGTTAGAAAGTCAGAGTTTGTTTATTTTATTTGGAATACTCTGCCCTGCTTGAGAACTGGCAGGATTATGAATTGTTAAGTACCAAGAATGTGAGCCTTTAGCAATTGTGCAGGGAAGGATTTCAGTTTATTCACCCCTTAATTTAAATGCCCAGCAAATAGGTGGGAGTTAAGATCTTTGTGAAAGTTTCAGTACCGTTGCCTCTTCAATGGAAGGCTGAGAAAGTTATTTCTCCAGTTTCTGGTCTTCCAAGGTGTCCTCCAGCAAAACAGGAAATCGTGGTTTATTATTCCTAAAGTGAATAAACAGGCAGGGGGGAAAAAAACACTTCAAATTTTTGTCCTGCCTTTATTTAGTACACCATAAAAAAGCACAAAGCCAATTTATTTTCCTTAGCATGTTAATTTTTAATGTCCAGGACACTGGTGGATGATATGTATTAAGATATATTGCATTGTAGTCTATCAGGGATGGTCTAGACAGTATTTGGTCCTGCCATGCGGGCAGGGGACTGGACTTGATGACCTCTCGATGTCCTTTCCAGTCCTAGAATCTATGGGGGGAAAAAAAGGATATATACCATGTTTGGACAGACCCAAATGTCTGAACAAGACAAAGATTCTGTCCAAATAGGGAATCGTGGAGGATACTCACTCTGTTCTTTTTTTGTTTGTTTTTAATTTTACTTAGGTTCTTTTAGTAATTATAAAGCCCTTTCCCACACAGAAAGGCAGGCTAATAATTAAAACGCAAAAGGCTGAAGAGGTTGCAGATTTCTGGTTTTGATACAGATCAGTCTTCCTCTGTTTATTTCAGTTATCAAGTAATGTACAATTGATAGAAAAGCAAGTTGGTTCTGCAACGTTAGGAGGATAAACAGATTTCCATGATTAAAAATATACATACAGTGTTTGAAGCTGCATATCTGATGCTCTTACTCTGTCATTATTTATGTAATGCTTTATCTATTAGTGAAAGTACAAACATACTAGTACTGTGAAAGGAAAGAAATTGCACAATATTTCCCTCATACTGAGAGCTATTTGCCAAGCAGTTATGATTAATATTCAAATATTAGGAATTATAAGCTTTCTTTATGAAGCTATCTATAATGTTTTGATTAATGTCCAAGTTAATAGGTCATATTTGTAGTTGGAATAATATAACATGAAGTACCTCTTTAAATTTCACCAGCAATCCAGAAAGTAAATTATGTAAAGTTATTGCCTCAACCATTTGTTGGTTTAATCTTTGAACTTTCAAAATGTTTTACATAAAGATTTATATTTAAGTCATGTGTGTACCTTTATGTTAACTTAATTAATTTCTGTCCAGGAAGAAGGTAGCAAGCAGCATGCTATGGAAAGGAATGTATACATTAAATGGAAGAAAGATGGCCTGTTGGGTGCACTGGGTTATGTGACGCATTCCTATGTAACAGTTTCAATCACCTTTTTATTTTTAAGGTTATTCTGGTGCAAGTTAATCCAGGGGAGGCTTTTACAATAAGAAGAGAAGATGGACAGTTTCAGTGCATTACAGGTAAAGTTAATAATGTATTTCCTTGATATTCTCATTTTATTTCAGTATAAACAAAAGGTATTGCAAGAAATTCTTTCATTGTGTAAATGTATGGTTTTTGAAGTTGTAGGAAGAGGATTGAGGAGGATATGATTTTAAAATAGTTTTATAGAAGATTCCATGTAATGCTAGTGTGTAGATTTTTTTCCTTTTCACTATCATAACCATAACCAGTGCATTTTTACATGTATCATGAAATTAGATTCTGCAAAGGAAATGATTGTAAAGTCTACAGTGCAGATGAAGAAGTACTATAGGAACAATTATGGTTTTGCTTATTTATTAAATGCAAATCTCAATTTTAGAATTTAATGCTGTAATTCAGTTTTTGAAAGTTACTTACTGACTCTGGAAACGGTTTGTTTGGCAGTCATTTGAAGGTAACTGTAAAATTAATCCTAGGGATTTTTAAGGTAGAGAAGACAATGTACCAATGACCTTTTTTAAAAAAATGAACTCTTCATTCTGCTTGTGGAAAGTATTAAACGGTTCCCACTATAATAGCAGCAGGACCAGGAAGCAGTGACTATCACAACAGTCCATGAATGTATAGGCACCAGTTGTGAAAGTAGCAGTGCTTCTGGCATTAGACTGGCCTCTGTGCTCCTGGTCTCCCTGTGCTCACCAATGCAGGTGTGGTATAGTACTGTACTACTTAAAAAGTTGGCACTAACAGGACATGAATCTGTAAACTTCATGCATTCTTAGAGGCACTTACTCTTTACTTTCAGAGAAGAACTGCTATCATGGTAGAAACATAGGCCTGGATGAACAAAAGGATTTAGGTGCCTAAGTCCCTGTTTTAGGCACATAAGTCCCAGTTTCAGGACCACTGTGAGGCACAAAACTCCCACAAAACCTTGTAGGCGCCTACGTTTTTGCAGTAAAAGTTTCCCAGGCACCTATGTTTCTGCCTCTGTGCATGCACACTGCTGCCTCCCTTAGGCCACCGCCGGATGCCTATCTCCTGCCTAACCCCCAGAGTGATTTGCAACCCGGAGGGAGATAGGCATTCGGTTGCCTAAGGGCTTGTCTTCACTTAAAGCGCTACAGCAGCGCTGCTGTAGCGCTTCAGTGAAGACACTACCTACGCTGAAGGGAAGGGGTCTCCCATCAATGTAGGTACTCCACCTCCCTGAGAAGCGGTAGCTGGGTTGATGGGAGAATTCTCCCATTGACCTTCTGCTGTTTCTGGGAGGGCGGGGAGGAGTGGGGGGTGGGCACGGCTAGGTCGATTTAACTGCGTCACTCAAGGGTGTGGACTTTTCACACCCTTGAGCGACGCAATTATACCAACCTAATTTCCTAGTGTAGACCAGGCCAGAGTTGGGTGCAAGTCTGATCCAGTAGACAACCTCTGAGCATGCCTACCAGATCACATCCCGCAGATGAGTTCACACAAAATAGTTTGGGGGATGGCGGAGAAGGACCACCCTCAGAACTTTTACTCCAATGGTTAAGGTATTCAAATGCTCCTCCTCCTGCAGGTGAGAAGAAATTTGAGCAGGGATTTCTAACCATTCAGCTATGGGATACTCTGATGTGGGGCTCCCTCAGTCTCTCCTGTTGAAGCTGTTGCACTTTGGATAAATAATTAAAGAATAATTTGGGACAGAGAGAGAGCAAGCACAAGCATGAGAATGATTCTATAGCTTTGTGGTTAGAGCACTCATCCAAGATGTGGAGAACTCCAGATCCAGTGTGGCTACTCAGTGACTTTATCCAGAGTGCAACAGCTTCACCAGCATAGGCACATAACTCCAGAAAAGTAGTCACAGTTGAGAATCACAAGCAGAGATAGGCACCGCCCTGCACTAGATTTAGGCACCGATCTCTGTGAGAGAGTAGGGTTCAGCAAACACCCCTCTAATCGGCATCTTCCATTGGCTAGAGTAGGTGGCTCCCTGTCCAGCATGCTGATTTTTGTGAATCGCAGTCTAAGGCTAATGTCTACACACATTTAAACACCCATGCCTGGCCCATGCTAATTGATTCAGAATCATGGGGCACAGGCTGAGGGGCTGTTTAATTGAATTGTAGACTTCTGGGCTTAGGCTGGAGCCTGAGCTTTGGGACCCTGAGGTGGGTCAGGTTCTAGCAATTAAACTGCCTGAGCCCCGGGAGCCTGAGTCAGCTGGCATGGGACAGCCCCAGGTTTTTATTTGCAGTGTAGACATACATTTAGGCATCTCTGTGTCCCTGTTCATTATACTGGGAGCCTAGGTGCCTAACTCAGGATTTGTGAATTGCAGTGATTTTTCTAGGTGCTTGAAAGTTGTGACACTGAACATCACAGCCCCTAACCCCTTTTGTGCATCCAGGCCCATATTCTTTTTCTTTAAAAAAAAAAAGAATTTAGTCTCAAGCCTTACTATTAGCATGCTCTAACTTGTAGAATGTCACATTGGAGAAATGAAATCTTACTCACATTATAAGAACATAAGAATGGCCATAATGGATCAGGCCAATGGTTCATCTAGCTCAGTATCCTGTTGTCATTCTACAAGTTAGAATACTGGCAACAGTGGCCAGTCCCAGATGCTTCAGAGGGAATGAACAGAAAAGGGCAATTATTGAGCAATCCATACCCTGTTGTCCAGTCCCAGCGTCTGGCACCCAGAGGTTTAGGAGCACCCATAGCATAGGGTTGCATCCCTGACCATCTTGGCTAATAGCCATTGCTGGACCTATCATCTATGAACTTATCTAATTCTTTTTTAACCCAGTTATACTTTTGGCCTTCACCACATCTCCAGACAAGGAGTTCCACAGATTGACTGTGCATTGTGTGAAGAAGTATTTCTTTATGTTTGTTGTAAACCTGCTACCTATTAATTAGATTTGGGGTTATTAAGTAGTTTTTGTGTTATGAAAGGGGTAAATAACACTTCCTTATTCACTTTTTCTTCACACCATTTTTAGACCTCTTATCATATCCCCCCTTAGTTGTCTCTTTTCTAAGCTGAACAGTCCCCTTTGAAATCTGTCCTCCTATGGAAAATGTTCCATACCTCTAATCATTTTTGTTGCCTTTCTCTGAAGCTTTTCCGTTTCTAATCTATCTTTTTTTAGATGGAATGACCAGCGCTGTACATAGTATTCAAGGTGTGGGCATACCATGGATTTGTTGGTACCATAGCATGATGATATTTTCTGGTTTATTATCTATCCCTTTTCTACTGGTTCCTAACATTCTGTTAGCTTTTCTGACTGCTACACATTGAGCAGATGTTTTCAGATAGAAATCTTGGAGTCATTATGGATAGTTTTCTTTAATGGTAACAGCTAATTTAGAACCCATCATTTCGTATATATAATTGGGATTATTTTTTTCAATGTGCATTACTTTGCATTTATCAACATTGAATTTCAGCTGCCATTTTGTTGCCATCACCCAGATTTATGAGATCCCTTTGTGACTCTTTGCAGTCTTAACTATCTTGAGAATTTTTGTATCGTCTGCAAACTTTTCATCTCGCTGTTTACCACCTTTCCCAGATAGTTTATGAATATGTTGAAAAGCAAAGGTCCCAGTACCAATCCCTGGGGGACCCTGCTATTTACCTCTTTCCTTTGTGAAAACTGACCATTTATTTCTATCCTTAATTTCCCATCTTTTAGCCAGTTACTGATCCATGAAAGAACCTTCCCTCTTATCCCATGACTATTTATTTTGCTTGAAAGTGTGGGACGTTGCCAAAGGCTTTCTGAAAGGCCAAGTACACTATATCAACTGGATCACCCTTGTCCACATGCTTGTTGACCCCCTCAAATAATTCTAATAGATTGGCGATGCATGATTTCCCTTTACAAAAGCCATGTTAACTCTTCCCCAACATATCATGTTAATCTATATGTCTGTTAATTTTGTTCTTTACTATAGTTTTGACTTGTTTGCCTGGTACTGAAGTTAGGCTTACCGGCCTGTAATTGCCTGAATTCCCTCTGGAGCCTTTTTAAAAAATTGGCGTTACATTCTCTATCCTCCATTCATCTGGTACACTGGTTGATTTAAGCAATAGATTACATACCACACTTTATAGGTCTGCAATTTTATATCTGAGTTCCTTCAAAATTCTTGGGTGAATGCCATCTAGTCCTGATGATTTATTACTTTTAATTTATTAATTTGTTCCAAAACCTCCTATATTGACACCATAATCTGGGACAGTTCCTCAGATTTGTCACCTAAAAAGAACGGCTGAGGTGTGGGAATCTCCCTCATATCCTCTGCAGGGAAGACAGATGCAAAGAACTTATTTAGTTTCTCTGCAATGGCCTTGTCTTCTTTGAGTGCTCTTTTAGCATCGTGATTGTTCAGTGGCCCCACTGATTGTTTGGCAGGCTTTCTGCTTCTGATGTACTTTTAAAAAATTGCTGTTAATTTTTGTGTCTTTTTCTAGTTGCTCTTCAGATTCCTTTTTGGCCTGACTAATTTTACTTTTACACTTGACTTGCCAGAGTTTATGCTCCCTTCTATTTGCCTCAGAAGTATTTGACTTCCATTTTTTAAAGGATGCCTTTTTTGCCTTTAACTGCCTCTTTTACTCTGCTATTTAGCCATAGTGGCATTTTTTGCATAGGCTCCAACTCCGTGGGTGCAGGAGGGTGCTCTGGGCTGGGATCGAGGGGTTCGGAGGGCGGGAGGTTGATCAGGGCTCGGGCAGGAGGTTTGTCTTATGAACAGAGGCTCACAGCCGAGCCTGGTGTAAAAGGCTGGAAGGACTTTGGGTGAGCATTGCTCTGTAAGACATGAGAGTATCTCGTGAAGTAAGTCTAGGTTCTAGGATGTGTTATGATTTTCTTTTATTTGTATCCATTTGTTTCCAGTATTTCTAATTGCTATCACTTGCATCTCTATACTTTGTTAAATGAACTTTTACTTGTTTTCATTATAAACATATCTATGTGCTGTGTGTTAAGTGGGATGGTGATCTGGCATGTAACTGGTAAGCTGGGGTGTACTCCTTCTTTGGAAGCAGCAAATCTGTGAGTACTGAGAGTATCCATTGGACACTCCAGGGAGATGTTTGTAGGTTGCTGTGTGCCTATTGCTAACCTGGAAAGAGAAACAGTGGGGCTTGAGAGGATTGTTTGTCTTACCTGTGGGGGCAGATAAGATTTCCTCATGCTAAGGGCAGATGGCAGCAAGGTACCTCACAACCCTAGGTACCTCTGGGAAGCGTCACAGGAGGCAATCCAGGGAATGGGCAGGATTTCAGATCCTCAATTGCATAAAAAGGATAGAGAAGGTTTTTCTGCTTTCCAGATACTAACAGTGGAGGGGTTAAAACCAGCAGAACTAGTTTTCTGAGATCTGTTACTTTCTATTTCTTACAAGGCCCTCTAAGCTCTTTCCATGCACCAACTACTCCTGAGGACATTCTGTGCCAAAAAAAATAAAAATTCTGTGCACAATATTTTAACATTCTGCAAAATTCTGCAGATTTCATTTGTCAAATAAGCATGGCAGTGGGGAGCACAGGCCACTGGCTGCACAGAGGTGAGAGATCACTGTAAAGCTCCCCCCGGGATACGGACTCAGCGGTGAGGCCGCACCCAACCCTGACACAGTGTAAGGACCAGGCCTGCCCCAGAAACACCCCAGGGCCCTTCCCCTCTGTGCCAGGTGCACCAGGTATGGGCAGGCAGGCTCAGCAACGCAGGATGTAAGTGTGGAGGGGTGTGAGGGTTTGCACCCCTGGTTACCAGGCAATACGGCCTAGTGGCCAGAGTCCATAGGGTCGCCCCTGGTTGCAGGGCAATGCAGCCTAGTGGCCGGAGTCCATAGAACTGCCCCTGGTTGCAGGGCAGTACGGCCTAGTAGCCAGAGTCCATAGAATCGCACCTGGTTGCAGGGCAATGCGGCCTGGTGGCCAGAGACTCTCCCACTCCACCAGGTCCCGGCCTCTGGCCCTAACCGCGGCGTAGGACCTTGCCCTTGGCTCAGCGGGGGGGTCCTACCGAAACACGCTGAGGCTTGCCGGGGGCAAGGTACCAGTCCGTCGCGCCCCCCCCCCCCCCCGGGTCGCTTCCTGCCAGCTTGAACGTGGAGGTCTCCCACGAGTCCCTAGGTTCCCTGCGGGCCTCCGGGTCAGTCACCTCCCCAGGTTCCTCCTGTAGTAGGGCTTCGGGACGGCCTGGAGAGGCTTCAGTCCCCGGCGCCTCCGCGGGCGGCGGTTGGTCCTCCGTAGGAGCTTCCCGGTCAGGTCCTTCCCCTGCAGCCGTCAGCCCAGACTGAGCTTGGCTCCCTCCTTTTATACTCCCAGAGCACTTGGAGCATGCCCAGTATGGACGGGGCGGGACTTCCGTCGTCAGTGCTTCAGTCCTGACGCTGCCGGGGCTGGTGCGGGGCAGTGCTGCCCCGTCACACACCCTCCGGCTTAAGAAGGATCCTCTGGGTTGGTTCGCCTCCTCCTCCCCCTCACTCTCACTCTGTCTAGAGAAGAAATCTGCGTTAGCATGGGCCTTACCTGGGCGATGAAACACGCGGAAGTCATAGGGTTGGAGGGAGAGGTACCATCACATAATCCGGGGGTTTGTATCCTTCATACTATGCATCCACCGTAGAGGGGCATGGTCTGTGATCAACCTGAAGTTATTCCCCAGCAGGTAATAACGTAGGGCGTCGATGGCCCACCTTACCGCCAGGGCCTCTTTCTCTATTGTGGAATAATGTTGTTCCCGGGGGAACAGTTTACAACTTAGATAAAGTATCAGGTGTTCTTCCCCGTCTAATTGGTGGGGTGGGGATCCGGGTGCGGGTGGCTTGTCGGGATGGTCCAGGTGCAGGGGAAGTGGGGCTCATTGGGAGAGGGGTTTCTGAGTGCAGGGGGGGGCTTGGCAGAAGGGTCTGGGTATGAGGGGGTCTGGATGCATGGGAGTTGGGCGGATGGGGGAGCAGCTCCCTGTATAAGGATCCCTCCCCCTGCAGCTGAGGAGCAATGGGTGCAGGAAGTGGCAGGGAGGGAGGGAGTTTGCAGAGCTTCCTGCAGTTGGGGGAAAAATCTGGGGGTGGGTCGGACCCAGCCCCGGATACCATGCAGGGGAAGAGGAAGTCCCATCCTCCCCAGCCCACCCAGGACTAGCAGCTGGAAGCCACCAGCTGGGTATTCCCCAGTCCCACCCCCTGCCCCATAGTGATTTACCTCTTTGCCAGCTGCCCTGGGCAGCCGAAACATACTGCTGGGGAAGGTTGCATGACCGCTTTTGTGGCTTCCACATCAGAAAGTCATTTTTCTGCAGAGAAGCAAAGAAATCCGCGGGAGACATAAATTCGGCGCATGCACAGTGGCACAGAATTCCCCCAGGAGTAACCAACCTGTGAAGGATATAGTTGTTGGACAGTAATATATCTCTGAAAGAAAATTAGCACTACACATATTGCTAAAGTTGTTATATCTGATCTGGGGAGAAAATGTAGAAATTTTCATAGAGAATCCAAGAGGCGATACATCTTTCTGCAAAGTGGATAAGGGAACTAGCATCTCCTTGAAACCTGAAGCAGTACTCAAGGTCCTCTTACACAGGAAAATGCAAGCTTCTCTAAAGAGGATGTTCAGGTCTTCTCCACAGGCCATGGAGTCTAAGATCTATTAGATGGCTGCAAGAATTGAGCAAATCTCTGGCTGCCAGAAATAAGTAGTCATACATTGCCCAGACCTCATCCTATCTTAGTCTCTTTCTTTAGTGATGGCACATTCTATATTATCAGGATGTCTTTTTGTTCTATTGTCTCCTCTGTCTGAGCTCTAAAGCTTTGGGGGTATTAATTAGGTACCCCCTATTTAGATACTATTATTCATCACTATATAAATTCTTAGCTAGCTAAAAGGTTCTTTGGGTTTGAATCACCGGTCTAAAAAAGGTCACTCTAAAGTCAGACTGGCAGCTGTCTCCCTTCAATGAAAATTCTTGTCTTGGAGGAATTAAAAAAGTTTGAGCAGTCACTGACTAATAAAAAAGACTCAGGGGCTTCCTGGGGAGGAAGACAGATGCCTCTTCCTTTCCCCTCCTTTCCAAATGCCATTCATACAGTATAACTCTCAAACCTTCAGGAAGAGCCTGCAATACCTGAGCTTATTGCCAAGATGAAAGACCACTACTGTTTGTTCATGTACACCTTAGCCAAGAACTAGATTTGTTGCTATCTGCAAACATAATTGGATTCAACTTTTGTGGGTCATGCAGGCAACTGTAAAATATTAATCCATCCTGAATGTTGGATTTCTTGTACTACTGTGGGAGGTCAAAAACATATGGACTGGTATAGAAGATTGAAGAAAGAAACAGAAAATTATCCTTAGCTGTTAATTTCCTTTCTTCGAGAGCTTGTATACAAGTCTAGAACTTGTCCCTGTAATAATTTGTTTAATGCTAATGGTTTGTTTTGTAATTATTCCTAGATTTATGTTTTGCTGGTTATGGCTATTAAAGTTTCAACTGAGTTCTGTGGACTGACAAATCCCTTATATAAGGGGAGGATGGTGCTGTCAAAACTTAGTTATTCTGTCTCCATCTGCTGGCTGGGGGAAATTGTATTTTAGCTGTCTGGAGTGTTAAAAAATGTCAAAGGAAGTAAATTAACAGACAGTGAAAACTATTTTCCCTTTCATTATTAGTTTCCGTGATTCTGCAGAATGTTTAGAAACTAAACTATTTCAGAATAATGTTATAATCAGATTTCTATTGAAGATTCTAACATGACCCTAAAGAGGATTCAAACCTTTTCAGAAATTTGTTTGTTACAGTTTATTCTTTTCCCCTTTTTGAACCACAAATCGGTCAACCTTGCAACCGATGGTTTTGTGAGATTTATTTGAAACATGTCAGTGTAGTAATTACTTCACAATTTCTGTGGGGAACATAGTACTTTTATACCTTGATATTCAGGCAAAAGTGAATAAAACATAATGAACATGAGACTAAATGTTCATTCTTTTTATTCAAGGTATTGAACTCATGAGTATAACAACTCAATCTTTTTATTGTAATCTTAAATTATCAACAGACTAAATAAGGAGATTGAATCTAAGATGAACAGATACTGCATTTTCATGCACTATAACCTTAAAAGTGTTCCAGTTGTATGGTAAATTGTCATCTATCAAGCTTACATGCAAAAATATTACTATTGTCTCTGTATAAATACCACGGCAATCTGTGACAACAGTAGTTGTCAAATGAATGATTTAATCCTTGCCAACTTTCACAAACTCCCCATCCCAGTCTCTGGATGGATGCCAGTCTATTGTGATTGGATCCAACTGCTGATTCCCACGTGCTTCTAAACCCCCAAGTCTGGGTAGTGACTGATCACTGTTCCTAGCTCTAGGCCTCATAGGTGCACTCCCAGATAAAGTTTTAAACCTGTCCTTTCAACAATTGGGTGACATTAAAGTTAAAGATATGACAATACCAAGGAGGTTTGATTTGGGGAAACATGGACATGGAGGGTAGATTATTGAAACAAGAATTTGGAATAAAGAAAGAAAATAAAATCTAAAGAACTGATCTGAACTTTTAATACTGAGATGTCAGCAAGACATACCAATTTATTCTATCCATCATTCAAACTTTGAAAGAGTTGTCAGAAAGTTTCAAAAATCAGATCTGGAATTTGTTCTTTGTCCCTCACTCAAGGCTTGTCTACATGGGGGAAAAGCCCACAGTAACTGATGCACACTAGCTACTCTGCACTAACTCCATGTGTGGACACTATTACTTAAGAATGCCTTTGTGCTTATTAGCTTAATGCACTGTGGAAGTGCATTCAGCTAAACCACCTAAGCACCCTCTTCATGTGTAATAAGCATCCATATGGTGAGTGACTGCAGAGTCATTAATGTGCTTGCTGCACACTGATTTCCCCATGTAGACAAGCCCTTAAGAGCTACTGAGTCATTTTCTTTCTTTAGTCAATGGTTTATAGTAAACTCCACTCACCTTCCCTTTTCTTCATTAGTGCATCTTTTCTATCCTCTCCTCACTACCTAGTTCACCAGAATACCTGCTAAAACTTTTTCTGTTTTCTAGTGTCAGTTTTCTTTTGTATTCTGCTTCATTTTATGTAGTCTTCTTTTTCTGCCTGTAATGAAAGCTGCTGAGTCAGCTCTGTAAAGTTTTCAGTTATGCTTTTTCTGTGAAGTTCTTTGTATAAAGGAGGGAATGCTCTCTATATGAATAAAAATTGTGCATGTGTGCACACGCACATACAAACACACCCATCATATATTTGGAAGTAATAACCACATGATAAATTGTGTAAGCATGTAATACATATATTATATGCCCACATAATTTATCAAATGCTTATAACAGCATCATCTGCACCAAATCTATCTCCTTGAGATTTATTCAGACATTCTAAATCCAACTGGAGGGAAGTTATGAGCTGGCTGAGTACTTTCTTCCCTGCTACCCCTGCACTCAAGATGACCTTCCTAACAATACGCAGCAAGCACTCCCCTTTTCCTTGTTAAAATTCCCCTCAAAACATGCTTTTGTGCAGCCTGTGTCTTCATTCACCACCCTATTTACTTAATTGTGATAAATTCATCTGCTGATCACCCAGAGCTCTGTGTGTGTGTTGTCCTCTATCGTTTGTCTAAGATCAGAAGCTCATGAGTCAAGGAGATTTGTTGCTTCATGCTTTGTAGTGCTTTCAGCACACTACAAATAATATACCTAATTGCAAGGCCTGAGAAATAAAAGTAAATTTAAACATACAAGGGGGTTGCTTTAAGAAAAGGTTTGAGAACACTTGAGCACTTTTAGTGTTCTAAGCATACACACCGGATTTATACTTCTCAATGTGGTGGTTTGCTAGTATTTGTCGTCACTGCTACCTATCTTTTGGTAGTAAAGTCCTGTAAACAGAAAGGGATCACCTAACATAAAGGAGAAAATTGTTGAGAGCTAAAGAAAAAATTGGAAATCTTTGACAATGCATATGCATTGTCCAAGGGTAGAAAGATTCAAATCTGATTTTGGTGCCAGCCAGGCTATTTTCATAAGACGTATAATTAAATTGAAATTAGGTAAAGCCATTTAAAAACATAACTGTGAAAATTGATGGCTGCTGAACTACTAATAATTTATAAATATACACAATCAAACTTTAAACTTTTACTTATCCCAGTTCATAATTCTTTCTCATCAGCAATGTGGTCCAGCTAGACTAAGGGCCAGTCTACACTAGAAACGAAACAGTGGTGCAGCTGCACCATTGTAGTGCATCTGGTGAAGACACTCCCATTGGCATAATAAAACCACCTCCAGCTCCAATTAAATATGAAGTCTTTAAGGAAAAAAGGGGACAAGTTCCATTCCAGTACACCACTTGGAGTTATGACTCAGTTCATTGAGACTTTATTAGCATGACAAGCTATACAATTGTTGCCAAACTGTGTGCTAAGAAAAAAAGGACAAACCCCTTATCTTGTAGAGGAGCATGTGCCCATCCAGGAGAGTGTTACATAGTATTTGGCCATTTATCATTACAAACCATTCCTGATCCAGTGGCAGGTTTCTACATAGCATGATGCCAGTTTTCTCCTTTCTCTGTGTTAGGCAGGCGTTTTTTGTCATCATGTTTTATGGGACATATTTTATGATTTCTTATAGTTTGAGGAAATTGTCATAATGTCAGGGTAATTGTCCCTCTGTGGTCTGCTCAAGAAATGCGGTCTCAGGTCTCTCCGCTTTACCTGCCTGAGCAGAGAACTGCGGCCCTTTCCCTTCTGACTGAGGTTTTAAGCTGCAGCCTCCTTTTTTTAGTGTGCTTATCCCAAGCAGGTCTGCAGTTTGCGCTCCTTAGTTTCTCTCCAAGAGCAATAATATTGTCTTTACCAGTGGCGGGACAGCCTTCTTAAGCAGAATACATTTATTTAAGGACAAAAGAATACTGAAAATAGTACAAGAAAACAGTAAACAGATCTACACACATCTTAAACATACCAACAGTCGCCCATCAGTGCTGTGGGGCCCTGGCAAATCAAAGTCCTTCCAACCGTTCAGCAAGGGTGAGGGCCCAGCCCTCCCTTGAACAAAAGTTCATGTGCATTTGCTGGATCAGAAGGAATGTCATGAGTCTATTTAAACTCAGCTTTTTATACCAAAAGCTCTTCCTCTGTTTGCTTGGGCCTCTGATACCTGCTTGAAACAGTATATGCTAACCACTCCAAGGGTGCTATTTTCTGAATCTGTTTACAATCTTAGACTGCAATAATGAGCCACCATCTTTTTTCTAGTTCCTAGAGGAGCTGAGCTTATGGAGTAGAAATAGAGATAGTGTAGTATTGCATGGGGGATTTAGCAAATCACCCTGTGTCAGTTTCTTGGGTTTCTTAATGTCTTGTCGATATTCCAGAGGCCAGACTCTGGACTTCAAGGCACAACTTGATCATCTGCACCATCTAGTGAAGTCACCATATGTTATTTGTGTATGTAATAATTAGAATATTAATTGCATTTTCTTGTGGTATATCTAGAAACCATGGCAAGTTAAGAGATGGGGCACTTCATAAATTTTTGCTGTTGGTTTTTATTTCAAATGAGTGCTCTCATGACTTGGGATGTTGTACTAGATGAGGGTAAAAAAACACTTAAAAACACTCATTAAATTTGAAAACCAATTTGAGTGAATCTCCTACCAGACGAAAGGGTGTGTCAGGGTAGATGTTTTTAGGAATATCCTTGAATTTACTCTGAAGCACTAGCTGATGAAAAATGTGCTGCCCATTTTTTGAAAGGGGTAAGCTATTGCAAGTACATTTGTACTCAAGTCCCTGTACTGACTTCCAGGTTGTGTCCAAATGTAATTTAGGCTGGTGATCTGGAAAGCCCTGGATGATCTGGAAGTACATTAGGTGAGAAGTAATTTCAGTTAATGCCTTTTTCATGGAGTTAAGATTGGATGAAAGGTCCTGGTGATCATTTCCTGGGTTTGAAATCTCCAGTGATGGCAGCAGAACAGTCTTAATTGAAGGGCCCTACCTTGGCAATTCAATCCCTTTGATGGTCCATCAGAGTACTAATGAGCTTCAAGACAAAATAAAATATATTTGTTAGATTTTCTCCAGGTTTTTTATATTCGTCTTTTTATTCCTAAAAAATGACAGCATGGCTGCTAACATTTCTGCAGATAACAGCCATGGATTCTTAATTGCAACCCATTGTAGATAGTTTTATTTAAGAACACATTTTAAAATGAGCACCTAGATACATTAGTGTCAAGTATCAGGGGGTAGCCGTGTTAGTCTGTATAACCTCACAGATGTATACATCTGAAGAAGTGAGGTTTTTACCCACGAAAGCTTATGCCCAAATAAATCTGTTAGTCTTTAAGGTGCCACCAGACTCCTTGTTGTTTTTGTAGATACATTAGTGATCAGCTCTATACGTTTATAAAAAAAAGTTACTCACTTTGACTACCAAACAGTCATCAGATAGTAATGACCTCTGGTCACCACTGATCTGAGCCCCAGCAAACTATTGGGGAAAGACTAGCAGTACCATCCCCTGAGTATCTGCTTTCCAGAGATAACTTATTTTTTGTTTGTTAGTTAGGTAACAGGACTTCTATCTTAGTTTGTCAGTTTGTGATACTGAAATGTATATTTTTTTAAAGGAAAGAGTTCTTGTAAATCTAGATAGCCATTTTTGATAGTAGTAGTGTTTATGGGCTTTTGTGAAACCTTCCTTAAGCCAAAATTTTCTTATTCTAAAGTGGAATTATAAGCTACATTAGAGTGATTCATAAAACTGGGTTTAAAATGTATGAATGAGTTCTCTTTGTAGAAGTGAATTACAGCAGATCGTCCATTCATGAATTCTTTCCACTGCAAAATATGTGAATGAAGATGACTCATCCTGAGCACATTTTATAACAGTCACAAGTTGCAGCTAAGGGCTATTAAATGTTACTTGACATAATAAGAGAGACCATGTTATATATGGCTCTGCAAAAGGAAAATTGCCATATTCATAAAATGAGAATGTGTGCAAATTAGAATGGATTATAAATACTTCATGTTTTGAAATGAATAAAATATCAGTGTAAGGCAAGTCTCTTGAAAGAAAAATAATAAGCAACCTTGCTTTGGTTTAATTTAGTTTAAAATAAGGAATAAAATATCCATTAAAATGTGTTTTTAAGAGTTGAAAGGGAGAGGAAGTTTACATCCATTATGAAGCAGCGGTAATATGATGCTATAGTTAGAAGTGTAACTTTCTTTCTGTTGTTAGCTTAATTTTGAGTCCCCAGCCTCAGCCCTGTCCAGTATCCACAGAGTTAAATAAATAAAACAAACCCCTTTTCTGACTCCCATTTCACATGAGTGGGCTCCTGCCAGTGGAGAATTTTTTAAAGAACGTTGTAAATTAATGAAACAAGGCATTTCTGAATTCTGAATGTAACTGATCAGAACTTTTTGCTTTTTTTTGGAAAATCTTATTTCTTCTTCGAGTAGTGTCCCTATGGGTGCTCCACTTCAGAGATTTCTAGCTAGTAGTAACAGAGAGTCCTGTGGCACCTTTAAGACTAACAGATGTATTGGCGCATAAGCTTTCATGGGTGAATACCCACTTTGTCAGGCGCAGTGGGTATTCACCCACGAAAGCTTATGCTCCAATATATCTGTTAGTCTTAATGGTGCCACAGGACTCTCTGTTGCTTTTTACAGATCCAGACTAACACGGCTACCCCTCTGATACTAGCTAGTAGTGTCCGTTTGGCCCATGCATGCGCCCTATGCCTCCTCATGGCAGACACCAAGGCTATATACGGGTGCTTGGGCAAACTGCCCTCAGCCCCTTCTCTACTGCCTTGCCCCGAGATGGAACATTAGCATATCCATCTAGAGCATAGTCAGGCTTTTCTTTTTTCTTCAATGTTAGTTTATGGTAGTAGGTTGTTGTGTGGTGTTTAGTATGGTTGATTAGTTTTGGGTGAGAGGACAGTTTTCTACTCTTTTCCCCTGGGAGACTTGTCTTCTCCTGGCAAGGTATGCTTGGTTCACCAGGCTTCAAATGCTGCCTCTCTTGCCAGGATGCTATACCAATAAGTGATGGGCATTCCAAATGTGTATATATAGCCTCGATGTCTGCCAAGAGGAGGCATAGGGTGCATGCATGGACTGAAGGGACATTGCTAGCTAGAAATTGCTGATCAAGGGCTCAAGAGGAGCATATGCATCTGAAGTGGAGCACCCATAGAGAACCATATCTTGAAAAACTACAGTTACTGCCAGAGGCGGATTAGGGTTTTTTTGGGGGCCGTGAGGCCCTGGGCCAGAGCATGTGTGGGACCCTCCCCACCCCTTCTGCCTGCAGTCCCCCCGCCCCTCCTCCCCATGCTCCTGTGGAGGAAATGGGGTCGGGGTGTGGGGGCTTGCCTCACTCCCCCCCACACCTGGCACTCCTGCTGGGGAGCTGGGTTGGGAGACAGGGGCTTCCCCTGCCTGGCGCTCCTGCTGGGGAGCTGGGTTGGGGCGCGAGGTCTTGCTCCACTCCACCCGGCATTCCTGCTGGGGAGCAGGGTTGGGGTGTGGGGGGCTTCCCCCACTCCCCAGCAGGAGCACCGAGCGAAGCAGGGCAAGCCCCCACACCCTGACCCCGCTTCCCAGCAGGAGTACCAGGCGGAGCAGGGATGCCCATTTTTATGGTGGCCCCCCATTGGCTGGGAACTCTGGGCACAGGCCCTGTTGGCCCAGTGGCTAATCCGCCACTGTTACTGCACAGGGTGAACAATTCCTTCTTACGCTTTCCAGCTCCGTGTGTGTGTGTGTGTGTGTGTACACACTAAGTTTCCCTGTTGCATTCTAAATAGAAATTAAAGTATTAAACTTTGGATAAAGCTTTTATAAAATACCTGTTTTATCTGTCTTTCTAGTAACAGCTTAAAATCAGATGGCTAAGAGAGGAAATGAAATGTGTATTCTGTCAAACCACTTTCTCGCTAAAGGAATAATAAGTTGGCTATAATTAATGTTGGTAGGAGAGATGAATGATTTTCCAATCACTGATTTCTGTTTAATGCATGTGCATAATTAATAGTATTACAGCATAAATGGACAGATCTAAAAGCTAAGAAATTAAACAGAATTCAGATTTCTTCATCCTAGCTGTTAAAATATTGTGGTGATGGGTGTTTTAGGAATCTGTGAAATAAAATAAAAATTAACATGAGATTATGATTCTCTGTATTTACTCAATATAATATGAAGCAATCACCTCATTTTTTCTTTTTAGGTGTTTACAATGTACTCGGTTTTCATAGTGTCTGTGGGTACGTCTACATAGCAAAGAAAAACCCGTGGCTGGCCCGTGCCAGCCAATTTGGGCTCACGGGGCTCGGGCTGCAGAGCTGTTTCATTGCTAGGTAGAATTCTTGGCACTCTATGGTGTCCTATAGCCCGGTTCCAGCCCAAGCCCAGAAGTCTACACAGCAGTGAAACAGCCCTGCAGTCTAAGCCCCGTGAGCCCAAGTCAACTGGCATGGGCCAACCGCGGGTATTTCTTTGCTGTTGTAGACATACCCTGTGTGTCTAGCTTTTCTCTCTCTACCTTCACCCAATCTGCTTTTCTCCCTTACCCTCCCATCCCATACCCCCACTATACCATGCACTTTTGGGGCACGTGACTGAAATACCAATGTTGGGTCACATACATTCCATTACTGTGTGCGTACTATGCACGTGCACACTTTCATGATTATGTCCTTGACATGTGTCTTACAGTACTGATGCTTCCAATTGTGTGTCCAGCCCATTTCATTCCTTGTTATGACCCCATTGCTGGAAAGGAAGTAGCCCAACACATTTCTCATTGCGGAGTTAAAGAGGCAAAAGTGAAATAGAAATTAAGAAGTGAAATTGATCCAAATAGGAATGTGATTGGGATTTTTTATTAAATCTAGATCAAAGATACCACGCCAGTGGACTTGCACTTAACTGATTTAAATGTGCACACATGAAAAAAAAGTTGCAATCAGATTTTTTAAAATTCTTTTTTGGTGTTTTCACTTAAGGTATGTTACATTGAGAACACTTTACTCTGATAGTATTGCTTATGGCATCATATAATGAAATCTCATTGATATGAGATTCTTTTTAAACAAAGATAACACATCTTCCTTTTTACTGAGCAGAAAACTACTTTTTTCCTCAGTTTAATCATCTGATGAGTATCCCTCCTGAGGGCTTGTCTGTATAGGGGCCTTAGTCTGCACTAATTTGAGTTAGTCCAGTCTGAAAATCCTTGCATACACATGATGCAATTCCTTAGAGTGCACTAACTCTGCATTTATTGCAAACTCTGTAGTCCTTTTTCAAAGTGTACGAAGTTCAGTATGAATTGAGTTAGTGCAGTCTATTGTTCATTTGCACACAATGCTGCTGAGCACTACTTTGTCTGTACTCCAACTGCTATGCCACACTGCTTTGTGGATGTCTATTACTGACCTGTCTGTTTACTTGGGTGCCCGCCACTGTATGTCCCCTTGTCCATTTAAAAACTGGCACGGTGCCAAGATCGGCGCACTTGGTCCTGGATTCCAATATACTGGCATTACAGCAATATTACTCCAACAGCCTTTACAATATGCCTTGAGCAGCCACTTGGAACCATGCTGAAACCCTAGATTTCATCGCCATCTGGAGAGAAGCATGAGTTCAGCATGCCCTTGGGGCATTCCTGCTGAGTTGTATATGCCCTGTAACAGGCATTCGTACAAGAAAGTAAGTTTACCTTAGCAATAGCACAGTTGTACAGCTCCAAATGACTTTTCACAGGCTTATACAGAAAAAGACTAGGAGCAGTTCAGACAATCAGTGCAGAAGCCAATCTGTTTTTCCCTGTATTTTCAGCATGTCTGCAGGGGAGATAAAGCAGAAACTAAATTGAGACATTGCTCACTTTTGGTTTGGACATTATGGGGAATCGCTCTATGGTTATTGCTCCCAGCATCTCTCACAACTCCCTTCCACTCCTTCACTACTTCTGGAGGGACCGTCTTGGTGAATAACTTCACAGTGTATCTTGCTGATCTGCCCTTTGCTTTTCTGAATAAGGCTGTTCTCTGCCTTCTAGTCACCCACCTCAGTGTAACATCACTGAGAGTCAGGACAGCCTAAAAGGGATGTAGAGGGGTTTACTATCTAGTTTGCCCCCAGAAGCCCCCTGCTAATCCCTCCAACACCTGATCAGCACTTCCAAGGCACAGCCTAAACTGCAAAGCCAAACCCTGAACATAATTCCCAACACCCACAGCCGCCGAGGCACAACTGCAAACTCAAACAGCATCTACGGCACACCAAAAAATCCTAATCTAGCCCCATGCACCCACCGCTTACCATCTGGAGTTCCCCCACAGTGGGAAGAATCTCAGGGAGGGGAAATGAGAAATACATATTAGAAAAATACTATCATAGCCTCTCTGGAATATGAACCACCACCACTTGGGTGTTTTCCCCTACGCCCACAGCCAGAGCATCTGCACTGGCCAGACTCTCAAGGACAGGGCCTTTATCAATGAATGAGCAGTTGGGTAACTTGAGGGGGAAGAAACAGAGAATTTGGAATGAACCGTTTGCAGACCTCATTTCAGACTCCCCTACCCCCACTTCCCAAAAATGAAAATAATGGCGAGCTGGAGATTGTATTTGAGATTGGAGAGGGGGAAAAAACCAGGGAACTATCCAAAGAGCTTGGGGAGAGAGCATTGAAGTGACCAGAGACAGCATTGCCATGGCAAAAGACACTGAGTGTGGCTTGCTGTAGCCTGCCTCAGTTTCTACCCTCAGTGAGGTCAGAAACAGTGCAGTTGAGGAGACGCCACTCTGCTTTACAGTAGTATATCTCCCTTTAATAAAACCTTCTGAAATGAGCACTTATACAGTGATTTAAAGGCTCTTCTCTAAGAGCCCAGATAAAACTTAAGTTCCAAAACAAAAGTCTCTAGGTGCCAGCAGCCCTACTTCAGCTGTAAGGCGTCAGGCTTCTCCGCTGCCTAGAGAGCTCTGAAGTCTTTCCCCTGCTTGTTGAGGGACTCTCCCAGGCCTCGCTGCTTGGAGAGCATTTGCCTAATTTGGGCTCCCTGGCAGTTCTTCTCCTCAGGAGCTTCCTTTCCATTCTCCTTGTCTAACTAAAATCCTTAGCCATGTTCAGATGCTTCCTTGTCTAATTAAACTACCTCCCAGTTACTCTGAATTAACTACTCCCATTCCCTTCAGGATTGCCAACTGTCTAATAACACAAACCCAAACACCCTTGTCCCGCCTCCTGCCCCTCCCCTTCCCCAAGGCCCCACCCCAGCACCACCCCTTTTCCAAGGCTCCACCCAGCTCACTCCATCCCCCCCTCCCTCCATCGCTTGCTTCCCCCCCCCACACACACACTTTCACTGGGCTGGGGCAGGAGGTTGGGGTGCAGGAGGGAGTGTGGGGTGCGAGCTCTGGGAGGAAGTTTGGGTGCAGGAGGGGGCTCCAGACTGGGGCAGGAGGGGGTTGGGGTGCAAGAGGAGGTGTGGGGTGTGGGCTCTGGGAGGGAGTTTGGGTGCATGAGGGGGTTCAGGGCTGGGGCAGGGGGTTGGGGTGCGGGCTCCAGCCGGGCGGCACTTACCTTGGGCGGCTCCCGGTTGGTGGCGCAGCAGGGCTAAGGCAGGTTCCCTGCCTGCCCTGGCCCCGCGCCGCTTCTGGAAGCGGCTGACACATCCCTGCGGGGGTAGGCAGGATCTCTGGGCACTGCCCCTGCCTGCAGGCACTGCCCCCACAGCTCCCATTGGCCACAGTTCCCATCCAATGGGACCTGTGGAATCGGCGCTTGGGGCAGTGCGTGGAGACTCCCTGGCTCCCCCCCAGGGGCCGCAGGAACATGTCAGCTGCTTCTGGGAGTTGCACAGGGCCAGGGCAGGTAGGGAGCCTGGCTTAGCCCAGCTGTGCCACCGGACTTTTAGCAGGCTAAAATCTTCCAGTTTGGTTTCAGTAGCCTCTGGGAGATAGAGCCCGATTCCGGAAGACTCCCAGCAAAACCAAGAGGGTTGGCAACCCTCCCCCTTGTGGAGCTTGTCAGAGGTAGGTTGGGCCCCTGACCCCTTCAGAGGGTCAGCTAGGCCTCTGACACAGGGATACGCAGAGGCAACTCCTGGAGGCAATACAGAAGTAGAATGCTCTGCTGCAGTGCATGCTGCTAGCTGGCACACAGACAGTCGAAGCTCTATGCTGAAGCCCCTGGACAATACAAAGTCCTGGGAACACCAGCATGCATTTCCCAGTGTACCCCCACAGCTGTGCTCCCAGATGCCATTCCCCTCCCTAGCCCAAGATGAGGACAGCAAGAAGAATTACACCCGGGAGCCCTGCTCTTTCAAGCCCTTTAACGCCCTGATAACTTTGAGCCCGACACTCAACACCAGAAGGTCCAAGAACAAGAACAAGAGGCAGAGACAAGACATATACCTGCCTGTGAACTGGAGCTCTGCCCCCCACCCCATTGTTGTGCATTGCTCTCCACTTCACTGTGTCACTTTAAACCTGTGTTTCATTGATGTTTTAATTACATGTTTCTGGTTGTTATATAATAAATCATTGTTTAATAATAAAAACCTTTAAAAATCATTCATAAAGAATCTGCAGCGCACGGTAGACAGAAAAAACTGTAAATTTTGCATAAGTCAGAGATTTTTATAAAAGTATAACAGCAGACACAAGATAACATAAGGAGCTGCACAACGTGCCACTTCTACCACCCCTAAAAGACACTGCAATGCTCACATTCCATGCCCCCTGCCTCCCCCTGGATAACAGCTGGATGTACAGCAGGACATTTTCAGGCCTGAAACTCAAATTAAGAGCAATAGGCATCTGTAAGGTAGTGTACTCACCACCTGTAGTACCCCCTTGTATCAGCATTCAGTGCTGCGAGGCATCCCCGTTTCTGGCACTTTCTCCTGCCATCTGCCTCTTGCTGGGTCTTCCTTGGCTCAGACCTCCAGTCAAATCACACAAAGCTCAGTCCCTTTCTGGGGTAACAAGATCCAACTGAAAATCCAAATCAAATGCAGGTTCTTCTGCCCCTCTCAGGTTCCACTAAAGTCCTCTGCTTTGTGGTCTCTTCTCTTGGCCCATGCAGAGCTTCTCTTATCTTGCTTCTTCCCCTACTGCCTGTCTTCTCCCAGGGACTTCGGCAGCTTTCCTTCAGAATCTCCCTGATCATTGTAAGCCCTGTCTTAGGGCTCCTCCCCAGGAGCCTACTCTGCTTTATGTGGGTTCTCCTACCTGACTTCCAACCTTTATAGGTTTGTTTACACTGGAATAAAAGGCCGGCGGTACAGCCACAGCTGGCCCAGGTCAGCTGAGTCAGCCTTGTGGGTCTAAATATTGCTGTGTAGACATTCAGGATCTGGCTGGAGCCCGGGCCCTGGGATCCTCACCCCTTGTGGGACTCCAGAGCTCAGGCTCCAGCCTAAGCCCAAATGTCAACACTGCAGTTTTACAGCCCCACAGCCCAAGCCTGAGTCAGCGATCCAGGGCAGCCGTGAGTGTTTAATTTCTGTGTAGATATACCCTATGAGCCCTGTCTCGGTGCTTTCCCCACTCTCATCCCCAGGAGCCTATCCTTTGGGTTCTTCCTGCAGGAGAGTCCTGCATTCTCCAGAATCTTTTCCCCATAGACTGTTCCCAGCTCTATTTAAGTAGTCCTCTGAAGCTGGAGTCAGTCACTAACTCCATTACACCCAGCTGGCATCACTAATTGCCCCAAGTAGCTATGGGCAAGTCTGAGCCCACCTGCCTTAAAGGGCCAGCCAGCCTTTGGTAGCATCCCTGACAGTATTGTTCTGGCTGTTTCCATTTTCTCATGGGTTCCTTGCTGGCTGCTTAAACTGCTGAGCAAGTCTCTGCACCCCAGCCTCCCGCCCATCGTTAAGACTTTCTCCCTTACTTTCAAAAATATTGTGCAAAATACAACATGCAGCTATAATTTTAAACAAAACACTCTGCAGCTTCCAACCTAGCCCATAAATAGTGCCACCTTCCTTTAAGGTGGCCAGCGCACACTCCACTGTCATTCTGCAGCTACTATAATGATAGTTAAACAGTTCCTTCGTTCTCTCCAAGTAGCCTGTGAATGGCTTCCTTAGCCAGGGAAGCAGAGGATAAGCCAGGGCTTTCAGGATAACTAGAGCAATTTCCCTACCATTAATGTCCACAGTGATCCTGGGGGCAGTCTCCTTTATTCATTCGGGCAAATAGAGGTGAGTTCCAAAAGACTGTGGACCTTTCCAGATCACTCTGCATTTATGTTTGTGAACCTGCTCTGGTGGTCAACCAGCCCTTGGAGCACCATGGAGAAATACCCGTTTTTGTTTATATACCTAAAGGCCTGATATGGGAGATAAATGATAGGCACGTGGTCCCATCTATTACCCCAATACAGTTTGGGAACCTCATGCGTGCAAAGCCGTCAAAAATCTGAACATTTACAAGTTTTGTAACCTGATGCAACAGTACTTTATGCATGGTATCACACACCTGCATGACAGTGGTCCCAACGGTTGATCTCCTTATGTCAAATTGGTCGTTTACAGACTGGCAACATTCGGGGATGGCCTGACTCCAGAGAACAATGGTGACCCGCTTCTCAGTGAGTATGGGGCACCACACATTGGTATGCTTCTGCTGCAGCTCAGGGTTACTTCAGCACTGATCTCAAAAAAGGTTGCCTTTGCCATCCTGAAATTCTTTTGTCACTGCTAATTATCCCAGGTCTGCAGAACAATCCTTTCCCACACATTAACACTGGTTTCCCAAGCCCAGAAACAGTGCTGAATTGTTTGAAGTGGCTCCAGGAAGAGCTCATGTAGTAGCAATTGCTCAGTGGGCTTCTCGGCTTCCTCGTCCTTCCTCCGCTGCCACTGCTGCTGCTGCAGGAGTCACTGCTGAAAATTGAAAATGGTGCTAGCCCGCCCAGAAAGAGAAGAGGCATGGGACAAAGGGAGCAGAATCATGGGATTCTTTTAATTTGACCCCAAGTCCAGAATTTGCCTCTGGCTTCTTCCTGGCTTACATTATGCATTCCACAGTGTGCAGTGAGAAAAATCCCAGCATGCGCACAGCTCACCAGCAAAGCCAAGGACCATGGGATATCCTCCCATAATGCCACCTGCTTAGTTCACACAAAGCCCCTGCTGTATATACACAGTGACGCAAATTGAAAGTGGGCACAGCCATCCTGTGTGCACGTTATTAGTATGGCTTACATATTATGCACCAACTAGTCTGAGTCAACTCAATGAGAACTAAACTCCCTGTGTAAGCATGGTCAGAGTTACACTGCTTACATCTGCTGAATAAAAAGAATCTGTTGTACAAAGGAAGAAAAGGAGATGTAGTTGAGGGGAAAATTACTTAGTAATACTTTTGGTAGTAGTAATTAGGGCTGTCAAGCAATTAAAAAAATTAATTGTGCGATTAATCGCACTGTTAAATAATAGAATACCATTTATTTAAATATTTTTCTACATTTTCAAATATATTGATTTCAATTACAACACAGAATACAAAGTGTACAGTGCTCACTTTATATTTATTTTTATTACAAGTATTTGCACTGTAAATAAACAATAGAAATAGTATTTTTCAATTCACCTAATACAAGTACAGTAATGCAAACTCTTTATCATGAAAGTTGAACTTACAAATGTAGAATTATGTACAAAAAACTGCATTCAAAAATAAAACAATGTAAAATTTTAGAGCCTGTAAGTCCACTCAGTCCTACTTCTTGTTAAGCCAATCGCTCAGACAAACAAGTTTGTTTACATTTTCAGGAGATAATACTGCCCGATTGTTGTTTACAGTGTCACCTCACAGTGAGAACAGGCGTTCGCATAGCACTGTTGTAGCCAGAATCGCAAGATATTTACGTGCCAGATGCACAAAAGATTCATATGTCTCTTCATGCTTCAACCACCATTCCAGGGGACGTGCGTCCATGCTGATGACGGGTTCTGCTTGATAAGAATTGAAAGCAGTGCGGAGCGACACATGTTCATTTTCATTATCTGAGTCAGATGCCACCAACACAAGGTTGATTTTTTTTTTTTTGGTGGTTCGGGTTCTGTAGTTTCCGCATTGGAGTGTTGCTCTTTTAAGACTTCTGAAAACATGCTCTACTCCTCGTCCCTCTCGGATTTTGGAAGGCACTTCAGATTCTTAAACCTTGGGTCGAGTGCTGTAGCTATCTTTCGAAATCTCACATTGGTACCTTCTTTGCGTTTTGTCAAATCTGCAGTGAAAGTGTTCTTAAAATGAACAACATGTGCTGGGTCATCATCCAAGACTGCTATGAAATACTGTATCTGGCAGAATGCGGGTAAAACAGAGCAGGGGACATACAATTCTCCCCCAAGGAGTTCAATCAAAATTTAATTATCGCATTATTTTTTTAACGAGCATCATCAGCATGGAAGCATGTCCTCTGGAATGATGGCCAAAGCATGAAGGGGCATACCGTTTAGCATATCTGGCACGTAAATACCTTGCAACAATGGCTACAACCGTGCCATTCAAACTCTTGTTCTCACTTTCAGGTGACATTGTGAATAAGAAGCAGGCAGCAGTATTTCCTGCAAATGTAAACAAACTTGTTTGTCTTAGCGATTGGCTGAACAAGAAGTAGGACTGAGTGGACTTGTAGGCTCTGAAGTTTTACATTGTTTTGTTTTTGAGTGCAGTTATGTAACAAAAAAAATCTACATTTGTAAATTGCACTTTCACGACAAAGAGATTGCACTTCAATACTTGTATGAGGTGAATTGAAAAATACTATTTCTTTTGTATATCATTTTTACAGTGCAAATGTTTGTAATCAAAAATAATATACACTGATTTCAATTACAACACAGAATACAATATATATGAAAATGTAGAAAAACATCCAAAATATTTAATTATTTCAATTGGTATTCTATTGTTTAACAGTGCAATTAAAACCGATTAATTGTGATTAATTTTTGTGAGTTAATCGCATGAGTAGTAATTTTTCTCTTCCCCATCCTACTTCTTTCCCACTTTATCTTGAGGATTGATGTATAGGTAGCAAATCTGCTTTCTTTCCACAATTGTACTTCTGTCTGTATTAGTTTGTTTGGAAAGATGTAGAACTGAGATTGAAAAGGGCAGGTTGGTGCCTCTATAATGTCTCTGTTAGTTATTTGATTCTTGGTAAGTGGAGCCTTTGTGTAAGGAAATTATTTTTTTTATGACAAGCAAAGGATTCTATTATATCTCTTCTGATTCTATGATCGAATCAGGAAGTCTTTTCCCTTTTCATTATAGTACCAAAAAAGATGAAAGGGGAGAACCAATTCTGGACTTGAAATGGTAAAACCTGTTAAAAATAATGTAGATGGAATAGATTTTAAAAAGTGTTTTTGGCAGTCAATCCAGGGGATTTTCTTGCATCCGTAGATCCCCAGGAACCCTGGTTTTGCAGGGTCAACATCAGAATTTGAAGTTTGCTCCTGGGGGAGTGGGAGGAGCAGCGGTAGTTTTGTGACCTAAATGATATTGTAGAAACCACTTCATTAGGGAAAAGGTCAGGTGTGTGATGTAGATCATAGTACCTCTCTATGTTTAGTTCAAGCATAATTTTTAAATCTAACCAAAAAAGCAATGTCCTGGACTCTTCAGATGTTCCAAAGCCTTGGGCTAATTGACCTGGGACAAGAGTTCCATAAAGTTGTTTGATCAGTAAAAACTATACTCCTCTGTGTTTACTTTAAAAGTGACTGCCAGAATCAGGAATTTCATCTAGCTGTATAAGTATGAATAGTGCACCAATCACCATGTTATATAGGTGCCAAATAAAATAAATGTTAAAATCAGCAGTGTTTTAGCCAGACTTCATTCTCCATTCTGTCTTTAGAAGGGTTGCATACTATAGTTGTATTCACATAGTTGTCTTGTTGTGGATGGACAGAGGGGGGGTAAATATCTGTATCTGGTCCTTATTTTTTTTTTAATGTCATACATGGATGCTATATGATTGATCTGGTTTTGAGCTTGTTGTGTGCAGCTTGGGTTGCCTCAGAGGGAGCTTGCATCTGGGACGACAACTTCTGTTTTATCCCATTTGCTTCAGACAGTTTTCATCCTCCTTCAAATGGTGGAGTAAAGACTATTTTCAGAAAGATGTGACTTCAAGAACACACATGAAAGGTTCTTGTAGATACAAATATGCAAAGTTCAGAGGTGCACATTGAACACTTTCTAGTGCAAAGCAAATGTTCTGAACACAAGTAGAATCTGCACATCAGCTTACTGGAATTAAGAAAATTCAGGAAATTCCATCTGCTTTTGTCATTAGAGGGCTAAACTGTAATTCCATGTAGTGTCTATGATCAGAGGAGGGGGATGAGATCAGTTCTTAAGGACCTATCTCCATTTCTGTCAGCTGTAACAAAAGGCCTTTTTATCTGGTCAGAAAAGCAAACTCGCTGGCTAATGGAAAGAGAATGATGTCTATACATTCAATGAAATAGATTTTACAGGAACATTGAGCTATTTGTTTAAAAAAATAGGGACAGTTGTCATTAAACCTTTTTGTTTTTAATGGGAACTAGATAGTAGCCACTTTTTGCACCAGCTATCCTGGTCCCAGAACTTCATCAGTGGAGGCCACCTTAATCTTCAAGACTCATGATATCAATTACCTAGTTGTCACTCTTTTTCTGATAGATCACTTAGTAAACCAGCTGCTCTGTCCTACAAATTTTTCTCCACTCTGTCTTGATGAAAAACAGATCTTTTGCCTGTCACCTCCTGCTATTTAAGTTTTGCCTCTGTTCCAACTTACCTAAGAAAATGGTCTTCTCAGTTTCTGCCCTAGTCTATTTACTAGGAAGGGAAATAGTGGTGGTACTTTATTGTCATTAAAATGGAGATAGGGCATACAAATCTACCATTAGATTTTCTTGTATATCTCTGAAACCTACACAATTCAACAGATCCCAATTCAAAGTGAATTCAGTTAAATGTATAGCATTTTTATGAACAGAAAGAGGAGAAAACATCTCCTTTGAAGAAAAGATCTGTAGGGTAGATATTTGGCTTTACCTGCGGTTATTCACCAAAATATCTCAACTTGGATACCTTCTACTTTCTGGACATACCCTATGGGTGTTGCTTTCTTGGAGCAGTGATGCCTTCCTGACTTTCTCCTATCCTCCTAGCTAGATATGTGGTTTAATAGTCAAATACCATCAGTCATTAAAATACAGAAAACAGAACTTCATTACCTCCCGAAGGCATCTTCCATATAATCTCAGTCATAACTCTGGAATGTCTAGGGTTACCATACGTCCGGATTTTCCTGGACATGTCCGGCTTTTTGGGACTCAAATCCCCGTCCGGGGGGAAATCCCAAAAAGCCGAACATGTCCGGGAAAATCCGGCGCCGCTGGGTGCTGGGCCGGGGGCCGGGCCGGGGCCGGCGGTGCTGGGCCAGGGCCTGGCCCGGGGCCGGGCCGGGGCCGGGCCGGGGCCGGCGGTGCTGGGCCGGGGGCTGGCCCGGGGCCGGCGGTGCTGGGCCGGTGCGGGGCCGGGGCTGGCAGTGCGGGGCCGGGGCTGGCGGTGCGGGGCCGGGGGCCGGGGCCGGCGGTGCCGGGCCGGGGCCGGGCTGGGGCCGGCGGGCTGGGTCGGGGCCGGGCCGGGGCCGGCGGTGCGGGGCCGGCGGTGCTGGGTCGGGGCCCGGGCCGGGGGCCGGGGCCGCGCTGGGCCGGGGGCTGGGGCCGGGGCGGGGGCCGGCGGTGCTGGCCCGGGGGTGCTCGGCCGGGGGCTGGCCCGGGGCTGGCACCCCAGGGCCCGAGCTGAGCCAGGCTGGAGACGCCGGGCCCCCCCAGCTTACCTGCTGCCTGCTTCAGGCTTCCCGCGAATCAAATGTTCGCAGGAAGCAGGGGAGGGGGCGGAGTTGGGGCGGGGACTTTGGGGAAGGGGTGGAGTTGGGGTGGGGGCGGGGCTGGGGGCGGGGCCGGGGCCCCGTGGAGTGTCCTCTTTTTGGACACTCAAAATATGGTAACCCTAGGAATGTCCCATCCTGAAAATAAGTATTTTGGATACAAGCAATAATGTGTATAGTTGATTTGCTTAGTCATGACCTACCTGTATGCAGATTTTATTCTGGGTTGTTGTTGTTGTTGTTGTTGTTTTGGAGTATTAAGAAATTCACAATTGGAGAAAGAGGATTCCTTAGATCAGGGTTAGTTAATTGTAGACTGCAGGCCAGATCTGGACTGCCAGATGCTTTTGAATGGACCCCAAAATCTCTTTATTTAATTATTAATAAATGTCCTTATTTCCTGAGAAAGCAGGAGATGCAAAAAAACTCTGCACTCTAGTTAGGTATTAGTGCAGCTTGCTAAGCTGTGATAGTAGGAAATAACCCTTTAGTGCAGAGAGATGGATATAAAGATACAGAAAAGAGCTTTTCAGGTAATAAAACTTTTTTCTTTTGAAGGACTGAAAGGGGAAACACGGGAAAAAATGCTGAACTGTGTGGCTAAAATCTTTTAGATGATGAATATATATTCCCTAGCAAAAGCTGTTTTAAATCCCATCAGGTGGCCAGGTTGGTTGCTTAATTAATTCGGAATCACCTGAGTCTTATTGTACATGCACCTATTGAGTATTATGTGCAAATGGTGAAAGTCCTATCATGTAAGCACTGCACAAAGGCAATCTTGGGAAACTGAGAGGCTCTCACTTTTTCCCCAGTTAGTTTTTTGTGTGAGAAAAAACTGTAAGACAAATACTGCTGTTTAATCACATTAAAGAGCCAGTGGAGATAGCTGGATTTTTACAACTGAGGATAAGAACATTAAAATGGAAAAATTCCTTGTGTTCAGTCTAATATACTGTATTTGTCTCCTTGTGATGCCTGGTGACTTATGGATAGCCAGGTATTTGGATCAGGACAAGATATAGGAGGACTGGAGACATTTAACATAAATTTATTGGAAGTGGTAAATCATAGAATATAAGGGTTGGAAGGGGCCTCAGGAGGTCATCTAGTCCAACCTCCTGCTCAAAGCAGGACCAATCCCCAGACAGATTTTTGCCCCAAATCCCTAAATGGCACCCTCAAGGATTGAACTCACAACCCTGGGTTTAGCATAGACACACAATAATTACTCGAGACAAGTTTGATACTATCCATAAAAGAAAGGACCCAAACTGAACATTTTGAGAGTCTGGAACAGAGAGTCTATAATAATTCCATAACTCCTCATTCAGATGTACAGCTTGATGGGGTAGGGTGGTATTAGTCTCTGATGTGCGACAGATCTGTCTAAGCACCTTGGATGGCATACATGTCCCCAGTTAGCAGAGGCTGATCATCTGCTGCAAAGTCCAAGATTTTATTTTATATTTTGAAGATTATATTGATTAAAGAGTAGGCCTGTAACTGGCAAAAAAGATTGCTTTATGGTCACAGAAATAATTGAAATAAAAGTATATTTGATGTTTTGGGCAAGGAAGCCTGTATCTTCTGTTTTCTCAAAGGTTTGGGCCAATATAGGACAGAGTTGATTGGTTTATTGATTGTAAAACCCTACCAGGCAATTTGCCTCTGTGAGGGGATTTGATGGCCTCCTTTTATTTTCTCAGTTTGAATGGGTGTGCACTCCCCCCATGGAAAAGCCTGGGGTGTTTTTGGAAGGGACTCTTCGGGAGTGGTTGGAGATGATCAGGCTTCACAGCTCTCTGTCCTTTGATCCATTATTCCTCAGTCTCTTTGGATGAAGCTGATGGGGTTTTTCCAATTCTGAAGGTATCTGCTTTGTTTGAGCGTTTTCCCCTTGCATTCTTTCTACTATCCTTTTATAAGATAAGCTTCCCTGTTCATTTCAATCTACTCATGGGTAGATTTAACACTCAGTTTAAAAGTATATATTGAAATTGGCCACCCCAGTTTGAGAGCAGCTACTACATAGCCTTGATGCCAAAGCTAGACTGATGGGGGGAGGGAGGCGTTTTGTCAGTGTGAATTTAGGGCTAATGGGAAGTGTTAGATTGACAGCACTGTTTATCCACATCCTTGTAGAGCTCACAGCTCCTACTGGAGCCTCTTTCTCAGCTCAAGTCCCAAACTTAGATTATATTATCTGCTTATTATAAGTAAAATTCTCAATTCTTTCTTTGTAGCACTTTCTAGTGTCTGTCACTTAGAGATGATACTTCATGGTATCTTACAGACAGAATTTAAAGAGATATAGACATCTTGTTTTTTGTTGTTGTTGCTGCTGTCTCTTGTAATTACTGTAGCTGCTGGAAGCCTAAAATAAAACTTCCAAGTCCTAGCTATTATATAAAGAAAGAGTGGTGCAACTATTCCTGGCATCGGGGACTATTGATTTACTGCAGTCTGTCAATGTTAGATGGGCATGCTGCTACGTCAGTGGTGCACTGTATTGTTTCAACTGCTTTGGCCTTTGTATTTGATCCTGGCAGTGCTTGCGTCAGTGATGCATATCATTGCCTGTGTGATGTCAAAGTGTGGGTGTTCAGTTACAGAGACATAGTTAAACTAATGTGCTGCAGTAAATCCTGAACACTATTTCCTTCTGGGAATAACAAAGAGAGAGTGATTCATCCTTGTTCACATTAGACTAATGCTAAGTATAGCAGTGTTCATGACCTGCAGCATCCACACAGATTAGTATCACAACTACTGCAGCTTGCTAAACATGGTGTCAAAATAGTGTTTGTTTAAAAAGAGGTATTTATATGTACCTACTTCCCCAAGGGTTCACTGATTATCAGCTAAAGGTAAACCCTTCTAATCAGAAAATATGTGGTTAAAGTAATTCTTTAAAACTTAATTCCGTTAATTAAAATGTAAAAATCTTTCAATTATAAGAACTTCTGTAAATAATCACATCAGATTATGTAGTACTTAATAGATTGCAAAAAAAAATCAGAGTATATATCATGTAAAACAGTAAATGAAGTGTTTCTCTGAGGGGTATTCCACTGAGAACAGTTGTCATCTTCTTTAAAATGAGCTAATTTTACCACTTGTTTTGACAGGCTTTTGAATCCACTTTTAGTACATACTTTCAACTGCTGTGCAGAAAAAGAAGTGCTGTGTTTACAAGAACAAATCACTCTGCTGCATACCTGAAGCTTCCCTTTTCCCCTTTCTCAGTAAGTCATGTGATGATGATCATGTGACTCGGTCAAAGGAGCTTTTCCTCAACCAGCACAAAAACGAAAGCATTCTCCCAATTAAAGCTGCTAACGTGTCCAATCTTGGATCACTGGATCTTGTTTACTCTTCTGCTATTACAGTAAAAACAAAATGAGTGGTAAGATTTGCTGACTGTATTTTGAAAGAGAGTTCTGCTTTTGTGTTAAAACATGAAAAGCATTACATAAATCTAAACCCAGTCTGTGTTTTCAGCAGATGCCAGATATATAATAGCTATAAAAGATAGAAAAGGGTTGGTACATTTAAACATAGATCTGGTGGTATGTAAAATTATGAATTGTCTTTATTATTATGTGGGTTCAGTAGATTAATGTGTACTACTGTGTATCCTGTTTTAAGGACCTCCCTGTCTGTCAGAACATAAAATTAGAAGCAAGTATTGCATTTGGAGGACTTTATGAATACTAGTTTTATAAGAGCATTATTATATACAGTTACTGTCCAGAAAGAATCTTTGTTTATAGACTGATAAAACGTTTGGTTTTTATGTTGAAAATTCAGTCCATTTAAGTTTACAATCTCTTTACTGAATTCAAAATTGAATGAGACAGTGAGATTTGAAAACTAATTGCATATCTGATCAAATAAGTTTTTTTCAATATTTGAAGTTTACAGGTTTGAAATGTATTTTCATAAGATTAAATTATGTCTGGGACAGTAGAAAGCATACATCATATTAATTTTGTTTCCCTCTTTATACTGTTTATAAGAGGCATGATACATTTTCTTTTACATTCTGTTCAAATAGGCATGCTCAAGATTTTAAGCAACCTGCTACAGTTGATATGACCTAAGCTGTTGTGTTTAGGTTTCACTGCTTCTTGCAAGTGTTCTTAATTTTCATGAACTCTGTAACAAATGTCTCAGGAGACTTGTTCCCTACCACGGTCTCTTTATTTCCCCTTGGGATAAAATGCTTATCACTGCAAAAAAAAAAAAATTACAAGCTAGGTCTGCCGTAATAATTTAAGGGAAATGTGGACATTCTGATACAATGGCACTATTGAAAGTGTGGGAAAACATGTGTCTTCTGTTTTAATATGATATTTTTAGTGTGTGGTAAGGCATTTTTCAGGCAATTATATTTTAAACCAGGGTATCCAACCTATAGCCTGCAGCTGTACACAGTCCACCAGAGCATTTCATAAGGCCTGCAGCCTGCTTCAACACAATATACTAACGTGCAATTTATTAGCACTGTGTCATCATGTTTACATAATTTTAGTTTACACAAGTGTGTAAATAGACAATACTGTACATGGGTTGTTTCTCTCTAAATACATACAAAACAAGCTGAACTTAAAATATAAATCAATACAGATGACTTTAAATCATATTAAAATATGTAGAATCTTTTTGGGCCACACAAGGTTGTGCGTAGGTTTCTGTGGCCCTCCTATGTGATAAAGTTGGGCACCACTGTTTTAAACTATAAAATATTTCTATCAGATTTTTTTCTCTGAGTCCTTCAATTTTACTTTCATAATGAGATTCAGCATGTCGCAATATATAGAAGAGTCCAGACTAGCAATTTAGATAATAGAAACCTTTGACATTAATAATCAAATATCATCATATTAAGGAAACACTTTCTAAAGCAGAATTTCATTTGTATACACTATAAAAAATTAAAGTGTTAACACGTCCTAATAATGTCATTATTGGCTGATAATGTGACACCATTACTGTATTTCATGGCTAGGAACAGTAAATTTGTCATGTATACTTATCAACAGTCTAACAAGTAACTTGAAGCAACAGCAAATAGAAACACAAGAGTTTCTTTTACAATGTATTATGCCTAAATAAAACCAAGATCTTCATATTAGTAGTAAAAACAAAAAAATAAACTCAATTTTATATTTTTAAAAATCTGGCATTGGCATTTTATTCTAAGCTCTCACAAAAAAAACCTTTTTTTCCCAAGTCATGCTAGCAGTACCATATTTCTGGCAAAAACATCACAGCAAGGAACTCTGCCAAGCTTTTTTTTTTTTTTTTTTTTCCCCCCAAGTTTATCTACCATTTATTACATTTTACAATGATTTAAAAACCTAATCAGAAGTATAATGGAGTTCACCGTTACAGCCTGAGTGAGAAGAAACCATCTTTTCTCTATTTTTAAAACTTCTGAATTTTAAAGTCAGGATATAAATATTTCAAAGTTAGCACCTTGTCTTAATGCTAACACCACAAGTGGGACTCATTCAAGTTAATAAATTGCCTTGAGTCTCTTATTTTCTGGCTGCTGGGGGAGTAGGTGGTTTGTGAACGTGGCTGTGTTGGGAGCAATGTGTTAATGCCACCATATGGCAACTTTTGTATTGGCTTTGGAGAAAACTGCTGCGTATATCAGTCAAGACAGAAAGGCATTAAATACACGAAATTGGTGGTCTTCAGAATGAAGTATAGTTTGCTGTTCAGAACACTACTTAATTTGGCCAGATGCAGCAAAAGTAAACATCCATTGATGTGCTTACCATCTATATGCATACTATATATCTTTCTTCACAGATGTGCATCACCAGAGTTTCTGGAGCAACTAGGATGAAGGGTTTTAATTAGACGTGAGCAGGTGGGCATGATTCTCAACTGACTTATAACTTGTGTAGTCATTTATATTTGTTTAAAGTGAGTGGTTTAAAGCAGAGTGGTATCATTTTGTATCCACTTTGAAAACATTTTTCTTGGGTATAAATGGCTACAAGATACAAGCAGCAGAGAACAGACCCCTTGTTTTTATTTAAAAATGTAAAGTATTTTCTGTTTTAGGCTGATGATACATTTAATATGCCTGCAGCTATTGCTATTAACTTTATTTTTTAAGTAGTTCCATCTTTGTTTTTCTTCTTAAATATTCTGTTTAAGAGAGACTGTTTTAGAGTTAGGGACAGTAGCAACCCATTGTAGGCTTATATATTTGTTATTTATGGTCCTCTTCAACACTCCTTACTCCAGCAGAACTCCCACTGCTTCAGTTGCTGAAGAAAATTTGTAATTCCAAGTTAAACAAAATATGGAAAAGGCTACATTAAAGTTTGCTTTTAACCCATCTTTTCCCATCTGCAACTAAAGACCTTGCTCTTGAAATTAGAGAATTTTTCTTTGCTGTCAAAGTCATGGACTACCAATTGCACAGAAAATAAAACTGAGCTTCCTTGCAGATTAAAACATTTATAGAATTCCATGTTTTCTGTTGAGGATCTTGTATAAAGTTTTCAAATTTGATCAGACACTAAGTTCAGAAATATTTTTGTTGCTCTAGCCCAGTTTTTCACATTCAGGCAGAATTACCTTTATTTTTCTTCAAGCATCTTTGCTTACCAACCATAGGATGGATTAATCTGCTTATACAGATAGTACTTGGCGTTTACTTAGCACCTTGCATTTGCTGATCTGATCACAGTTTACAAGCATTAATGTCCTAAGTCTAAGCATAAGAACACTCTTTTGGGGCGGAAAAGTATTATCCTGGTTTTACAGATAAAGAATCAAATGCATCCCTTTTGTAATTGCTTTGAAATAGTTGGGAGTTCTGGGTGCTCAGCACCTCTGAAAATCAGCCTATGCATTTTACTTTCCCTAAGATTACCCAGGAAGTCTGTTGCAAAGTTGAGAATAGAACACAGACCTCCACACTCCCAATCCTGTGCTTTTGCCACAAAACCATCCTTCTCAAATATTTTCCTAGGAAGAATACACATGGATTTCTGTTCCTTTTAATTATTACCTTTGGTGATTATAGCTTTGTGTGTTTAAAAAAAGAAGCTTTATTTCCAGAAAGAGGGAAATATTTGCAGGGAAATAATTTTTCTATGCACCATATCTGTTGTTCACATGAATTGAGTACCCTTCACTATAATTTTATCTTTACAGCCCATGTGCTCTGCTTATCCATGTTATCTTGTATATTTCTTTGCAGAGATATTGCAATTCAGAATGGACTTAGAACTTTTAAAGCTTATTAAACCATGCTATACTGAAATACTTCTGTAACCCATTTAGGTCCTGCTCAGGTTCCAATGATGTCCCCAAATGGCTCAGTGCCTCCTATTTATGTGCCTCCTGGATATGCCCCACAGGTATGTCCAAACATCTGATTCATATGGCTTCATATATTCACATTACATTTGCAGTTAAATAAAACATACATAAAATCCTGGGACTAACATAACAATAAACTGACATGTCTAACCTGGTAACATGACATGGTAAGTTTCAGAATTACAGTGATTTGTACAAGTAAATATGGTGGTGTCCCATAAAGTCTCTTCAGTAGGTGTCTTCTTGTATGCTTTTGTGAGCCTCCTTTTTGATGTATGTGTATAATATTTATTTTACTCCCAGTTATTTATATTGTAATAGCATGCGAAGTTCCCAAGCGGGATCAGGGAACCCTTTTGCTAGGCATTGTACAAACATATAGGAAGACGTGGTTCCCTATTCTATTCTACCTTCCAAGACTCCAGTCCTGCACTGAGCTTCATGTTGGTAGATCCCCTTCATCTGTGCAAAGCCCCACAGACTTCAGGGGGGCGCCATCTGGTTAAGTGTTCTGCCACCAAGGAGCTCCCTGCAGAACTGGAACTTAAATGGACAAGACAGACGAACAGTAATGGACAGAGAACATGTAAGACCAAGTGCCAAGTAGCTTTTTGGGATATATTGTCATTTATTATTTGTTTCTACAATGCCTAGCCGAATGGAGAACCAGCCTGGTTGTGGTCTTTAGACACTACTGCAATACAAATCTTTGATAATTGTCAGTGTATTGTCTTAATTAAAATTTCCCACAAACCATACAATTTTTTCTCTTGCCTCTGTACTGGATCTGCAGCCAATCTTCTCTGCCTTTGCTGATCCAATGTGCACAGCCTGTGGTATAGAATAAGGAACGAACAAACAACACAAAATGCAACCCAAAAAACCAAAGCCAGTCAGATGGTGCATACATTAATGAAAGAGTATAAAATTCTGTCCGCCAGCAGAGTGCTAGCATACAGGGCAGAGGCCCACCTACTTTCACTTACTCTCTGCTGAGGAAAGTTTGTGTATAAAGGCTCGTCTACATGGTCATTTAATGTGCAGCAAGTCGGGTGAATGTACAGTGCTCTAACTTGCTGCACCCTAATTAGCTGTGTGGACTCTGCTACTGCGCACTAAATATACCATAGTCAGAATTGTTAGTGTGCAGTAGCATGATCCGCATGGCAGGCTGACATGCTGTATATTCATACCCTGTCTTGCCACACGCTAACTGACAAGCCCTTGTTTGGTTCTTAAATCTTTAATATTAGAATATAGAATCTGGCAGCAAAATGGATTTTGTGGTTTTTAATTGTTTCATTTTGTTTTAGATCATTACAGAAAGGCATGTTTCCTGTTAAAATTCATGTTTTATCATTAGGAAAAATAAAAATCCTTACATCTTTGCTATGAGCTAGTTTCTTCTGTATATTTTTTTTTTTATTTCAAGTGGGTTACTTAATGCTAAAATGTTATAAAATACATGAAAGGCTAAATAATTTTAGTGAAATTAATATATACTGTTTGCTTCCATTGAGGGCACAGAGCCCCCCAGAACCCAGAGTTATCAAATCCTGGTAAAACATTTATGTTGTAAGAGTTCTGAAATGCTTATTGCTAACAAAACGTACCATTGTGTAGTGATTTATTCGAAAAGATTCTGTAGCAAATAAAAAAAATTGACAACAAATAGATAACTTGCTGCCAGTGGAAGCAACCAGTACCAAGCTCATAGTTATCCCAAAACAAATAAAGAGATTTTAATTTAGAATTATAGAAGTGTAGGACTGGAAGGGACCTCAGTGGGTAATCTAGTCCAGTCCCCAGCACTCAAGGCAGGACTACGGAATAACTAGACCATCCCTGACAGGTGTTTGTCTAACCTGTTCTTAAAAACCTCCAGTGACACAGATTCCACACCCTCCCTAGGCAGTTTGTTCCAGTGCTTAACCACCTTGACAGAAAGTGTTTTCCAGTGTTCAATCTAAACCACCCTTGCTGCGATTTAAGCCCATTGCTTCTTATCCTATCCTCAGAGGTTAAAGAGAACAATTTTTCACCCTCCTCCTTGTAATAATCTTTTATGTACTTGAAAATTAACATGTTCCCCCTCAGTCTTCTCTTCTCCAGACTAAAAAAAAACCAATTTTTTCAATCTTCCCTCATAGGCCATGTTTTCTAGACCTTTAATCATTTTTCTTGCTCTCCTCTGGACTTTCTCCAATTTGTCCACATCTTTCCTGAAATGTGGCACCCAGAACTGGACACAATACTCCAGTTGAGGCCTAATCAGCATGGAGTTGAGCAGAAGAATTCCTTCTCTTGTCTTGCTTACAACAGTCCTGCTAATACATCCCGGGATGATGTTTTCTTTTTGTGCAACAGTGTTACACTGTTGACTCATATGTAGCTTGTGATCCACTATGACCCCCAGATCCCCTTCTGCAGTACTCCTTCCTAGGCAGTCATTTCCCATTTTGTATGTGTGTAATTGTCTCCTTATACTTAACATTAAAAGAAAAGAAAAAACCCTGAAGGTGACCTGCAAATGTGTATATATTAAGAAAAGTTGAACACCTGCAGAAATATGTGCTGAATGACCAAAACCACCAGGCTAGGAAGTCTATTCAACATATCTATCATTTATGTATCATTTTAGTTTAGGTCTCTTATGCCTGGATTTGCCCCAGCTCCTGAATTTGGTGATTTCACACCATACTTTCTGCTGCTGGAGATTAGAGCCAACATATCGGATAAGACATGTCTTAGTTTTCACACATTGTATACAACTAATAAGTGTTTCAGAAAACGTGATATACTGTTTAAAAAAAACAGGGCTTGCTTTACCCCCAATATCGTGGGAGTGAAATTCATTCTGTGAAGAGAGTGAAATTACACTTTTAGTTACTGTGTGTGGGCCTGCCTGTTCTACAGAGGTAAGTCTGTCTACATTCATTGATCTGTAGTGGATCTCCCAATGATGATGATAACTTTGCACAAAGATAGAGAGTATGGGTCTTATGCCAGAATTAAATGTTTAGCTTGTAAGGTTATTGTTGCATTCAGCATCCCTCAGTGCTGGGGGTGGAAAAATCATACTTGGGCACTTTTTTTGTTTGTTTTTTTTGTACATGTGCAGTTATCTGATTTGCACACACAATTGCAGTTAATGTTTCAGTGAGACACACAATTGTGCATGTAAATTATTTGAAACTCTAACTTTTAATTATTGGACTTTCAGAACCTAATGTCATGAATGGGGCAGTTACCCAGGAGGACAGCATTATATTGGTTTGCGCTTTGTTTACTGTCAGATCATATTTGGCATTTTTTTAAAGCCCTAAGGGCAAGAAACATTATTTTAATGAAATCTTGCTTTCTACAGAATTTGAATCTGTTATTGGGCTGGATAAATACCTTAAACAGGCTAGATCCAACCTCCAGGCTGGGTGTTTGACAACGCCGCCATCTAGGTTGTCTCCATTTTCCAGCAGCTTATATGTTAAGTAATATTTGCTGTAGAAACTGTGCTGGGGCATCATGGAGAATAGGAGCTGGCACAGGTCCAGGTGTGGCAGAACCTGAAAAGTGAGATTTTAATAAATTATGCTGTGCTGAATACCTTTCGTAGCCTTATGATTTGCTGCATTTTAACTTTTAAATATATATATGTATACACACTTGAAGTTCACCTTTAATTTAAAGGTCTTCATTTAAATCCATTGCCTTATCCTTCACTTACTCGGACATGCTGAGATACCACAGGATTCTGTGAACTAGGCATAATCGTACACACCATGTGTGCCTCAATAACTAAGCGCAGCAGGGAAGAGTAAGGACGAAGTGATGTCTTTAATTCTTTTTTTCAGTTTGTCAGACTCCAAATGTTGCTGTAATATGTAGTATAATTTTTATATGTAAGGCCTGGTCTACACTGGGGGGCCGGGGGATCGATCTAAGTTAATCAACTTCAGCTACGTGAATAACGTAGCTAAAGTCGACGTACTTAGATCTACTCACCGCGGTGTCTTCACTGCGGTGAGTCGACAGCTGACAGTCCCCCGTTGACTCCGCCTGCGCCTCTCGCTCCGGTGGAGTACCAAAGTCGGCGGGAGAGCGCTCGGCGGTCAATTTATCACGTCTGGACTAGACACGATAAATCAACCCCTGCTGGATCGATCATTGCCCGTTGATCCTGCGGGTAATGTAGACAAGCCCTTAGAAAGCATAACTCGTATGACTATCCTTGCTACAAACATAAGGGACTTAAAAAAATAATTAAAATTACATCTTTATGTTTGGGGAATTAAACTGGCCAACTCTAATTATAGTTGCCTATACTGTTGTTGTTATATTCGAATTGCAAGGATAGGACTTCTTCAGTTTTGGTAGCTTTGAGGAATGTTGTTTTCTTTTACAGCAAGGGACAGTTTCAAAGTACCAAATCCTTTGGAAAGTCACATGGTATTTATTTTAAAGCTAAGTTATGGCTAAAAAATTAATCTTAAATTCAAGATAAGTATTTCTGTAATTGATCAATCCAACCTTAAATAGATTTTAACTTCTTCTTTATCTTAATTGTTGTGTATTCCTGTTCCCACACCTACATCGCAGTAGGTGGTCCTCTCACCAAACATCATTGCAACTAACAATATATTCCAAGTGGTCTGTCCCCTATTTTAGGAAGCTATTTAGGATATTACAGTGGGCACATAGGTTTTCCTTTTTTTCTGAATGGCTATTTCTTCCCCCCCTCCCCCCCATTTTACATCTATCGCACCCTGTTACATATCAACTACAAATTCATCAGCATGCAAACCTGCCAGGTGAGAGGCTTGGCAACTTCCTCTGAGGTATTCTATAACACTTGTTATTGGGATCTTGAAGTCAGTGTAATTTTTTTTTTCTTTTTGGCACTCTGGAGGCTGAGGTTACTGCCCCCACAATACTTCCAGCTATGGTTACTCCAAGCCAGATCCCCTTTTAGGTAGTAGGTTGTACTACCAACTGAATCATATTTAGTTTTCCACTTTTTTTTAAATGGATTAACTACACTGGTGAACCTCAAAATGGCCTATATAAGAACTGTTTATAAAATTTTGTTACGCGCAGCTTTCATTTTAAGGGGGGTGGGGAGTATTTTCTCCCCATTATTTTCCCATCCAGAAATCAGTTGCAGTTTTACACTTTCCTACAAGAAACCCTCTGAAACACACTACTAAGTATCCCTCATTTTCCTCTCCCACATTCTTTTTTTTGGTCTTATCATCTCCATTTTGTTCTACTTATACCATTGAAGATTCTTTTGCTCTTATATTCAAAACGAAAAATTCTCTTTTAAAAAGATTTATTGATTTGTTATCTTTCAGACTGCATCGTTCCAGACTCCATTTCCTCTTTGTGGCATATATTTGTAATAGCTGTTTGCTATCTAAGAAGCAGTCCTTTACCTGATCAATGTTTTGTTCTCTTGGCTTACAGGTTATTGAAGACAATGGTGTTCGAAGGGTTGTGGTGGTTCCCCAGGCTCCAGAATTTCATCCTGGCAGTCATGCAGTAATACATCGGCCTCCGCATCATCCGTTGCCTGGTTTCATTCCTCTTCAAGCCATGATGCCCCCTCCACCACGACATATATACTCAACAGTGACTGGAGCAGGTGATATGGCTTCGCAGTATATACCACAGTATCACACTTCACAGGTATATGGAGATCTGGGTAAGTAAATTATCGAAGAGTTACATATCCTATCAAAGCAATGTGTTCGTGTTCTTCTGGCGTCTCCAGTCCATTCAGTATTCTTCTGTTGTGTAACTGTTAGCTTTAAAGCAGTACTATAGCCTAAAGTAGAGCTATTAGCTAGACATCCTGCAGTACAAATAAAGACAGTATCAGGGAACCATATAAGTTTTTATTAAAGTACATTAAGTATTTTATTTCAGAAAATTGTCTGATATCCCAACCTAAGCTTAATTAGGCCTGGTGAGTTATAGAAGGGAGCCTCACACACTGGAAAAGGCAAGGCGTTGTATGATGTGATTTTAGTGATTCAGTGAGTGTCACTCTTTCCTCTGACTCAGTATTTAAATCCATTGCCTCAGCATTATAGGTAGGCCCTTTGTTCTCTATGGGACACTGGATCCAAATTCTGTGAATTTCTACCACATAAGCAGTGTCGAAATCTGTGACATGTTGAAATTTCCATGGTTACTTCAAGTAAATTCAAAACCAGAGTATCTGTATTGAATTAAATATGTGAAAAATAAAACAGTACATTATTCCTTGTTTATTTTTATACTAAATTCAATATATACCTGAGTTTTTTGAATGTTTTTAAATTTTGCACTGTTCCAATATTTATGGTTCTTAGCAAAGTTGCACATTTTTGTATTAACAGCAGCAAACTGCATTCCAGAAGATGTCAGGAGTGGTATCTGCAGGTTTTGACTGCTGAGTGTGGGGTTGTTGGAGTTTTGCTTCCTGGGATCCAGTGTGGAATGTGGCTTGGGTTTTTGGCAGCCAGGAGCTAGCAGAGGCTTAGGCACTGAGAAGATGGGGGTGGGAAATGGGAAAGGAAGAGTTTTCATCTTCTCTTTCCTTCCCCTTCTGTGCAGAAACAAAAGTGACTTGGAATTTGGGGGAGAGCTTGAACTCCTAGGTTACCACCCCAGTAATCTGATCACCCAATTGGCCGCTTCTCAAATATCCACCAATGCATCGACAACCATAAATAAGCACATTAGCAGGATTTTTCTACTAAAATGATTGGTAATAAACTGGTTAATAAAGTTGAGATTCAAAATGTAATCAGTACACTTCAAAGCCAACTCTCAGTTGCAATGAATGAGTTTGCACTCTTCGGGTCTGCTCTTTCAGGCTGTTTTCACGCTCTGGAGGATAGTATTTCATTGCCCAATAATGGCTCAAAATTTATTTTTGTAAATAAAATATTAGGCCTTGACTACACTAAAAACTTGTACTGATTAAACTAAATCAGTTTCTAAAGCTAAAATGCTTTAAATTAAATTAGTACAACTCTCCCTCGCATCCGCACCCCTCGTGGACACAATCTTACTCTGGTTTAAACGTGTCTTATGTTGGATTTAGCTTCAGTTGATTCCCTACCAGCTTATACTAAATCTAATATAATACTCTTTTTAAAATAAAACAAGAGTGTCTACACAAGTGGTTTGTACCCATTTAACGAAGTCTATTTAGAAACCAATTTAAACAACTAAAACTTTCTCATATATTTAAGGCCTTTAATTCTGCTGCACAGTTCTATGGTAAGGAATTGATTCTGCAGCCAATTCCATGACTGCAGAATTGTAGAACATATGTAGCTCTGATCATAATTGGTTTACTTATTCTATGTAGATTATTTCACACAGTAGAAAGATATAGTTCATGGCAGTCATTTATATATTTTTAACTAAGCTAGCATTCCACCCACAGATTGTTCTGAATAAAGTGGTAAATATTGAAAGAAAATATCTCTCAATTTTAAAATTTTCAGACTAGAACAGGAGCTAGCTCTTCTTTTTTCTTCATATTTGAGAATTGAATTAATATTTATATTCGTAAGTGCACTTCACAGTTATTTTTTCAGATTATGTGCAACGATATGGTACATCTACACAAGCTAAGATGCTGGTGTGTTACTTCTGCCCATGTAAAACGTTAGTGATAAATCAAAATATCCAGAAGGTTTATTCCCTCATAGTTAGATTGTTTATGTATATTGTAATGAGCATTATTATAAGTATTGTGTGTATACATATATATGTCATGTATATCATGCAAAGAATACATTTTAAAAAGCTTTTTCATTTTAAGTAATCTGTCTTATTAAAATGTCTTTGCTACCAAAAGTTGATAAGTCAACCATCTCGTCCATCTGATACCTGTCTTCCCATTTCTAAACTTTTCATCTAAATGCAACTAGTGCATAAATTGAGAAAGTAAAGTGACAGATTGTTCACCCTGAGAGGAATCTCCTTTTCCCATAAGTATAACAAACACCAGCTGTTTCCTTTACTAATGACAGATAGGATTACACTGAGAAAACAGAGCTGGTGCTGTGGTGTGTACCTTTTAAAAGGCTGCACTGTGTAATTAAAGCACTTCTGTATGTGATGTTAAAAAAGAATGAAAATGTTAGCGCTTGGAAAGGAAGTAGAATCTTTAGTACAAAATTTGACAAGAATGAACAGTTCTTTCTTGTTATTAGTCATTATTTTTCCAAAACCATGTTCTGTTTGGGTGGTTGGGCTTTTTTGGTGAAGTCACAGCTGTACACCAGTTCACCGCTGTTCACTGTTTTGACCGCCTCATCAAACAGATTAGGAGAATAGCTTTGCCCGTGATATTATAAATATATAGAAATCTACTGTTAATTTTTAAACAGAGATTAATAGTGTGCTGAGCATGCCTGGCTATACTAGCTTCATTCCGTTAGTATCCTTCAGCTGCTGGGAGTTTTTTCTACTGGTCTCTGTTGGTTTCTGCTGAAAGACCATTAGAATAGTAATTCATTATTCTGTTCCAAAACTTAGTTGCCAGTTGCAGCCAGTAGGAGATAGATGAACATTTTTGACTGGAACCTCCATTAGGGTACAATGTCCATGCCCTGCTGTGGCTTATTGCTATAGTAAAATGCTCTCTAGTCCCAATTCAACAAAGCCAATTCTTCAGTTTGCTTTGCTGAATGAGTGTGGTCTGCTTAATCAGGGCTTAAGTGCTGATTCATTTTGTTTGCTCAATATGTGGTGTTTCAGCTGCCCTGAAATGAGATCTTCAAACACTGAGGTAAGTGAATTTATAAGAGTTATATGGTTTCACTGTGGTTTTTCCATTTTCTGTTTTAATACTTCTTTACGGCACTCTATTAATAAATCAGAATAGGTATTACTATGTCTGTTGCACCAACAGGACCTTATTGAGACTACTTGGCCTCTAATTCATTGGTGGAGGGAGACAGATGTCATATTGGCAAGCACTAATTTTTCCACATAGGTGCAGGATTTAATAGTATCAAACAGGGCAAAGCAGAATTTGGAATATTTAAGATCTCTTGCATTAACTAAAACAGGAAGAAGGGTTACATTTTTATCCTTAAAAAAAAATTATATGCAACAGTTAACGTTTGATTGAAATGCTAAGTAGGTAAACTTTTATGCTAATTAGGTTCACAAAGAGAAAAGAGCAGATATAATTTCAAGATATATATGGAGTCTCTTCAAATGAAATTGTAAATATATTTTATACATTATGATATTTTCTGAGCATTTCATGTTTTTGCTTTAATTTAGATGCTCTCTCTACCCATGGAAGGTCCAACTTTAGAGACGAAAGGTCTAGTAAAACATACGAACGTTTACAGAAAAAATTAAAAGATCGGCATGGAACACAGAAAGATAAATTGAACAGTCCGCCACCATCACCTCAGAAATGTCCTTCTCCCACAAATGAACATAATGGACTTGTGAAAGGACAGGACGCAAGTAGTGTCAGCACAGGATCTACAAAGAGCAAGTCTTCGGGGAAAGGAAAAAGTAATTCTCAAGTGGATACAGAAGTAGAAGGTAAGTGTTAGCAAAAAATTAACATAAATGCTACCTCTTGTTCTGTGTATTATCTGTAGAGGTGGAGCTCCCACACTGTGACCAGGTTGGAGCTGGACAGCAGCCCGTTGATTTCACATAATCTAATAAAATGGAGATTACAACCACCTTTGTTATTAAAGTGAGGGACAGCCCTAAGAGATTGCAGCTGCTAGCTGCATCTTGATTGATCTGAGCAAGTTTTTTAGGTCACATCATATAATTCCATTTAGATAAAGGTCTGCACTTCGTCCACCATTGTGGTTTCTCTCTTTGATGTTCTTGGTACTGCATGTTGATGTGCCTAAAGAGTGCAAACAGTCTGCTTGGCACTGTAAAGGACATGGAGGGAAACAGTCCCTGCCAGAGATGACCCGTAACTCTTGATGGTTGGGGGGCACAATTAAAGGCTGTGGGGGGACATGTGACTGCCCCACTCATTTACCTCTTGCCCCTTTTCCACTCCCCCTGCACCTCCTACACCCGCTCCAATCCGGCACCATCTTGCTCCCACCCTCCCCACAGCTCCTTCCCCACTTACTTCTCCCATCACCTCCTCACTGGAGGCATGGCTCAGGCCAGAGTGGGCACTAGAAACCTACTGCCAAGCAGGTAACTGTGGCTCTGGGCAAGTAAGGGATGGGACTCAGAGGGCTTCCCCGCACCACCTCTGGTGGAGCTGCCTTGCCAGCCCCATCTCTCTTCTCTGCTCTGGGCATGTCCTAGCGGGGTTCAGTGGGAGCACTAGTTGCTGGTGCCTTTCCCAGGCATATCCCCCTCAGCTGCACTCAGCCCAAAGTTTGCATCCCTGCTGCTTTACATTTCCTCCACAACCACTAACCATTCATCAAACTCCTTCTAGAACACTCCCACACCAGCATCAAATGCCTTGACATCACAATCAGCTTCAACAATGGAACCCTACAAACACTTATATAAAAAATCCCTGCAGATCACCACACTTACCTCTACAGATCCAGCAACCACCCCAGACATACCAAAAAATCTATTACCTGCAGCCAGGCACAGTATTTGCTCTGAAGAGAAAGCCCAGGATACACATCTAAACATTTAAAACTGCCATCACTAAACATGGACAATCCACTAGAGAAATAGATCACATCATGGAATGGGCCAATCAGATACGCTAAAAGATCCTTCTTCAATATAGGGGGAAAACAACCATTGATCACACAGCCCTACTTGTCACCTACCACCCCACACTAGACCTCTAAGGGGTATCAAACAGATACAACCCATACTTGATGGGGACCACATCCTGAATGAAATCTTTCCCAAGCCCCCTCTTCTGGCCTTCAAACAACCCCCCCGCCTCCAACCTCATCATCAGACGCAAGCTCCCCATAGACTAGGACACACCAGCTCAAAGCAGCACCATACCCTGCCCGAACAGATGCAAAACCTGCAGACATATCACCACTGCTACAATGATCAATACCAACACAGCACACCTTTCAAGATCCGCGGGTTCTATGCATGCCTGTCACAACATGTTAGAGAGACAAGGTGGGTGAGGTAATATCTTTTATTAGACTAACTTCTCTGGGTGAGAGAGACAAGCTTTTCAGAAGTTGGTCCAATAAAACATATTACTTCACCCACCTTGTCTCTCTAATGTCCTGGGACTGACACAGCTACAACAACACTGCATTTCACAACATGTGATATACCTCATCCAATGTATCAAATGCCTAACAACAACTATGTGGGTGAAACCCAGACAATCACTGCTCTTTCAAATGAACTCACACAGAAAAATGATAAAAGGCAAAAACACCCTGTCACCTATAAGCAAACACTTTTGACAAAGTTTTCACTGCACATCTGATCACTCAGTCCTCTTCCTCAAAGAAAACTGGCACAACAACTTCAAAAGACAAGCCTGGGAACTTAAATTCATACCTCCGCTGGATGCTAAAAACCATGGATTTAACAGAGACGCTGGTTTTATGGCTCATTACAACGTTGCACCCATATCTAGTTAGGATGTCCTCAATATTTGCTAGTGCAGCACTGAGCCAGTGAAGAAAGAAAGCGGTCATACTGCTGCACAGGAGAGGGCATCCCCTCATCATCACTTGTCAGAGGCCAGACCAGTTGCTAACCTGCTCCCTGACTAACTTTGCTGCTAGACAGCCAATTAGCCCAGCTGCACTGCCTTGGAACTGACAGAGTAGGCACAGCACCTGATAGGCTGATGGTTTAGCAGCCGTCTTTTAAGCTTAGCACCCACAGCAGATCAGCAGCTGCTCAACACATACCACGCTGACAGCTGCGCTTGCCCTGCTCCTGTTTCCAGTCCCTGCTCCTGCCTGGTTCCCATCCTGCTCCAGCCTTGTTTTCAAACCTGCTCCTGATCTACCTATTGTCCGCTCTCAAACCAGCCCTTGTTCTGCTCCAGCCTTGGGCTTCAGTCCTCAGCTCAGCCTCTGGCTTACGATTCTGGTTTACCTTCTGGCTCTGGCATTCTGCTTCTGTCCCTCTAGTACTTACCCTCGGCTAGTTCCTGAACTCTGTCCCTGCCCGCAACCCAGCTCTAACCAGTAGGCTGAACTGTTGTCTCAACCTCTAGGGCTGACCACCCACAGCTTGGCTGGCTACATCACTTCTGTGTTCTCCCTACTGGAAGGGAGAGGGTTGTTGCTGGGGCTGATCTGTGGCTATATGACTGTTGCTTGATTGCCTATTTTCACTGTGTGTGAATAGTATTGCCCTTTATGTACACTATGTTGCAGCTTTTTAGTAAACTTAAAAACAAAATAGCGTATTAGTAAGGATAGACTTCTTAGCTGTCAATAGTCTACGTGGAATACTAAGAAAAATGCAATTCTCACCTTTTTACTGAGAGATGTCAAGCAGTTTTATTTGGAAGGTTACAAAATAAATCAGTGAAGCATTTTACAGTGCAGTTATAAACCTTAAATATGGTGCTGTATATTTAAAGTAGCCAAACTTTTTAGAGTAAGAAAACAGAGACTGTTCAAATTTTGGCTTGATTTTACCTTTGTTGTTTTAATTTGCACATCATCTCATTTCATCATACACACTTTTAATAGACATCATACCTCTCTTGTACATGTATATATAATAGATGTTTCTCTTTGAGGCAGCATCCAAAATTTTATTGTCTAACAATTGAGAATCTTAACAGTAAAGGTATTTCTGTGTAATCACTTATAAACTGTAATTGCTGTTTTTCTCCTAACAGCATTGCAGCTCTGTGTACCAAAATTTTTTCTTTCTACTTTCATCTTCGCTTCTTTCCTTCTCTTTTCGGTTTTAATGTTCACAGTTGCACTTGTTTATCATTGATTCAAATGCAATTATTATGAAGTTTGGTTTTACTCTGATATGACTAAAAATCATAAATAAATAAATAAATAAATACACATACACAGCAGGCCGCCTTTGCAAATCTACTTTATTTCAGTGGATTTTATGTCAAATTTAAAGTTGATTTAAAAAGATGAAACACTTTATAATGTCACCTAGAATTGCAGTAACAAGGGCATAACAGGTCACAGATATTTTTTAATCAACTTTAACAAGAAAAATCTTATGAATATAAAATAGTGAATTGACTTGATCTCACTTTCTGGTGGGAGATTTAGCAAGTCGGGAGGGTTCACTTGAAATTTGCTCATTTTTAAAAACACAAATGAAGGAAAAATACCGTACAACTCCCATCTAACCTCTAATCTACCTAAGCAAGGTTAGATCAGTTCACTCAGTAGTACATGTGAGAAATCGTATGAAGCATCTTAAATAAGTGTTTAGTTAGCGTAAACACTTTTTTAAATATATTACGAAAAAATAGGGTAGGTAACGGAGATATCTAAGATGTCTCCTAAGCCCTCCAAAGCAGTGGGTTATTTAAACTCAAATAAATATATTTTTAGGAGATGGTCATGCCTCTGTAATCTATGAAATGTATACAGCCCCCTTGTTCAGGTACTCTTATTTCAGGTTTAGAGTGCCTTATATCAATGTAGCTTAAGTTGATAAGGAAGTTCCACTTGCACACATCTAAATGTGTGTGTATTGTCTAGATTTAAAAAGATGCTTTATTGTAAAAATGTTAAACAATTATTCATGGACTTTTGTTTGTTTTGTTTTTTAAGAAAAGGGTGAAGAAACAAAAGCACTTGAAGCACTTCTTTCGAATATTACCAAGCCAGTGGTAAGTAAATGCTACTTTCCACAAAATCAGAATTGAGCTATTCATGTTTTACCCTGTAGTGACACTTGGTTTTTTGTTGTCCAGGTCTGGACGACCTTTAGATAGCAACAATAACGAAAAATCACCAGACTGAGGGATCTTCAGTCACTGAAGTTCAAATTACTTAAAGTGATCATTTCATAAATTTTAGAGAAACTGACTTATTAAGACTTACTAAGCTGAATTATTTTCTTGCTTGCCCTGATACAGTCCCAGTGTAATTAAGAAGAGAATTTCGCCCACTGTAAACTTGTCAAGGTTAAAATCATTCAGACACACACAGAATCCCGTTATTTTGTTGTTTCTGTTCTGTGTATGTGGCATTAATGCAGCTGGCACAATAACTATACAGGTAAAACTCTCTCTTATAATAGGCAGTTTATCGTTAAAGGAAGCAGGGAAATGTTTGTTAACGTTCAAAATCAGTTTCAGAAGTAAAAATTTTCAGTAAATTTTCAAATAATTCCGTATATTACAAGCAGAAATTTGCTAATTCAGTACTTAGGCAGATGTATGTGGATCACTGAGGGGAATAGTCTTTGTAGCTTGAAGTGCTATCAGTATGCTGGTTGAGCTGCAGCTTTACTACATCTTCTTTTAATTGAAGTTGAATGGCATGATGTCCATTTTCCCAATTCCTGGGTGAAAATAGGGCCTTAGACGTGGAAAATCGACTAATTTACTATGCAGTGAAAAAAGTGAGACTCACCCTGAATAAAGTACTGTCAAATGCACAAAGTAAACAAACGGGGAAAATATTTTTTTTTAGTCTGTAACTGCATGTTCACCTCCAGACCTGTATTTGCTGAGTTCCATAAGGATCAGTTCTCTCTCAGTTCCTATTCAACATCAAAGTGAAGCCATTAGCAGAACTACTGAGACCTAACGAGCTCATATGCCAACACTATGCAGATGAGAGCTCTTTGTATCCTTCAAAACATATGGCAAAACCATTTCCATCATCCTAGCCCAATGCTTGACAAGGATCAGCTCATACATGAAGAAAAGCTGGGTTAAGTTAAACCTGCTCGACACAGAGATGCTTCTGGTTGGCAGAGTGTAATGGTCCTCACTCAAGGATTGGTCATAAAGCATGGCCTAGTGGTCAGGGACACGACCCATGAACAGTAGGGGAGTTGTTATTAGGGGAGCCAAGGCCCTCCCACTCCACCAGGCTCCGACCTAGAGTCCTTTGGGGCTACCAGTGGTCTGGCAACTGAGGCTGCTTAAGGCTGCCCTCCCTGGGCCACTTCCTATCTCCCCCACCTGAGGCCAGCTCAGTCCAAGGCTTTCCCCTGCTGGGATAGTCCAAACTAGGGGTGTAAATAATGTGTAAAAACAGTAACCGTGTAACCGATTAAAATTCTATCGGTTACATGGTTAAACATTTACCCAGGGAACGAGGGTTGCGGGGGGGTGCTGCAGCACCCCCATGTTTTACGAGGGGCTCTGCTGCTGCCCCGTGTCCGGGGATCCCCTCTGCTGCCCCCATGCCCGGGGCTCTGCTGCTGCCCATGCCCAGCATCCCGTGCGTCCAGCATCCAGAGTCCTGGCCCCACACCCAGGGTCCCAGTTGCCGGCCCCGCACCCGGGGGATCCGTGCTGCCGCTGCGTCCATGGCTCTGCTGCTGCCCATGCCCGGCATCCTGGCTGCTTCCCCATGCCTGGGGTCCTGGCTGCTGCCGCCCAGCGCACCCAGGGTCCCGTCTGCCAGTGCTTTACCTAGGAGGTGGGGTCGGAGTTCATGTAATCGCAGACTGAAGCACTGCTCTGCCAAACGCTGGATCGTCCCTGGCGTGTTGGGTGATAGAGTAATGGGAAGTGAAGGTGTGAACCAAGGACCACGTTGCTGCACTGCATATCTCCTGGATCAGGACCTGGGCCAGAAAGGCTGCCGAGGACGCCTGAACTCTGGTGGAGTGTGCCGTCAGAGCGGGGGCAGGGACCTTTGCCAGGTCATAACATGCCCGGATACAGGATGTGATCCACGATGATATCCTTTGTGTGGACACCAGGAGGCCCTTCATCCTGTCCACCATCGCAACAAACAGCTGGTTCGATTTGCGGAACAGCTTACTTCGTTCAGTATAAAAGGCCAGTGCACACCGCATGTCCAGGGAATGGAACCTCTGCTTCCAGGGATGATGGGCGGCAGCAGAGCCTCAGGTGTGGGGCCAGCAGCCGGGACCCCAGGCACGGGGCACACATTCGGTGGCGAGGCTACCCCCAACCCTGACATAGCACAAAGGCTGGGCCGGCCCCAGAAACACCCCAGCACCCTGTTCCTCCGCATCGGGCACACCATGAGGGGGATAGAGTCTTGCACGCACGTACAGCCCTGTTCCCCCAAGCCGGTGATTTAAGTCTCCCCCAAACTGATGCACTCACTTGGGACTGCTGCCCGGGACGGCGAGCAAGGAGGGGCGGAGGTCCCCTCTTGCAGCTTCCCTTCACCTCACCGTCAGAATCACAAATTCTGTGGGGAAGAATATAATTCTTCTTCAAGTGATTGTTCACGTCCATTCCAATCAGGTGTGTGCGCGACGCGTGCACGGACGTCGGAAACTTCTTCCCTTAGCAGCTTCCGTCAGGACGGCAGGGGAGCCCCCTAGAGTGGCGCCCTTATGGCGCTGTATATATTACCCTGCCAGCCCGACCCCCTTTCAGTTCCTTCTTACCATCCATGGCGGCATTGGAACGTTCTCTCTCTCTCGCTTGCGAGTGATCCCTTAGCCTTTCAGTCTTCTAGTTAGAGTTGTTCTTAGATAGTTATCAGTTAGTTAAATACCATTGTATTCAGGTGTCTGGAAGCTAGTTCCAGCCTTGGGCTGCGGGGCATGCCGCAAGCCCAGGGTTTCAAAGCTTGCGCCACATGCTGCAATTCTATGCCTAACAGCGACCCCCACGACTCCTGTCTCCGGTGTCTGGGAGAGTCTCATCAGGCAGAGCGCTGCAAAATCTGCAAGGCCTTCAAGATATGCACTAAGAAAGAAAGAGACTTTCACCTTAAGCAGTTGCTCATGGAGGCCGCGTTACAACCACTGGCCCCTGACCAACCGGCACTGGCCCCAGCCTCCTCAGTGTGAAGTGCCCCGGAATCTGTGTGAGACCCGGCACCGCCCAGGCACCGAGACGGGACGACCAACCTCAGCACCGGTCGACCTCTCCTGCACCGACTAAGCATCACAAGAAAGGGGAAAGAGGGCGCTCTCCCCAAAGAGCTACTAGCCGCTCAAAGAAGCTCCCGGCACGCAAAGACAGATTGCAGGCCTGAGCCAAGAACTGGCACCGTTGACTCCAGCGCCACAGGCCCCGTTGAGTCCAGTACCCAGCAGATTCAGTTCCAACAAATGTCTAGAGGAGGTCCTCGAACACCCCTCCACGCCCAACACTTTCGAGGCAGCGAAAGACCTCATTGAGTTATAGGCGCCAAATCCCCTCCTGTGCAGGAAGAAGCCCAAGAGGGTGCCATCCAGAGGGAAGCCGGCAATGGTGCGCTGCTCGTGGTCACCGTCTCGGCACCGCTCCCATTCAAGCTCAGCGTCCTGTTATTCCCCGGCCCCCACGACCCACCGCTAGGTTATGGCACTGGAAGCGAACCGACCAGTGGCGCCCGCGGTGACTGCATGTTAGTCCACTACGCCATTGGTCGCCCGGTACCGGAGTGCGGCACCGACAACCTCACTGGCATCGAGTGAGAGGCACCGGTCCCGGTCCCAAGACTCCCGGTACCGTTCGAGGTCCCGGTCAGCCATACACCGCTCCCCAGCTCTGCGGCACCCTGTGGCCACTCAACGTTCGGCACCGCCCTGGTCCTCTCCGTCGACAACCTCCGGCTCCGAGGCCGACTCCAGTCGCTCCAGCTATAGCAGACATCGAACCATGGCCAGCAGAGAATCCCACTCAGCATGGCAGCCACAATGGCCTCCTTCAGGTCAGTGGCCCTTCTGGACCCCATGGGCCTACCACCACCAGCAGGGCATCACCTCCAGAGCCTCTAGGTCCGGGCAATCCATGCGATGCCATTCCAGGTCGCCACACAGGCACGCATCAAGGACAAGGGAGGCCACTCTCTCCAGGCTCCCCCGGACCCTCAAGAGCAACCGGCACTTCCAGGCCCAATGCCTGAGGCGGTGCCAAGCACTGCGACACCTCAAGAGGGTGTCAGCCCCGCTGGGCCCTGAAGTGATCCAGGCATATGGGGACACACAGGAGGGTCTAGATGAGGGCAACCAGCAGCACCTCACTTCCTCCTCTTCCCCAGATGAGGTGGTGGCGGGCACATCAGTCTCAGGACCGCCACTGATTGACCACAGGACTCACCAGGAGCTACTCCACAGGATCGCCCTCAATAGGGGACTCCAGGCGGAAGAAACAGTCGAGCAGGGGGATCCGATGGTGGACATCCTGACGCCCGAGGGTCCCTCCTGAGTCGCGCTCCCTCATAAAGAGCATACAGATGAATTACAATGCTATATGGCAGACCCCGGTCTCCATCACGCCAACGGCCAGGGAGGTAGAAAGGAAATACTTTGTCCCTTCCAAGGGCTACGAGTTCCTGTTCTGCCATCCGACTCCCTGTTCCCTAGTTGTTTCAGCAGTCAATGAGAAGGAACAACAGGGCCAACAAGTCTCGGCCCCAAAGGCCAAGGAGTCCAAGCGTTTGGACCTCTTTGGTAGCCTCCAGCTACGCATAGCCAACCAGCAGGCAATCCTTATAGACATAACTTCAACTCTTGGACAGCCGTGTCCAAGTTTAAGGATCGCCTGCCCCAGGACTCACACTCTGAGTTTGCGGTGTTAATCGAGGGGGAAAAAAGGCGGTGGCTAAGACTTCGCTACAAGCCTCCCTCGATTCAGCTGACTCTGTGGCCAGAACCATTGCCTCGGGGGTAGTCATGCAACGTTCAGTGTGGCTCCAGGCATCAGGCCTCCCTCCAGAGGTCCAGAATACCCTCCAAGACCTTCCCTTTGAGGGCTCGGGCCTTTTCTCGGAGCAAACAGACTCCAGGCTGCACGGCCTTAAGGATTCTAGGGCCATCCTGAAGTCGCCAGGGATGCATACACCAGCAACCCAGAGAAAGCCCTTCAGGCCTCAGCCTCCGCAGCATTGGCAGTATCAGCCCTGCCCCAAACAGGAGCCGTATCGCAGGCGGGGCAGAAATAACAGGCGTAGACAGCAGAATAACGCACCTAACCAAGGCCAGAATAAACCCCAGCCCGGAAACAAGCAAGGGTTTTGAAGGTGCGCCCGAGGACAGTGTACCAACCCAGTTCCCGGATCCATCCCCACGGTTTTTAAACCGGCTATCCCACTTCTACCATGCGTGGTCCCATATAACATGAGACCGCTGGGTCCTACGTACAGTACAGGTGGGATACTCCCTCCAGTTCTCCTCCTCCTTCCCTCCCTCCCACCCACCTTCCCCGTCCCTCTTCAGGGACCCCTCTCACGAGCAACTCCTTATGCAGGAGGTTCGTTCTCTCCTCGAGATAGGTGCGGTGGAAGAGGTTCCACAGGAGCTAAGGGGAAAGGGGTTTTACTCCCATTACTTTCTAATCCCTAAGGCAAAGGGGGGGGGTCTTCGACCCATTTTAGACCTTCGCAGACTCAACAAATTTATGGTCAAACTTCGGTTCCATATGGTCTCCCTAAGCACTATCATTCCATCGTTGGTCCAGGGGATTGGTACGCTGCCCTCGACATGAAAGACGCATACTTCCATATTGCCATTCATCTGGTGCACCGACGCTTCCTCTGGTTTGTCGTAAACCAATATCACTACCAGTTCACGGTTCTCCCGTTCGGCCTGTCCACAGCCCCCCAGGTGTTCACAAAATGCATGGCGATGGTGGCGGCCTTCCTGCAGAAAAGGCAAGTTCGAGTGTATCCGTACCTCGACTACTGGCTACTGACATGTCATTCCAAGGAAGAGGTCCAGTCCCACGTGATGATGGTCATGGACACGTTTCACAGACTGGGGCTCCTCCTCAATGTACCCAAATCGTCACTCATACCGACCCAAAGGATAGAGTTTATAGGGGCAATCCTGGACTTGGTATGGGTGAAAGCGAGCCTTCCAGAGCCCAGGTTCCAAGCCATAGAGCAGATTGTCAAATCAATGCTTCAGTATCCCACCACGACAGTCAGGTGTTGCCTGCATCTAATAGGGCATATGGCAGCATGCACGTACGTGGTCAAGCATGCCCGATTGAGACTCAGGCCCATACAAGCGTGGCTCGCACTGTCTTACCATCCATACCAAGACCCCCAGGACCTTGTGGTGATGATCCTGGGACAGGTTCTAGAATCCCTGCGGTGGTGGCTGGACCGACCAGTGGTCTGTGCAGGGGTCCCCTTCGCCAAGCCCAAACCTTCTCTGACGTTAGTAACAGACGCGTCAGATCTGGGCTGGGGCGCACACTTAGGGGATCTGAGGACACAAGGCTTGGGGTCGAGGGACAAGATACCTTTCCATATCAACCTGAAGGATCTCAGGACGTTTCATCTGGCCTGCCAAACCTTTCACGCCACTTTGCAAGGTCACAACATGACAGTCCTGACAGACAACACCACTGCCATGTTCTGTATAAACAAACAAGGCGGAGCCCGCTCCTCACCTCTCTGCCGCGAGGCTCTTTTTCTCTGGAACTTCTGTATAGCCCGATCCATTCAGCTTGAAGCATCCTACCTTCCAGGGGTACGGAACGAGCTGGAGGATCGCCTCAGCAGATCATACCACATGCACGAGTGGTCAATCAGATCGGACATCATACAGTCAGTCTTCCAAAAGTGGGGTTATCCCCAAGTATCCTCTTCGCACCAAGAGCAACAGACTGTGCCCTCAGTTCTGCTCATTCCAAAACCACAGTGCAGGCTCAATCGCCAATGCATTCCTAATACCATGGGGCAAGAGTCTGAAGTATGCCTTCCCTCCTGTCCTGCTCGTCCACCGGGTCCTCCTCAAAATTTACAGGGACAGGGCGACGGTAATCATGATTGCCCCGTCTTGGCCCTGGCAGCATTGGTACACAACCCTCCTAGAGCTGTCCGTAGATGCCCTGATAGCCCTGCCTCTCCACCCCGGATCTGATCACGCAGGACCACGGGCACCACCTCCACCCGAACCTGCAATCTCTACATCTCATGGCTTGGAAACTCCATGGCTAAATCCCATGGAGCACCAGTGCTCTCAGTCGGTGAGACAAATTTTTCTGGGTAGTAGGAAACCTTCCCCTAGGGCTACCTACCTGGCGAAATGGAAAAGGTTTTCCTGTTGGTGTGAACCCAAGCGCCTTCAACCGCTCCAGGCTCCTATCCCAGTTATTTTAGACTACCTCCTACACCTTAAGCAACAGGGTCTATCCCTTTCCTCCATCAAAGTACACCTGGCGGCCATTTCAGCTTTCCATCCAGGAGTCTGGGCGCTCGGTGTTTTCAAATCCCATCGTGGGGCGATTCCTCAAAGGGCTGGAGAGGGTGTTCCCGTATTCTGACCCACCAGTCCCAACCTGGAACCTGAACTTTGTCCTCTCCAAACTCATGAGCCCACCATTTGAACCCCTGGCCACTTGTTCCCTCCTCTACCTTTCTCGTAAGGTGGTGTTCCTGGTGGCCATTACATCGGCAAGGAGGGTGTCCGAGCTGAGAGCCCTCACCTCCGAAACATCTTACACGGTGTTTCATAAGGACAAGGTTCAGCTTAGACCATACCCCAAATTTCTCCCCAAGGTGGTCTCCCAATTCCACATGGGTCAGAACATTTGCATAGCGGTGTTCTTTCCAAAACCTCACACAAGCCCGAGACACCACAGCCTACACACGCTAGATGTCCGGAGAGCCTTAGAGTTCTACATAGAGTGCACGAAACCTTTCCGCAAGTCGACCCAATGGTTCGTCGCCATAGCCGACAGAATGAAGGGCCTTCCTGTGTCTGCGCAACGCATATCGTCCTGGATCACAGACTGCATTCGCACGTGCTATGAGCTGGCCACGGTCCCAGCCCCAGCGATTACGGCCCATTCAACCAGAGTGCAGGCATCTTCGACAGCCTTTCTGGCTCAGGTCCCTGTCCAAAAGATCTGTAAAGCAGCTACCTGATCTTCAGTGCACACATTTACAGCCCACTATGCTGTCAACCAACAGATCAGAGATGATGCAGTGGTCGGCAGAGGTATTCTTCAATCAATTGTTCCATGACTCCTACCCTCCTCCAATGGTAAGCTTGGAAGTCACCTAATTGGAATGGACATGAACAATCACTCGAAGAAGAAAAGACGGTTACTTACCTCTCATAACTGTTGTTCTTCGAGATGTGTTGTTCACATCCATTACAATACCCACCCCCCTTCCCCTCTGTCGGAGTCAACAGCAAGAAGGAACCAAAGGGGGGTCGGGCCAGCAGGGTAATATATACACCGCCATAAGGGTGCCACTCTAGGGGGCTCCCCTGCCATCCCGACGGGAGCTGCTAAGGGGAAAAGTTTCCGATGTCCATGCACGCGGCGCGCACACCCCTAATTGTCATGGACCTGAACAACACATCTCGAAGAACAACAGTTATGAGAGGTAAGTAACCGTCTTTTCTGCGGGAAACGTTCTGCACAAATTTTGCATTGCGCAGTGGTGCAGAATTCCTCCAGGAGTACATAGTACAAAATACAGTAGCATGCCTCTTGCACAACAAGGATTACCATGAGCTCATCAAAGATGTCTTTTACTTGCTACTTTGGTTCCCCCTAGAATGTCACATCAAATTCAAACTCTTGGTCTCTATTTGGGAAGCTTTTAATGGTCTGGGACCGGGATACCTAAAAGACCACCTAGAGCTCTGCGACAATAACTGGACTTCAGTCAACAACTCTGCTCCTGTGGCACAACATAGCTGTGTACTGCAAGGGTGAGACTTGTTTATGCAGAAGACAGAGCTTTCTCAGAGGACTGATTCAAGATTGCAGAAGAAATTCCTGCAGGATCAAAGAACCACTGCAAACCTCACCACTTTCCATTCAAAGTTCAAATGCACTTTAAACTTACCTTCATTAATAATAACACAGAATACATATGCTTAAAAAAATAAAATGAAAAGAAATCCATGCACAAGTTTCCCCTTGGGGAGAGGAAGAAAGAAAGAGCATCACACTCAATAAATGTTAGTCATGTCACTTAATGTGCTTCTGGAAGGCACTCAGATACTATGGTGATGGGCACAATACACAGTCTTGAATATAAAAGAAGCTTTTTCAGTTTTAGTAATCTTAAATGTTACATATAACAATAGATAATAAATGTTCAGACAGAGGCGTGATTTTGTTGTTGTTGATGGTGTCCCTTTAACTTCATGTCTTAACAAGTTTAATAAAAAACTTTAGAGCCTTGTTAAATAAAAAACAATTATTCCCAGAATTTATTATACACAAGAATGACAAACAAATGTAAGCAGACTGTTCACTTGTATTTTGCCACTAGATGGCTCTGTTTACTTATCTATGTTCTTTGGTTGCAAACAGCTTTGCGTCCGAGGATGGAAGTGATCATGCCATTTCCTGTATTTCCAAATACATAGTTTGGTCCCACTTGTAGCCTAACCAGTGAGTTATTGTAATTGAACAAATATTCTGAAAAAGTCACATTTTCTGTTCAGTTTTATTCATACTGTTTAGTTATCAGTATTTGCACACAATTGAAGTTATATGACAGAGTTCTTAAATGTTATGTTTCTGTAGATATCAGACATTCAGGCACGGACAGTAGTACTTGCATGGTCCCCTCCATCCAGTGCCAGCAATGGGGACGCTGACAAGAATAATGTGCCGGAGATGTATGTTTATGAAGTTCTGATTTCAAACACCGGAAAAGATGGAAAATACAAAACTGTATATACGTAGGTATTTGTTATCTTTATTAGATTACTGATGCCCTGAACTTTGTACATAAAAGCCTATTTTAAAAACTGCCTTTTATCTACAGAGTGAGATAATGAGACGTCTCACACAACTTCACTTTTGAGGCAAATTGTTTTAATCAGTAAGATGAAACTGCTTTATTTCCCAAATCTTTACCAATAATTTACTATGTAAAGGCTTGACCCTTTAAGGAACAGAATGCCTTCATCTTCTACTGACTGTGCTTCTGTTGACTACAATGGAAGTTAAGGTTTCTGAAATGATACAGGATCAGAGCAAAATCTTTTTTATTTACTTACTTCAATTTGTACTACTACTACTACTACCACCAAAACACAGGTACCTTTCCAAGGTTCTGGGACCCCATGACAGTCTTTTTTAACTTTTTATTACTTCCAGAACACAATACCCTGGCAACAGCGAAATGTAAGCAAAACTTATGCCTCACCAACAGAATCCTAGACCCTTTCAACTCTTTCCCTAAAACAAAGGGAGAAGAGATGAGCCTTCACAACATAATCTAAAAGCTACCCAAACCAGGCTAATGGACATCTTCCTGGGGGCTGCACTTCTTGCTTGCCTCTCGCAAGTAGGAATATGCAGAGACCACCTCAAAGAATAAAAAAATTATTTACCATAGTAATTGTGGTTATTCAAATGTGTTGTCTCTGTGTATGCACACTACCTGCCACCATCCCCTCTTCCTCAAATTTCTATACTCATAGGACTTTTGGGTTTAATGGAAGGAATGTGGCTACACCGCCCTTTTAAAGCCTCATTCTGAATGTACAATGGTGTGAGAACTAGTTATATAAATTGAAGTAATTGGGGCTCATTCAGCCCCAGTAAGAACTACTCCAGGTGTGCTGGTGTTCCCATCTCTGGTGTTCCCACAAATGTGAATATACAGTGGCAGCTCTCTTGAAGAATCAGTTACTATTTTAAGTAATGATTTTATTTACCTCAGGGAGGTGTGAAAATCAGTGTTTATAAAGCGTTTATGTACATGTTTAGTATTTTAAGATATTATTGTCATATAGTGTCCACCTAAGGATGGAACTCAAATGATATCTCACACATTGGGTGACCTAGTAAAGTGGAGGACAGTCTTTTTTATATAAAAGAACTGGAAACTGAAGGACATAAATCCACACCGTGTAGAGGTCAAAGCATAGGGCTTTATTACACACAGCGCTGGCGGAGTGTCACCTGGCTTATTAGGCTCAGAGACACTGTCAGTCAATTGATTACAATGAAATATATAGATTTTCCATGGGCGGGGGAAAGTGACGGGGTAGGCAGTTCCACACCCCAGGATAGGTTTTGCAGCAAGACAAGATAGCACATTAGCCAATGGTTAAAAGGTTACATAATGTCTCCGCCCATGGTCTCAAATTAGCAAGTTAACATTTAATTAATACTTTGATAAAATGTTATTAGTATAAAATATATATGTTGAATTTTGATTTGGGGTCCATAGGAATGGAGCAACTCCTTTGATTGTCCTACAGGTACATTCCTAGGGGTTAAAGCAAAGAAACAGTGAAAGGATATGGTAATACAGATTGTCTCCTTTATGCCTTAAGGCAGGGCATTGGTCCCTGGGAAGGGAGGTGGAAGGATGCCATATCATTATACTGACATGTGCCAATTTTCATAAACTCAAGGTTGGATCTGTGGGAAGACTGTTTTCCCTTCAGGAGAAACACAATAGGAACAGGGATCCTTTGTTCAATTTGAAACATTGGATGAAACATAATTATTCAGTTATTGCTTCAACATCTGGCATTTCTACTGACCAAGCAGATCTTAGCAAAGGCAATGTCATCTTGTTTACCCCAGCTTTCTCTTAGCTGATCACTATTAGCTAGGCCTCTGGTCTCCAGACCAAACTCTGGACTTTGGGTCCGAGAGAGAGCTGGCACAATCCATATACCAGGTTGTTATATAACATGCACATGGATTTTAACCCTTCAGAAACCAAAAGATAGATACATCTTTAATAAAGCACCACTAAATATACTAGAACAACAAAGCACTAGGAAATAGCGGGAAACAATCCTGCACTGCAAAGTGGATTGATTAGATTATTTCCATCTTTAATTTCTATTATTCTGAGACAATATTTTAAACAAAATTGTACTTCTTTCCAGTGGAGAAAAAACTAGTGTTACCATAAATGATCTCAGGCCAGCAACTGATTACCATGCAAGGTAAGTACCCTTCTTTTTATCTATTAAATGCAATGGAAATTTTTAAAGTAACTTTCCAAATTTGAAACTATTCATTGTAATTAGTATGTATAACAGTATGAACACAGTAACTGACTTTGATATCTTCAGTCTTTACCACCAGACATGCTGCTCTTCCCCTGATGATCACTGTAATTTATGAACTAGCCACAGTTGAAATGTTGATACTCTCAAATGAAGAGTAATGAACTCTTTCTCCCTGAGGTCCAAGACTGGCAGACTCTGGAAGCCAGTTGTGGCGCCCACTACACCATGCTCCCTCCTCACTTCATGCTACCAGAACGCCCCTGACACTCTCCCTTCCTTCCTCTTATGGCAGGGTTGGCACAGGAGGTGAAGGAGCCATTTCTGCCAGGTTTCCACCAATGGAGAGCTCACCTACACAAGGGGAATTCTCCACTGGCTATTTCTGGACATTTTAAGGCCACTTTGTACAATTTACACAGTGTGGTAGCAGGCAAGAGAATCTGACCGATTATGCACTGTTACAAGGGTCCCTAGTTCACTATAATTCTGCAGCTCCAGCAAGAACTGCTGCACAATTCATGGCCCATGGAAGAAATGGCAGAGGGTGGGGAGAAGATGCCATGCTTGGTTCCTTTTCCTCTCTCTCTATCTCTCTCTCTTGTTTCTAATTTAGATGCTAGTTAATGAGACTTCAGACTAACAAAAGGAGGTGGAGAATACACATTTAACTGGATAAATATGTATTTAAGTGCCTAACATTAGGTATCCAGGCATGAACATTTTGGCCTAAGTATGAAACATGAAGTCCTTAAACCACAATGGTTTTTAGGTTTTTCTCTAATTAATGCAGGTAGGTGGTCAATAATAAAGACCAAACTTGAAGTTATGATATGTTATGTTTTTCTTTCTGGTGTTGCACAAATTGTGAAAATTGGTGGAAGTTGCTTAAATTCTTTCATGTATCTGATATTCTGAATATCAATACATCTCATAATGTCTCTTTTTTAAATAATTGGCTTTTAGTGTTCTTGTAGTTGACTGCATATTTATGGAATGTGTACAATATTAATCTGCTAATATCTAAAAACAAAATATGGAGGTTGACCGATAAATTTCAGTGTTTTTGTACACTTTTACCTTTGGATAATTTTTTTTTAATACATTGGTCACCATTAAAAGTCCACCATTAGTCCAAAATAACCACCATTACCTTTACCTGCGGTTATCACATAGTGGTATCCAGTATACTGCAAGAGGATAACTGTGGTTTCTCATATATAACTATAGGGAGGGTAATTGTTGACTGATGGGAGCCACAATGTATGTATATCCAAAGCAGTGTATTGCATTTCCCCTTTGCATAAATTGTATTGAGCAGAAATTTTCCACCTTTTTTAATTATTTACTTTTAAGTATAACATTTGAAGGGGATGGGAGTATGCTAGTTTTTGAACGTTGTAAACTCAAAATATTGTTCAGGTTCTACAGAAATTGTATCTTTACATTCTGAAACAAAATGTTATTGACCTCTTCTACTATTCTAGAGTCCAAGCAGAATGCAACTGCATAAAGGGAAGCCCTTCAGAAGCTGAGAGTTTTACAACAATGAGCTGTGAACCTGATACTCCAAATCCTCCAAGGATAACTAACCGGACCAAAAATTCTCTCACTCTGCAATGGAAGGTAAGACTTGTTTTAAATGACCCCAGAATGAGATTTAGTACCTGCTTTAAGTGCAAATCTCAGTGTAACTTTAAGTGTGGAATTACAGTAGTTGGGAGTAATGCGGTATTGAATCAACCCCAAAGGATGTTTTCAAAGTTTATTATTGCATTCATTTTTTATGTGTTATTTTTTTCAGTGACCATCAGCAACTATTTATATTGTAAAATATTTGTTATCAAATGAATGCTTCAGTATCTAAGCTTTTGCGTTTGAAAAATAAATTTATAAATTTTAGTGTTGAGACTCCTAAAAACATGAACCCAAGTATAAACTAAGTGTTATCTTTGTGAGACTGCAGACATTCTGAACCAATAGCCTAAAGAAACATAAATTGCTCTGTTCATCTCAGTTGAATTGTTCATACTCTGAAACTTAAAGATGGCCAACTTAAGTGTCAACATAGCTAACTAAATCACCGCTTATCATTTTAGCAGTAACATCCAGCTAAAGTAAAAAGTGGAGTTGAGGACAAATAGATATGTCACTTAAAGTTTCAGCTTTTAAAATTTAAATAAGAACTTGTCTCGTCATTGGCAGATTATTTCAAAATCTAAAACATGGACTATTTTTAAAATGACTTATTGATGTGCAGTATTTTTGTTTATTAAAACTTAGTCAAAACCATTTCTGTTTGCACTTCAGTGTCTGTACAGTATATTTTTGTCAAATTAATTTGTTACAAAATGTATTTTACAAAGACTATTGTGCATTTAACTGAATTTATGTTGATTCTCTATTTTCAGCAGAAAATGGGGTGTACAACCTATTTTTGTAGGAGTAAGTCACTTATGGAAAAGAGTTCCTGTCTTATGGACTTTCATAGG